>NC_092877.1:209576115-209933615 GCF_028372415.1 Notamacropus eugenii
AGATTCTTGTTCATGTCCTCTCGTAAGTCTCCCACATATGTTTGAAAATGAAAACAGGTTGCACTATAAATGCAAAATTCTTCCAAAGCTGTTGGAGGGAGGAAAGATTTATTATCCACTCATGTTGGTGGCCTTGCCCTGATTCTCTTGATATTACGTGGATACCAAAGGAGCAAATGGACAATAGAGAGGCATAAGACAGACATGAATAGGTTATAATACATAACAAAAAAGTTATATAGGAGATAGAGCATAGAGGATGGAATCAGAGAGATGCGACCAGGGGAAAAAGTAAAGGAGGGATAATCAAAAGTATATACTCTGTTGGATATACATATATATACACATATATACATTACATACACAGACATATATATATATATTCAGAGAGAGAGATTATAATAATATTATTAGGAAGAAAAATAAATCAACCTCTTCAAATTAACAAACATTTGTCACATATCTTGTAAGCAGTCATTGCTCAGAAAGGTTTGCTGAATGAATGAGTACTTGAATAGTTTCGATGATACTTTACATTTCTCTTCATCATGGTAATGAGTAAGTCAAAGAAGATCATGGAGAGATATAGGCAGATGGGGTATATACATGTAATATGTATACATTTATATGATCTTGTATTCAAATATCTTATTTTTCAGTTTATGCGCAAGTAAAAATAATGGAAACAATATGTAAAGAATGAAATGTTAGACTATAGAAGCAACTGTATTTCAAAACAAAATAGAGATCTGATTTTTATGTTTTTACTTTTACATCTCAATAAGAAGAGGAAGAAATTGTGGTAAACTGGTGAATGGTAAGCACATAGAATGCATGAGAGATAAAGGGGAATGCCAGCTATAGTATGATGGGCAACTCAGCTTTGAAGGAAGTACATTTCTTTTTTATTTTAATTTTGCTTTTCAGTAAACAAAAATCTATTTTCTCTCCTTCCCATCTCTCCTCCCACTTCTACATTGAGAAAGAAAGAAGAAAACCTTTTTAACAAATATTGATACATAGTTGAGCAAAATCAATTTCTACATTGGCCATATTAAAAAGAACAACAACAAAAAACCCCAAAACCCTCTTGATCCGCATCCTGAGTTCATCATCTTTCTATTAGAAAGTGGGTATTATGTTTCATTATGCACCCTCTAAAACTGTGATTGTCATTGTATTTATCAGAGTACTTCAAAATCCTGTGTCTTTACAAGATTGTTATTGTACAAATTGTTCTACTGTTTCTACTGGCTCGCCTCAATACCAGTTCATTTAATTTTTCCTGGGTTTCTTTGAAATTGTCCTTTTCATTGTTTATTACATAACAAAAGTGTTCCATTATATTCTTATACCGTAACTAGTTTAGTAGTTGCCCAAGCTTTCAATTCTTTGTTTCCACACAAAGACCTACTACTAATTGTTTGTTTGTGTGTATGTGTGAATATATGTATACAGAGAGAGAAAGAGAGAGAGAAAGAGAGAGAGAGAGAGAATTCCCCTTTCTTTGATTGCTTTGTAGATAATAGATCTAGCAGTGGTATTACTGGGTCAACAGGTATGTACAGTTTAGTCATTTTAGGGGTCATATTTCCAAGTTACTTCCCAGAATGGTTGGGCCAGTCCAGAACTCCACCAATGATGTATTAATGTGATTATTTTTCCCACAGCCCCTCTATATTTGTCACTTTTTTACTGTCTACTTTGTCAATCTGATAAGTGTGAAGTGGAATCTCAGAGCTGCTTTAATGTGTATTTCTATAAGGATTAATTATTTGAAGCCAGTTTTCATACAGCTATTGACAGTTTCAGTCTCTCCCCCTGAAAAATGTCTGTTCATATCTTTTGGTCACTTATCAATTTGGGGAATAGCTTTCACTCTTATAAATTTAAATTGGTTCTCTATGTATCAGAAATGAGACCTTTATCAAAAATTTGCTAGAAAGACTTACCTTCTAATGTCTGCTTTGGTTTTTGTTTGGGCAAAAATTTTTAAATTTATGTAATCAAAATTGTCCGTTATACTTTCTGTAAACCTTTCTGTCCTTTGATTGGTCATGAGAAAAATTCATATCAAAGACTACAGAGAAAGAATAGGTAGGATACCATAACTTTAAATTATATAAAGGAAGTCATTCAGAGGAATGATAAGCTCTCTAGAGAGAAAATCCAAAGACACTAACACAAATGCAGGTGATACAATTAGTCTTAAGCTGTCACAAAGGAAGTTGTTTAAAGAGGTCAATGGAGATAGACATGGAACTTAACAAATAACTTAGATGTTTTTTGACCAATGTACTACACACAGAAACAAGGCAGGTAACAGAGGGTGGACATTAAATCATGGTGCAGTCTTATAATATCAGACACACTACAGCTGAAGTTTGTACTTGTGACATATAAAAAGTTCAAGAGATATAATTTCCAGGTGATTAATAATTTCATTAATTATAGCCGTCAAGTAATTAATAAAAGAATTGGTCATCTGGCCATCTCTTGTGAAGCAAAGACCGATCATGACTGGTTCTTGATGTTTATATACGCTTGGAAGAGTGTTCTTGACAGGGAGCAATCAACTCTGATTGGTTAATAATTAATGAAAAGAATGAATATTATAATGAGAGGTGAACCTATTCTAATGAGAGCCTTTGATCTTTCAACTCTACCTCACCTAGAGCAATTTAGCCATAGGTTCCCAAAGCAGGCTATCCTGTGCCTTAAGGGTGTTGGAACAATTCAGGCCAGTGCCTGAATTAGTGGGTGCAATTAGTGGGTGGTAAATAAAAATAAGGGGGTGGTGGAAGCATAAGGAAAGAAGAGAAGAGAATTAAAAAAAAACTGTTCATACATGATTCATCTGTGTGTAACAGAGCTAAAGTCATATTCATTTCATTATTTTCCAAATAAACACACAAAGTTCAAGTTACAACTGATTAATGGTCAAGTCTTCCAACAGGTCTTAACAGGCAAGTGTTGGCAGGTGAGCATGTTGTGCATTGTTGGGAAGCCTAGCATGCATGCAGAATGACTTGTTTACATTATGATACCATATAGTTACATGATGCAATACTGTGTCATCAAAATTTCAGTGCAGGAAAAACCCTACAGATTTACAATAAGTTATTAAAATTAAGATGTCATATAATAATTATATATTTTTTAAGTGACACAGATCTTTTGGAAAGTGTTAAAGGGTTAAAGAAAGTAGATTTCCAGGGGGTGCTGAGTAACTGTTTTTTAAAAGAGGACAGTAGGTCAAATAAGTTTTGGAACCTTTGATCTAGACAAAGTGGGTCTACCCATATCTGTCTGACTGGAACATAATGGGCTTGATTTCACCTAAACTAAAATCTCTTTACCTTTTGATCAGACCCCAAATTTCCCAGTTGGGTGGGATCTGAACAAGATAGAAGAGAAAATTAATACAATCTAATTATCAGCAATATCCCTTAGATGCTGGCTGAATATAGCCTATAAGGGACTGATTTATGAATGAGGAAATAGGAAAGTTAAAAACATCCTGATCTTCTGCAATAGTAAATGGTTATTAACTTAAATCTATGGACAAGAAAATGGGGTTTTATCTATTTCATGCATAGGAGGATGATCAAAGAAGAGATGGAATAACTACTCCTGGAGAATGGGATAATGATAATAGACAATAAAGAGTTTTAAACTATTCTATTCTATTTTTGCCTACTTTTACTCTACAGACTTTGCCACAATTCCTAAGCTATCTTCTTCCTCTACCATTTTCTTCCACTGGTGAGCTCCTCCCAGAGCTTCCATTTTGAGAAAGGACTCAGACCAGTCATCCTTTATTCTCCAGACTTCCCTACCATGACCCTATGCAGTAGTTCTTCCCTCCCCCACTTCCAATCTTCATTGCTTTTCAGTTCCCTTTAAAGTATTATTTTCCCCTTTAGAATGTAAACTTTGAGGATAGGGACTTTCTTTTGGCTTGCGTATTTAGCCTCTGTACTTAGTATAGCACCAGACACATAGTAAGTGCTTCTTGACTTGTAGCTAGAGAATGTTGTAGATAATTAAAGTAGGTATGTAAGTAAAAGAACCACACTTGAGATTACTGTTATATTCAATTGATATTACATATCTACAGAATACTGGATATATTAAAGAAAACAGAAAAGAGACAGTGCCAAAATCGTTGTGAGCAGGACAATCAGGAAGAAATCTAACTAGATCTAAAGCTCTGGATTTGAAGTCATTTAATGTAATTGTGCTACCAAACTCTGAATCTCAGCTTCTCTAATCCCTTGATCACTTCAAAGACCTCTAGAGATATTCCTTCCCACCCATAAGTAAAATTGTAGCCCCATACTCTAGAGGTTAAGTAGAGATTCCTTTTCTTCCTATGAGCAAAGAGTACAAAAATCTGTCAAAATTGAACAACTATAGAAAAGTATGTGTAAAATCAGCTTATGCCAGGAATCATTTCTCAGTTAATTATGTTGTGACCTGTTTTATGTGAACTCTTCTTTATAAATTAGATGGAATAGCTTTATAATGTGCATAAAATCATTTTAAATGCCACATACATTCACTCAGGTTTCTATGCAGTTGAAAGTTTTAATGTGAAAATATGTTTTTATTATTAATGATAATTAATAACGAGAGACATCTTCGTATAGTGGATCCAGAGTCAGATAGACCTGACTCTAGGGTTTACATTCCACCTCTGACATTTACTATCTATGTGATCCTGGGCAAATCACTTAACCTCTTCAAGCTTTGGATTGTACATCATTAAAATGGGGCTGCCAGGAAGTACAGTGGATAGAGTACCAACCCTAGGGTCAGAAGGACGTGAATTCAAATCCAGACCCTGACACTATCTGTGTGACCCTGGGCAAGTCACTTAACTCTGTTTGCCTCAGTTCATCTGCAAAATGATCAGGAAAAGAAAATGGCCAACCACTCCATTATCTTGGCTAAGAATTCTCCAAACGGGGTCATGAAGAGTTGGTAACTAATGGACTAAACAGCAACATAATTAAAATAAAAATGCCCACACTACCTAGCTCACAGGTTTGTTGTGAGGATTAAAGTACAATTCTTTGGAAACCTTAAAGGTATGGTAAGTAAAAGAACCATACTTAAGATTATTGTTATATTCAATTGATATTACATATATACATGAAGGGCTATTTAAATGTTACCTTATATAATGATTAGGAAAAGAATAATTATGATTTGGAAGGTTATACCAGAAACGGTTAACAGGAAGTTGAAATTCAAAATTAGTGTGATTTTAAAAAAGAGTATTGAGCATCCTCCAATGAGTTCAAGTCTACAGGCAAGATAAACTACATCCCAGGTTACTGAAAGAACGATCAGAAATGACAGCTGCATTGTCATTAGAACACAGCTGAAAATGGGTGATGGAACAATTCAGAAAAGCTTCAAAGGGAAGATTCTTTAAGGTATAGGCCACTGACATGGACTTGGTTTGACTCATGACCTTATGAGTCATTATTTAAAAGGATATTTTATATATATTTAGAAAGGGAAGCAGTTATCACCAAGAACTGTGAGTTCCTCCAGATAAGGGCACAGTCAACTAATGTGATTTCCTTTTATCATAGGGTTACTGGATCAGAAGAAGTTCAGAGACGTTGTATACCTAGATCTCAACAAAGCTTTTGACAAAGTCTCTCATTATTGTTTGAAAGAAATGGAATAAAAATAGGGTAGTTAGGTGGATTTGTAACAGGCTGAGATACCTGTACCCCCAAATAATAATTGATTGAATTTCAATCTAAAGAAAGGTCTTTAGTGGAGTGCCTGAAGTATTTATCCTCAACCTCGTTCTGTCTGACAGTTTTAGCAATGACTTAGACGAAGGTATTCAGAACATATTTATGAAATTTGAAGATGACACAAAATGGGGAGGGATAACTGACATTTTCAGTGACAAGAGTCAGCATGTTTTATAGGCTGGAATGATAAGCTAGGTCAAACAAAATGACTTATGAAGGTGAAATAATAAAGTGCTGCATGTGGGTTTCAAAAATCAACTCCATTAATACAAGATGGGGAGGGGGGGTGTATGGCTAAATAAGTGCTTGTGTGATAAAGCAATCTAGGCATTTTCATGTATTGAAACCTCAATTTAAGTTATTAGTATGATTTGACTTTCAATTAACACAGCTTAACATAAACTTTGTCCCCATTAACAGAGGCAAGTTGTCTAAAAAAAGAGCGAAATGTTACTTCCACTGTACTTGATCCTGTTTAAATTATATCTGGAATATTATGCTCCATTCTGGGTATCATGTTTTAGGGAAGACGTTGGTTGATAAACTAAAGGGCATCCAGAGGAGAGTGACCAGAATGATAAAGGACCCTGGGTTTATATTGAAATAACTAGGTATCTTTTAGATTGAAGAAAATAAGGCATATAGAACACAATAAGAGCTTTTAAATTCTTGAAGGGCTAACATAGCAAAGATGGATTAGACTCATGTGGCTAGTTAGAATCAATAGATAAAAGTTTCAGAGAGCTAGCTTTCAGTTCAATACAAAGAAATGCTTCTTAATAAATACAGTTGCTCCAAAGTGGAGATACTTATCCAGATTTACACAATTAGTAAGTGTCTAAGACAGGATTTGAATTCAGGTCATCTTGACTCCAACTCTAGCACTCTGCATAACACTACTGAGTTGTTTGAAATTTGAACAAGGATGATGTTAGGGAAAGAGGGGTAAGGGAGTGATATCTGCAATCTATTTCACAGAGCAGCTGTAACGATCAAATGAGATGAGGTATGCCAATCAGTCAGTCAACATGGGATATAAAGAAAGGCAAAAAATAGTCCCTGTTATCAAAGAACTTAAAGTGTAATGGGAGAGTCTCATAAAGACCTAGTTCTTGGACTTCTTTGATCACTGCACTTTTTCTCCGCAATCTCATTCAAGCTGACGGTTTCATAGACTACCTCTATGAAAATTAATCCCAAATTCATATCCAACCCTGTCTTCTCTTTTGAGTTCTAGACCCATAATTCGGTTTTCCTACAGTACATCTCCAACTGGATGTCCCACCAGCATTGCAAACTCAAGATGTCTAAAACTGAATTTAGTATCTGCTCTTTGCTCTGTTATTTCTGTCAAGGGCACTACCAATCACTCACTACCCCATGCTCATAGCCCTGGGGATACCTTTGAATACTTTGTCTTACATACTATTGAATGTGATGCAGTACTATGTCTTATAACTTTCTACCTTAGCATCTTGTCCTCACTATTAACTTCATGAATAAGTCATGGGATACAGTAGAATGAGTGATGAATTTGGAGTTTCAGGGCCCGGTTTCAGTCCCACCTCCCCACATGCAATCATTGTGACCTTGAGCAAATTACAAGCAACCTCTGTGAGCCTTTATTTCCTCACCTGTATAATAATGCAATCTCTAAGATCTGTTCCAACTTTAAATCTATTACCCTATGATTTCTACCGGTCACTAGTCCAGTGTTCCATACACAATAGATGCTCAGCAAGTTTGCTGAATGAATAGTAGAACCCTTAATGATAAGATATAGCTAGAAAAACTCTGAAGCCCCTGGATGAATTTTAGAAAGTGGCAGGAGAATAGGGCAGTTAGGTGGCACAGTGGTTAGAGTACCAGCCCTGGAGTCAGAAGGATTTGAGTTCAAATCCAGTCTGGCACTTACTTGCTATGCAACCTTGGGCAAGTCACTTAATCCTGATTGCCTCCCCTTTTCTCCTTGCCCTCCCCAAAATAAAAAGTGATGAGACATTATTATAAGAGCTACGATATGCACTACTTATATGTAAGATGGTACTCTCTTCCCCCAGGCTCTTGACAGCCCTGGCCCTGAGTGATCAATTGCTATCGATGAATAGTCTTTGAAAAAAAAAAGCCCAGGCTTGAGACCTAGGTTACAAAGATAACATATCACAATTCCAAATTTACAAAGTTCTTTGTAAATCTGAAGGTGATAGATTTAAAAGTCATAAAGGACTATGTTAATTAGGTTTAATTTGCATAGTGTAGAGTGACTTCATGAAGAAACTAATACTTAACATAACTTGCTATAGGATCTTGGATCAGTTAACCACCTAGCTCATCAATGCTTCTGTTTACAAAAGAGGTAATAGTAAATACTCTCCCCTAATTCCCTGAGTGATTGTGAGGGTGAAAGGGGATCATGTTATATGCAAGAATATAATTGAAGGGCATAAAATGCTATAAAAATATTATGAATCACAGTACGGGGTTTTTGACTATATTCAAGAATTTCAAGGCCTTGCTTCCTGGACTCACACCAGAGAGGACAGTACCAGGGAGAGGTGGCTGAGATGTAGTGAGACATTCATTGCACTTGGACTCAGGAAACTTGAGGTTAAAAACCAATTCTGTCACTAGGAGATACTAGGCAAATCATTCTTTTTTTCTGGGCATGGATTTCCTCATCTGGAAAATGGGATAATAATACCTTCTCTGCCTCCTACTTCACAGCATGGTTGTGAGCATCAAATGAGGTGTAAGGTGTACTTGATGCCCGTGCTGTTCATGGGGACACAAGAATCTCTCGTCTTCTCCACCCCTCTCCAAGGGAGACTTTGATTCTTGCCAGGAGGAAAGCAGAAGATGGGGGCTATGAGGCTGGCTTACTCTGCTCGCTTAAAAGAAGGGAACTAGACTCGAATTATATCCATCAGCTTCCCCAAATATTGTTAGTCTAGAGGAAATAATTTTCCATTCAAGCTGTTTTTCCCCATAATGGGGAAAGAGGGTCCCAAGCTAGATCTGAAGGCTTGACTCCTTTCCTGCCAAATGCTAGTTTTCTGAAGACCACTGCAGATTTTTAAGTTAATAAGTCCGTTTATTCAAGCTTATGGAAAAATAGGCATCAGAGGTATTATACAGCTTAAATCACTTTATTACCAAATTTGCAGATGATACAGTTATATAGAGAGTTAAATAAGTTACACTAGACAATACAGAGTGAACGAATTCTCTCACTGGGAGCAAGCCATCTCAGCTCAACCAAAGGAGACAGTCTTCAGTATTATAAAAAGGGAACTTCCCCAAAGTCTCTGGTTCTTCTTGAAGACTTTCTCTCCCTTCAAGAGCTTCTCCTTGAAGTGAGTCTAGAACTGTCTATGTCCTTTCTCAAAGACAGAGGCAGAAAAAGAATCTCTTGACAACCCTGTCCATCAGGCGCCAAGCACTGAGGTATCACTTTATATCAATGAGAAGTATTATGCAAATGCCTAGGCATGAACCCTAGGTTATGAAGGGAATATATCCTCAAATCTCAATTTACAGAGTTCTCTACAAATTTGAAGGTGGTGGCTTTAAAAGGCATAAAGAACCATATCAATTATGTATCTCGTTCCCCTTATGTAAGTTCTTCTATTTGTAAAGTACTATTACAGGCCTGAAGACATGAAGTCTAGAAAAGATAGGGTCTCTCCTTTATGATGTTTATAATCTAGTGAAGAGATAAAACACAGACACAGAGCTATAATGCAAAAATACTACATTATAATTTTGCATTAGGGAGTTCAAACCAAGGTGCTGTGTGAGGTCCGAGGGCATAAGACATTACCAGTGAGGGAAATCGGGAAGCAATTAGCAGAAAAGGTGATATTTGAATTGGGATTTGTAGGATGAGTAGGCAAAGGAGGAAGGACATTCCATGTATAGGAAATAGTATGAACAAGGAGGATATTGCAGCAGAGGAGTATAAGGCAGGGGCAGGGAACCTGTTGCCTCGAGGCTCCATGTGGCCCTCTAGGTCCTCAAGCGCTGCCCTTTGACTGAATCCAGACTTGTTGGCCTTTATAACGCTATGTATTTTGTCGGATGCATTTAAAAACAGTATTCTGAAATTCCACAGGCTTCATTAGATTGCAAGGGGGTCCAAACTATCTGAATTTTGATCATTTTGGTTTTTCTTGCTCCTTCACTAGTAGCTAAGGTGTTACCAATCCCTCACGACTTAATGCTATCTCCAAATCTGATAAGCATGCCATCTATTCCTTCATTCAAGTCACCAAGGAAAATAGGAAGAGAATAATGGCCTAAGAAGGATCTCTGCTCCACCCCAATAAGGACATTTGTCTCCAACTTGGTATCAAGATATGACTACTGTTCAGGCCCATCAGTTCAATCCATTCTGAATCCACTTCACTGTAAGAAAATCTCTTCATTTTGTCCATAGTCATAGCAGGAAAAAGTTTGCCAATCTTTCTGTTTAAACCTAGGCAAACTGCAGCAGTCCTCTGATTTATCAATCTAGTAAAACTGTCAGAAAGAAGAGTTGTGATTTAGTCTGACACGGCTTATTCTTAATGAGGCCACATTGGCTTTTAGGGGTCATCATTTCTTTTTCTAGTTGTTCACAAGCCACTCCTTTAATTGTAGAATTTAATTGTAGAAAGCGTCAAGAATTGAAGTGAAGAAAACTGGTCTACAGTTTCGAGAAAAATCTCTTCTTGTTTTTTTCAAGCTTATGCAAAATCTTTCCAGATCTACAATTTTGCTATATCTTTTCCCTTCTCCATTATCTTGTTTTCCCTAACCATTCACATGAATTCGTTGAATGTGGCTAAATACTCTCTGTCTCTTCACTTATCTTGAATTTCAACTTAATAACAATTTTTGTTCTAAACTCCCCCCCCCAAAATTTTTTATTCTGTTGTGCCAGTTGGAAGATCACTTTCCTTGGCAGAGAAAACAGAAAGAAAATAAGAATTGAGTAAATCTGACTTCTCCTCCTCATTCATTATCATTGATCTATTGACCCTTTCAGTCAATTTGCTTGTAACCTATAGTCTTAGAAAGTTGGACTTGGGTACTAAAAAGGTTAAATGACTTACCCAAGTGCATGCAGATGGTATGTGTCAGAGGCAAGACTCAAACCCAAGTCTTCCTGTCTCCAAGACTGACTCTCCTTCATTATGAGAATTATAGGACCAAATCTGCCTCCTTATAACTGAATTTCTATTTCATCTTGCACATGACTCACATTGTATGAGTGCGTACATGTGAACATCTGAAGTTAACAGCTGTATTGCTTTCTTCTTCCTTGTACATTACTGAACATTTCCACTCATACTCTTCCTTTGCTGTGGCCATTTTTTACCACTGGATCTAGGTGAGTGATTCCGTATAGGCAGCTTATCTTTTTCTTTTTCACTTCTCAATTAAAAGATCATAGGATCATAGATTTAGAAGTGAAAGAGATCTCAGGGCCCAGCAAATCCAACTGCTTCATTTTAGTCTATAGATGAGGAAACAGAGGCTCAGAGGAATTTGGCTTGGTAGAGCAAGGTGGTAGAGCCAGTCACTGACTCATCCAATAATATATGTATGAGTCCGTAGTAAAAATTTGAGAGCATGCATGACTCAATTATATGAGTCATCCTGGTATAAAAAGAGCACCAAACTTGGAATCAGGAGACCAGGGTTCTAGGCAAAGCCCCATGCTAATTAGCTTTGTGACTCTAGGCAAATAATTTCCCATCTCTGAGTTTTGATTTTCTCAACTGTAAAAGGAGAATGTTAGTGGGACAATTTCTAATGTCTAAGAGGATTAAACTTAGAAGTAACCTAATCTAACCCTCTCATTTTACAGATGTGGAAAATGGAGCCCATATAGTTATAGGGACTTGCCCATGGTCACATACGTAGTAAAAGGAAGACATAGGATTTGAATTAAACTCTTATGACTCTAGGTTCAATACTCTTTCTACAGCCTAAATTTCAGCTCTAAAATTCTACTTTTTCTTCTTTTAAAAAATCATATTTCCATGAAACATGAAAGAATATTCTACCACTGTTTTCTTTTAATACCATACTAATTAAACTCTAAGGAACAGAAAATAGAAATCAACATGATCATCATTTACATACATCCCCTTATTCTGCCTTCTTCCTTCAATTTCTCCATACATGTTTTCTTACCACTCTACTTCAGTAGAGGTCCTTATGTTTTTTTTCTTGAAGGACCTAAATAACTTTGCTTTGACAGTCCCTTTATTAAAACACCAGTTGTAGTTTTCTTTCTGTTTCTGTGTTGATTCCCAAAGGAATAAAGTCCTTTTCCCTATCCATGCTTTCCTTCACTTTCCAATATAGCACAAAAGATTTTTTGCTCGGGAAGCAGTGTGGTTTAATGAGAACGACCATCAGATTTGGGGTCAGAGAACTGTCTCCTAAAATCACAGGTCTGCTATTTGCTGCCTAAGTGACTTTGGGCAAATCACTTCTCTCCAGACCTAGATTTTCTCATCTGTCATCTGATTGGGTTGGATTAGAATTCAGGTGTTCACTTGAAGTCTATGAACTACATATATATACATACACACATAGGTGCATGCATGTATATGTAAACCATATATACAATACACATATGACTAAAATCCATGAACTACATATATGCATCTAAAACTACATATATGTGTATGTATATATACACACACACACACATGTGCATGTGGATAGATAGGTAACTGCATTTCAGTAGAACTTGTTTCCTTTGTGATCCTATGTATTTTTAAAATTCATTTTAAAACATTTTTCTTAGGCTTCACCAGATTTGCTAAAGGGGTCCCAGACACACAAAAAGCTGAAGAACCTTGGGATTAAATGATCTTCAATGTCCCCTGGAGTAATGGTTACAATGTTGGGCTTCGAGTCAGATAGAGGTGGTTATTTATATTGCATTAGATACTTATATATCACAGATGCTGAAATACTCTAGAAAACTATAAAATTACAATGGAATCTAGTAGATTCCAACAATTGGAGTATCCACTAAAAAGAGATACCCAAGTAGAGCTCCTTCTCCTTCAGGGCTATGCCTAGAACCCTGACAGGAATAAGTGGGCAGCCTTTGTCTGATAGACCTGGCTTGCTAGTGAGAATTAGAGTAAGGGAAGAGTGAGCCCAGAGTCAGTGTTAAATGTGGGGGCTTCATATGAAATGAATACTAGGCCATATGAGATGAATTCTAGGTCTCTGACATTTTAAGGACCCACTTGGAAGATTCTCTACTTGGTACTCTATGTTTACCAGATACTCTAACCGCTGGAATCCATTAGATAATGAGAAAACATATGTAACATCTTTTGCAAATGTTACAATGATATGTAAATTCAGCTTTAAGTAATAGTACTAATTATGCATTAATTAACCTCTCTCAGCTTCAGATGTTAGACTAGATGATAACTAAAATTCCTTGCAAAACTACCATTATATGATTCATACTGTGTGGAAAGATTTTATGAGGTTTGCTTGTCTCTCATGTCTTTGATCAGAATTACATCAGAATCATTGCATCTATCTCTTTTTTAAAAAGTCTTATGATAGCCTTCATATCCATTCTTCAACATATTCAAAAGTGAATGAGTAATTAGAACCAACTCAAAATACAAACTTCTCTTAACACCGGTAATTTGGATCATAATTGTCAATCTAGTTTATAAATTCTTTGTTTGAAGAGTTATCTCAAGCATCTCCAGAACACAATTTTGTTCCACACAGAGGCTTATCCATATGCACCAAAAACTTCATAAAAAAAACATAATATCAATTTGGGACTCAGAAATAATGTCTCTAGAGGACACAATTGTCAAGGAAGGGAAGGAGGACAGTTGCTTCCCTAGAATAATAGCTCAGCTGGGGGACTGGAGATGGAGCAGTAGGAAGTGTTGAGTTAGACTCCAAAGACCTCACTGCTCAGGGTACCTCAGATATGAATAGAGCTTGGAACACTTCTGCTTGTCTCTACCTCATTTCTAAGAGGGCATGAAATAATACAATAAAGATAGAGTTTGTTTGATGCATAAGACGTGTTTGGAAAAGTATGTAAATCTAAGCCAGCTGATTCTAATAACAATAACAAAAATAACAGTATTATCAGCAGTCGGCATTTATATTGTTGTTTTATTGTGACTGTTATTAGAATCAGTCGGATTAGATTTACATACTTTTCAGGAACAAAGATTATGACATTTATATAAGGTTTTAAAGTTTCCAAAATACTTCATCTAAATTATTTCATTTAAGCATCATAGAAGCTTCATAGATATTTGGGTGGTGGTGGATGTTTTCATCCCTTTGCACATATTATCCTTATTTTACAGATGAGGAAACTGAGGCTTGGATAAATCATCGTAATATCACAGATTTAGAGATGGAAGTGGCAATGACTTCCCAATTCCACCCCCTCATTTTACAGGTGAATAAAGTGAGGCCTGAGGAAAGAAGGGACTTACTCATGGTCACAGGAGGAGTGAGTAGCACAATTGGGATTTGCAAGCAGGTATTCTTTTTACAACAGACTGAGAGCCAGGCCTGGAGTCAAGAAAACTCATCTGTGTGGTCCTGGGCAAGTCACTTAACCTTGTTTGCCACAGTTTCCTCATTTGCAAAATGAGCTGAAGAAGGAAATGACAAACCACTCCAGTATCTTTGCCAAAAACACAGCAACCCACAAATGAAATTATGAAGAGTTGGATAGACCGGAATAACTTAACCACAACAGCCACAAAGCTTTGACTTCATATGCAGTACTCTGTAGCCTTATAAGGAAAACACTTTAAGACTTACAAAGTACTTTCTTTACCACTAACTTTTGAGGTTAGAACTCGGAGTTCTTCCATTTCTGATTGATATTCAATTCAAAACAGCTCCCAGAACCTTACTTTGAGTCTCCCTAATTAATTAATGATCTCTAAGCACATATTTAAATACATTAGGGGAAGTGCTATTTAAAGGAACACAAGGGTGAATTCTTTTGTAAAATGAATTCTTTTGTAACGCTAATAACAAACCCACTATTTTACTGTTTTGTAAAGCTGGATTTTTACAGATTGGATTTTCTTTAAAAGAGGCATACCTCTATTCTGCCAAATTTCTTCAAAAGACCAGTTGCTTAGATTTTTTTTTTTTAATTGGCAACATTCTCAGATTTGTAGAACATAAGAGCAAATATGAGAACCTGGGTATAAGAATGTTCACCCCTCCCAAGTTTTTCCTCAGATTCAATGACCCCCAAACAAGCTTTGTGTCTGTATAGAGATGATTTCTTTCCATTGAGAGAGAATAAGCTGCCAAGGCTGAAGCTTTTTAGTAGCAGAAGATGCCTGTCCTGAAAGGTCAATTTAGGACCTCTAATGAATACTAACTCCACATACTCAATACCCCAGTGAGAGCATATAAAGGTATCCACACCTGCCCTAGAATTTAGGAGGTTAACTTGTCCCTATGAATGGCTGAATGATGAGAGCCCTTATTTTATTAAAGGAGAGGGGATGCTACATTTTATTTTCCACGACAGGCAGCTGTTTTTCTCCATCTATTGTCACTGGGAACAGATCACTTCTAGGGCACAGAACAGGAGAAATGGGATGACCCTGTTTCCTCTATCCTTCATGCTGGACTCTAATTCCTTCTGATCCCTTAAAACAGATACTTTTCATTCTACTAGTTAGGACCTTAATGTGTATGGGGGAAGCGGAAGAAGACTCAAAACAAAATGAGCAAAAAATATCATTGTTCACCATGCCATCTATGATTCTTCCTCCACCATTGTGAATGACCTCCTCCCCTCCCCCCAAACCCCTTAAACCACGCCTAGCACTTTATTCTCTAATAACAATAACAATAATAGTAATTAACAATAACAACTAACATTTATATAGTACTTACTATGTACCAGGAGGGGCAGCTAGGTGGTACAGTAGATAGGGCACCAGTGAAGGAGTCAGGAGGACCTGAGTTCAAATCTTACCTCAGACACTTGACACTCACTAGCTATGTGACCTTGGGCAAGTCGCTTAACCCCAATTGCCTCATCCTGGGTCATCTCCAGTCATCCTGATGAATATCTGGTCACTGGATTCAGATGGCTCTAGAGGAGAAGTGAGGCTGGTGACCTGCACAGCCCTCCCCCACTCAAAAATAAAGTCAAGTGCAAGTCATATCATTATTTCTCTGATGGCACGGTCTTCTTCAGCAATGTAGGATGAATACACACACTACTTGTCTCAGTAGAAAAGGCTCAGTAGAAGAGAACTTCGTTTTCCTCCATCTACAAGATGGGGAAACCAAGAAGGTCAAAGATCCTTTATGTATCTTATGTACAGATCCTTTATGTACCAAATTATTCATAAGGATAGAGATTGCACCAGTAATTTAACTGGTATAAGGAATTGCCCTGGGCAAACCTGCCATCATGAAATTTACATACAATATTGATAAACTTCTCTGCCTCACCTCAGACACTTGACACTCACTCACTAGCTGTTTGACCTTGAGCAAGTCACTTAACCCCAATTGCCTCATCCTGGGTCATCTCCAGTCATCCTGATGAATATCTGGTCACTGGATTCAGATGGCTCTTGAGGAGAAATGAGGCTGGTGACCTGCACAGCCCTCCCTCACTCAAAACAAGGTCAAGTGCAAGTCATGTCACCATTTCTCTGATGGCATGGTCTTCTTTGGCAATGAAGGATGAACGCACACACTATGTACCAGACACTGTATAAAGTACCTTACAATTATTACTTTATTTGATCCTTTCAATAATGCTGGGAATTAGGCGCTATTATTATCCTCATTTTACAAATGAGAAAACTAGGGCAAACAGAGGTTAGGTGACTTGTCCAGGGTCATATAGCCAATAAGTGTCTAAGACCAGATTTGAACTTGGATCTTTGTGACTCCAGGTCCACTGCACTATCTAGTTGCCATATTTAGATAGCTAGGTGGCACTACTGTGGCAATTTGGTTAAAAAAAATTGAAGAAGAAGAAGAAGAACAAGGAGAAGAAGAAGAAGAAGAAGAAGAAGAAGAAGAAGAAGAAGAAGAAGAAGAAGAAAGAGGAAGAGGAGGAGGAGGAGAAGGAGAAGGAGGAAGAGGAGAAGAAGAAAGAAGAAGAAGGAGGAGAAGAAAGAGAAGGAGGAGGAAAAGGGGGAAGAGGAGAAGAAGGAGGAGGAGGAGCAGAAGGAAAAGAAGAAAAACAAGAAGAAATAGAAGAAAGAAGAAAAAGAAGAAGAAAGAGGAGGAGGAAAAGGAGGAGAGAAGAAGAGGAAAAAGAAGAATAGGAGGAGAAGGAGGTGGTTCTTCATTTAAAAAAAAGAGATGATTACTTCAATGTTTCTCTTAATGAAAAGTCTTTTAATTTGTAGGAGTCTTCTTCCTGAAGAAGTCAATATACTTTCGAAATCATAACATAAAAGGACTGGTTGAAAGAATTGGGAATATTTAACCAGTAGAAGAGATGGAAAACTTAGGGGGATGGACACATAAAAATTATCTTCAAGTATCTGAAGGATAATTAGATGAGAAAGGAAAGAGATAATCTGCTTCGTTCAGGAGGGCAAAACCAATGGATTACAGAAATTGCAAAAAAGTAGATTTTGGCTCCAATCAAGGAAGCACTTCCTAAGTATTGGAGCTGTACAAAAATGAAATTGATGAAATTCTAATTTTCCCTGTACTGGAGGTCTTCAAGAGAATGATCATTTGTCAGGGAGTTTGTATATGGAATGTATGCTTCAGTTATGGATCATCTTTAAGATTCTTTGGGATCTTTCCACTGTTAGGACTATGTGGTTCTATTTCCAGTCTCCTTATAGTTCTGTGAGGTAGGGCAGGCAATGACTCCATTTTGCTGGCTGAGAAACTTAACTGAAAAGAGGCTGGTGACCTGAAATGTATTTCAGTAAGACAGAGGCAAAGATTAAGTTAAAACCCTATGCTCACAGCAGAATGTGATTGGACTTACTAGTAAAGACAGTATTATTACCCGAAAAAAGATTTCCATATCTAGCTTTTTCATTTAATGAACAATTTTGTTTTGGACCAAACCTTTGATATCATTGGGGTCAGTGGAGTTTGACAACTGTTTGAAAATGTATAGTTTTAAAGAGTTGCCTAGGGAATTAAGTAGTTAAATGACTTGCCCAGGGGTACGAAGCCAGGATATATCAGATAAGGGATTTGAACCCAGGGTTTCCTGAGTCATAGATCAGCTAGCTGCCTCTGTTAAGGAGCATAACAGCTACTAAGCGACAAATTGATTAAATTAGAGAGTAAGGTCAACCAACCAGCATTAATGAAGTGCCTACCAGGCTCTGGGAATACAATCTTTTTAAAATGAAAATTGTCCTTACTCCCAAGTAGCTTACATTTTAACAGGAGACAGAGATATATGTGTAAGTATATACAAATAAATATAAAGACAATAAATACAAGGTAGTCAAGAGAGGGAGAGCACTGGCAATTTGGGGGAGATCAGAACAGGCTTCATGTAGAAGAAGGTGGTGCTCAAGTTGAGATTTGAAGGAGGAGAGATGCCCCACTAAAGTCCTCAGAGAATTTCATCATGATAGGAAAGGGATCTCAAATTCTCCATGTTGCTTAAGCTCTGGCAGGTCCTAGATAATTTTAAGTATTATTCCAGTATACCATTTGGGGACCAGTCTCTTGGGACCACAGGACCAGCAAAGAAATTGATGCATTCGGGGTGGGGTTGAAGATGAAGGCAGAGAACGTATGTATTTCTGATGACCAGTTACCAAGATGTGGAGGGCACAGGATCTGTGCTGATGGAAAGAGAAACCACACCAACAAAATCATGAAGTGTTTAAAGAAAAGAATAATGTATAGACATTTTGTAAGCAAAATATCAAAAATTTTAAAGCTTACATCTAACTAACGGAACTGAAGGTTTATATTTTATATTCTTTAGGCACCACTGAGCTTTGTCTCAGAATGTGGAATTCTCAAGGGAATACGAGACCAGGCTGGTAGTCAACAGCTTGAGTCTATTTCTAGTTCCACCTCTCCCTTGTATGACCTTGTAAAGTCTCTCAAAAAAAAAAACAACAAAAAAAAAACCAAAAACACACATTTCTTTGCCTGATTTCTTCATCAGAATAATGCAGGTAGCAGTCATGAATATTTGTTTCCTGCAGGTTCATTTGTGTATACCTCTTTTTCCTTGAGAAGTACAAAGCAGCTGCAGAACTTTTGTTCTTTCTAATAATATCTCTTTCAGCATTAGCTTATCTGTTTCTCATTCTCCATGTTAATGTTCAACTGCAGTTTAACAAGGTGGGCGACTTCTCACTGCATTTTACTGGCAAAATGACCAGTAATGACAAGGAGGTAAAGAACTCTGGGGACATTATCTGGTATTTTTATATGATCAGATTTTTTTCTTCTTTTCTTATGATTATATTAAAAGGATTATTTTGTATGGGGGAAAATTTTTTTTATTCTTTTTGGTTCAGGAAACAATGGCCAGTGGTAAATTGATCATTATTATTCTGTATTAATCTGCTCCAAAATAATCATGTCAAAAATTGATGGTATTTTATATTTTGGGGAAAAGTTTTGATACATTTTGTATCATCAGTCACTACCCTCCTCCACCATATTTCTTCCCTTTATCAAAAAGAAAACAAAACAAAGCCACCTAGTGTAGGGTCTGTGACTTAGGGAGTATGAGAGAGTTTGCACCCAGAATTAGTGATGTGTGTAGGATTCCTTGAGGTTCTCTCAGTTTGCTTATTTATTGCCTATGTGATCTTGGGCAAATCACTTGAACTTCTGGGCTTAAATTTCCTCACTTGCGAAGTGAAGGGTTGGACCAGATGACTTCTGAGGTTCCTTCTAGCTCTAGATTTATGATCCTTTGATTTGTTTATATGGTTACAAGGTAATTGAAGAGACTGAATAAATCCATTCTGTCCTCCCCCAATTAATTTAGCAAATATATATGATATATAATATATATAAATCTAAATTTATACAATATATATTTAATGGATTGTAATACACATACAGACAAGCTACCTGTCAATGACAAAACTGGCCTCTCTTCAAGCACAGACAATTGTCTAAAATTTTTCACTGGCTGTTGACAGTCACATTGTGAGGGTGATAGAAAAGTGAGAGCAAAAAAGTAGATTGTATCTTTTCCCAATTATATCCTACCTATTTGTAAAGTTAGGTGGTGTGTTACATAGAGTGCCAGACTTGGAATCAGGGAGGCCTGAATTCAAATCTGACCTCAGGTACTAACTGTGTGACCCTGAGCAAGTCACTTAACCTTGTTTGTCTCAGTTTCCTCAAAAGGAAATGACAAACCACTGCAGTATCTTTGCCAAGAAAACTCTTAAGTAGGGTCACCAAGAGTTGGACATGACTGAATAATAACAACCACACTCTCTTTTATTCATAGACTTACATCAGCTATCTTGTGTTTTTTAGAGGGTTTCCTTTGACCTTAACATAGAAGAAAAGTGATAGAATGCCCCTTGATGCCTTGATTTCCTTATACATAAAATCAACAGGCCCTCTTTTATTTAGAATGGGAAACTTTAAATTGATATGGAAAGGGACAAAGCAAGAGGAAATACTGTCTCATCTGAACCACTCATCAGAGTTTGAGACCCATAGGAGCCATATTTCTAATAGATATATTTTTCCATAAAGTACACTTAATAATTCCCCCAACTTTTGTCAAATTTAATGGTGTTGTCTAAAAACAGAATGTGAAATCTCCATGTGAATTCAGTGCCATTATTTCAAATCAAGGCAACCAAAATAGAAGACATCTTTTTCAGCAACCAGGAGTTTGAGATATCTTCCTTCGTGTGGTTTAAGAGTAGACAAGATTGCTGTGGAGGACAGACATGGAGGGTGGGAAAGAACCAGCAAATCTGTCTTCCTAGCTCTTCCTTCATTGCCAAGTTAATAATGATGGAAAAGTAAATTGCTTTTTAATAAGTTGGGGACTCTCCAGGGGATGTGGGTAAAGGGTTAATTTAATGCTTGACCCATTAAAACCATTGATGGCAGTGAGAACCTTGTCAGGCTGATCAGATGATTATTTCTGGAGGATAAGTGGTTGAAAACTGAGCCCCACTAGTTCAGGTAATCAAGGGAAATCGGCATAAAAGAGAAGATGCGGCTGAGTAAAGACAGAACGGCTACCTGAGATTCTATTACTTGTCGTCTTTCAAGCATAATAATGAGATTATAGTAACCCTAAACTGGCTGAAAACAGAAATCTGGCTGTCTGTCAAGTTCATTGTGTTGAGTTTTACAACACTCCAGATCTGGTTGCTCTGAACCTGGAATAATTATACCAGGAAGACGGCCTCAAAGAAATCCTTTTCAACCTGGGAGCTTTGTCAGGCTTTGGCTTCTGACCAGTGCACTATTGTTTACAGCATGAAAAACTTGTTAATGTTTATTTTTTTCACCATGTAATTCTAAAAATATATATCTAATAATATATTGCCACAAGGCCTTTCTTCACTACATCTGTCACAGGTTTATTGTGCCTCTCTGAATGAGCTTGTTATCGATCTGTGAGCCCCCTGGTTTCCTTGTGGTTTGTTTCAGTGGGAGCCTTGACCTGTAATCATTTCCTCCACACCCAGGATTGAAATACCCCCTCATATCACAGACCTTAAATTACCATGTTAACTATATGACTTTGCCAAAAAGAAATTAATGAACCAAGGAGCCCCATAATCAGGAAGCATCAAAGGTTCAGAGAACACTAGCGCCCTACTGTCCACTTCTGATAAAATATTTGTCATATTCCTTGAAAGTTGCTTGTGGTTCATAGGGTTTAAAGGCTGATTTCTCAAGTTGGGGAACCAGGTGATTGCAGGAGAACACTGAAGCATCTCCTTCATAGTGGTGTCAAACATACATAGAAAGGGGACCACTAGCCCCTTCATAAGAATCCCTGCCCATAGCATATTGACTCAGTTTTAGAACGCAATGGTACCCATTGTATTTTTATTGATTTTGTTAAATATTTCCCAATTACATTTTAATTGTGTTCAGGTTGCATCTAGGAGTGTTGTAGGCAACATGGTTGATACCCCTGCTCTAACTTTGAGCTCTCAGGAATTAAACAAATGAGTTCATAGGATTATAGCTGGGAGAGTCCTTAAAAGGCATCTAGTTCAACATCTTCTTTTTCCAGATGGAGAAACTGCTACCCTGAGACACTGTGACTTGCCCATTGTCATCAAGGTAGTAGGTGGCAAAGTCAAGATTTGAACTTCTTTCAGGAGGCCTTTCCTAGCTCCCTGTTGTTGTTCATTCTTAATTCTTGTAGAGAACCAAAGCCCTCATGACGGTTGATGTCTTAACTTGCTCTGGAAATGGACTTCAGTGATGGAGAACAGTGAAAAGTCATCATCCTAACTCTCTCCTCCATAGTCATCAAAGTCCAGGGGAAAGACAAAAGACAAGATTTTTGGGTGGTGGCTCAGGATGCAGTGGGTGACCCTGACCTTTCTAAATTAAGGTTTTTCCTAGGTTTCAGTTGTCTAAGTCAAAAGACTTAAGGCTAGGTAAGAATTGAGACAAAAATGGCCTACTTTGTCATCATAAAAGTATCAACCTGGGATGGGAAGATCCTCAGAGTCTTTGGCCAAACTAGAAAACAATTTCTATTTATATTCATTCTAAGCATCAAAACCTAAAGCAAGAGCAACAAAGACTTGGGCTGTTTGTTATTGCCACCACCACCCCAGCTGTCAGTGGCATCTCCTCTATCCATTTGTTCTAAATATATCTATATGCACCTACTTATTTACACGTTGTTCTCTCACTAGAATGTGCATTATTGGCGGGATGGGATAAATGGATTTTTTACCTATCTTTGTGTCCCCAGAGCTTAGCAGAGTGCCTAGAAAGAATGTGGTAAATGCTTAATAAATCCTAGTCCACTGACTTCTTTGACTGACTTAACTAAACCCTGAACTTCTACCCCCAAATCCAATGCCCTTTGTACTATATTGTAATGACTCCCTGGTAAGAGATGTATATGGAACTTGCTTTTTAAAAGCAGTGATTCTTTTTAAAAAATAAGGTTTTTTGATGTCTTTTTCCCTCATCATAGTTTTCTCCAATATTCTTTCCCCTCTCATCCTAGGGAAGCATAAATAATATTTTTAAAGGCAAAAAAAAAAGAAGAGGAAAAACTCAGCATAACTGAGCTTTATATCAAAAATGTGTAAAAATACGTGTAATGAAAGCAGTCATTTTTAAAAAGATAATATATCACAGAAGTTTACAATGCCAATGATGAATGCCTATTATTTGAATTTGCTTCTCCTATAAGTAAAAAGTCCATGTAAAGGTCTGATTTCTGATCTCATAGATCATTGATATAAATGAAGTACACTAAGGTCTTTCTGTCTCAGAGACTAATTCTTGCTTAGCCAATGAATACTAAGCAAGAATTTATTAAGCACCTACTGGACAAATGACCCTAAAAGATACAAAGATAAAAATGAAATAGTTCCTCCCCTCAAGAAGCTTATATTCTACCCAATGCTAAAAATGAATGGAAATAAATTGTAAGGCAAAGGCAAAGAAAAATCAACTTCCAATGAATAATTCTCTTGTATAGAATAACGCACCCAGAAACAACCATGAAATCATATTTTATACATTACATTTATATCGATACAAGGTTCTGTATTCCTAGAAGGCATCCTGGTATCCACTGTTTATATCAAAAAAGACGTTGTCAGAAACTTGGAACTAAGCATCTAGGGTAGTGCAGAATAGTGAAAAGAGGCAAGTACTTAGAGTTGTGTGATGTGGAAACTGAACTCTGGCTCTGATGTTTTCTAATAATCGCTAGCATTTTCTTAATGCTTCAAGGTTTGGGGAGTTCTTTATAAATGTTATATCCTTGGAGACTCACATCAGTCTTGGGAGGTGTATGCTATTATTCTCCCCATTTTAGAGATAAGGAAACTGAGAAGTTAATTAACTTGCTTGCTTGGGATCACACAGCTAGTGAATATCTTGCATAGGCTCCCAAAATAAATGATACCATCCCCTGGGGGTAGCCTCAGGTGCAACTGGGGGACATTGAATAAAAATAAGGGGGTGGTGGAAGCATAAGGAAAGAAGAGAAGAAAATTTTGAAGAACCATTTGTACATGTTTCATCTGTTGTGAAACAGAGTTAAAGTTATAGTGATTACATGACTTTCCAAATAAACACACAAAACACAAGTTATAACCGCTCAGTGGCCAAGTCTGCCAACGGGTCTTAGCAAGCAAGTGTTGACAGATGAGCCTGTCGTCAAGGAGTCCAACATGCACGGGCAGAAATATGTGCATGTAATGACTTATTTACAATATGATACTGTACAGTTACATGATGCAGTATGGCACCATCAAAATTTCAGTGCAGGAACAACCCCACAAATTTATAATACATATTAAATTTAAGATGCATCATTATTTTAAAAATATGTATTTTTTGAAATTACACAAATTTCCCAAAAATCCTTCAAAGGGTTAAAGAGTATAGATTTACAGAGGGGTACTGAGTAATTTTTTAATGGGGCAGTAGGTCGAATAGGTTTGAGACCCTCTGACTAAGGTGAGATTAGAAATCACGTCTTCCTGACTCCTAGTCCAGCACTCTTACCCCCTATGTAACTACCTAATAGTATTAGGCATTAGTTAATTAGGGCAACTAGGTGGCTCAATAGATAGAGTACTGGGTATGGAGTCAGGAAGACTCATCTTTCTGAGTTCAAATCTGGCCTCAGACACTTACTAGCTGCATGACCCTGGGCAAGTCACTTTAGCCTGTTTGGCTGAGTTTTCTCATCTGTAAAATGAGCTGGAGAAGGAAATGACAAACTGCTCCACTATCTTTGCCAAAAACAGAACAAAACAAAACAAAGACAGAGTCATGAAGAGTTGAACAGATTTGAAAATGGCTGAACAACTAACTTAATGTTAAACTTGCTGCTGGTGTCTGTATATGTTAGTTAACTTTTTTCTCAATTTCCTCATCTGTAAAATGAGTTGATAACACTTTACTACCTACCTCTTGGAATTGTTTTGATCAAAAGTGTTTCAGTAATGATAAAGCTATGTAAATGGAGGCTACGTAAATGTGTGCCCAGTCTTGGTATGAGAATCCTTCCTTGGATTTGCTCTGTATGTTTTCTCTCCCATTGGAATGTGAGCTCCTTGAAAACAGGGACTGTCTTACTTTTTTCTCCAGAGCTTAGTACAGTGTTTTTGCACATATTAAGTGATTTAAAATTCTTTTTCATTCATTCATTCTTGAATTTCATCCATTTCAGTAAGTCTTTTAACCATTTTGTCTCCATCTCTAAGGTTAGGAGAATAATGCCTGCTCTGCCCACTTCACAGAATGATGGTGACATTCACAGGAAAGCATATTTGTAAAGTGTTTTAGAAAGATTAGAAGGCTATGCAAACTTACAAAGTTATCATCTGACATCACAATTCCAGTGGTCCTTTGGGCCTGAAGTAGACTCTCCTCACTACATGATTTTAAATAGGACTAGAATAACTCCATAGCCAACATCTGCACAGATGTGATACACCTTTACCTATTGTTTCATCAACTCTTATTCTAAACTGCACCATTCCCTTTCCTATCTCCATGTCCTAGCTTATAACTCATGCCTAAAGCACATTCCCTCATGTCTCTGGCCATTAGGAGCTTTCTCTTTCATAAAGGCTCAGCATAGTTGTGTCCTCCCCATGAAGTATTTCCTGACCACAAACCTCTCTCATCAGAAATCTTTTTCTCCTTCCTAAAGTTTTCTTGGAGTTTCTTGGTTCTTTTATTTGTCATTCTCACATATAATCTTAAATTATACTCATTTGTATGCCAGATCACCCTCATAATATTGTAAGTTTCTTCCAACACAGGGCAAGAATTACACTGATTTTTTTTGTCAACCTTATGTTGCCATGCTAGCACAGCTCTTTGGGCAGAATAGGAGCTAATTAAATACTTGTTGACTGGAATGACAAGAACACACGTGAAACTTGAAGGAGGTTCTAGAGAACAGAAAAAGCTACTTACTGATCTATTCTTTGTCACTTGAGTTCTCAATGTTTATGAAAGCTCTTAGCCTTGCCATACACATGGTACTGCCAGACAGTCTGGAAATCAAGTTTTCTTGCTAATCATGGACAACTCACTACCTTTTCTACTAGCCTTAACAGTCTCTCAGAATCTTTGAGCTCTCTAAATAAGAATGGCAGCTCTGAAAATTGTCTCTGACCATACTGTAGAAATCAATCCAATCTGGTACCACATGGCACCATTTTAGATTCCATGATATGTTATTTATGAAAGCAAAGATGTGGCATTTCAAAGTCAGCCTTATATAAGCCAATCCTCAGAAGTAAATTTGTGTATTATCATGGAGTGGTGGATCAAAACATCTTTCATACGTTGTTTGTAGTGTTCTTTGAAACAGATTACCCAATATGTCTACATAAAGTGCTAGGAGTTTGGCTATCTCTAACTACCCTTGACAGACCCCAAATAGTGATGGCCAGCATCTCTGACCCTTTTGTCCACAACAGTCCCAGAAGGTAAGCCATTCAAGTATGATTATGCCCATTCTACCAATAAAGAAACTGAGGGTCAGAGGTTCAACGAAAAGCCAATGATCACACAGGGTAGTATCAGAACTAGCATTCAAAGCCAGATTACCTGACCCCAAGTCCAGTATCTCATACCACTAAAGTGCCAAGTGTCTCTTTTATTTCCCCTTGTAAAGAGTGGAGAACAGAATAGATGACTAATAAATGCTTGTGGAGGAAATTGCAATGTGTGGTTCTTTGTTAGGCACCCTCAATAGGCCAAAAGGAGACCAGCAAAGATCTCTGTCAGTTCTGTTTCCAATTCTATCAAGAAGATTGGCAAAGAAGAGACTCTTAAAATCCCAGATCCTTCTCGCTCCAGGTTACTGAACAATGCATTTAATATTAATTTACTCATTCATTCTAGAAACATTTTTATTGACTATGCCTTACTATGCAAAATGACAGAGGAAGAAGGCAGAGAAAGGTGAGAAAAACACTCTACCCAACCTAATCAAATGGGGGAGATAAAAAAAGCTTACAAATAACTACAATGCAAGGTAAAAGGTGATAGACCAAAGAAAGTTACAAAATACTTTGAGATTGCAGGGGTGAGGGAGAGACTAAGCTTTCATAGGGGCAATGACATGATTCAAGCTATACCTTCCAAGAGAGTAGAAGGAGAAATGTTGTTAGGCTATTTCAGTCATATCTAACTCTTTGTGACCCCATTTGGGGTTTTCTTGGAATAGTTTACCATTTCCTTCTCCAGATCATTTTACAGATGAGGAAACTGAGGCAAATTGGGGTAAGTGATTCGCTTAGGGTCACACAGCCAAGTGTATGAGGCCAGATTTGAACTCAGGTCATCCTGATTCCAGGCCTGGTGCTTTATCCACTGTACCACCTAGCTGCCCAAGGGGAGAGAAAGAAAGGAGAAATGATGGTCAAAGAGAGAATTCCAGGTAGGAGCAAAAACATATAAGGGAGAAAGGCAAGAATATGTTGGGGAATGGTGAATAGTCTGGTTTGATTTGAGCATAGAGCAAATGAGAGCGAACAACAGTAGGGAAGACTGGAAAAGTAATTTAGGGCAAACCATGATGAGTCTTCAATGATGTTAAGGCAATGAGGAAACTCACAGAAAGTTAGTGAAGTACCTGATTAGGACTATGAAGGTTACAGCTAGGAAGGTCTCTCTGATAGTGGGGTGAAGGATGAACTAGACTGGGGAGAACCCAGAGAAGGGAAGAGTTGTTAGGAGGCCCCTGGAGCAGTTCAACTGCTCTTGGTCTATTGGCATTCTCTTTATTTTTATGATTAGAATAAATCAACGACTAATCCAATAAGAATTTATAAAGTATCTACTCTCTGCCAGACACTGTGCTGGACTGTCTTTGGAAAGACAGAGACAAAAATGAAATAGTCCTTTCCTTGAAGGATTCACACATTATTATTATTTTTAGCTATTCCTAAAAGTGACTTTTAGGAATTTTGCCCACTACTATCTTAGTGTTGATTGAGATTTTAACAAATCTGCATTCTTCAGAGAATCACCAACTTACAGTTGAAGGGACCTAAGAGGTCTTCAAATTCAACAGACAAAGAAACTTAGACCCAGAAAGATTAAATGGGTCCAGGGTCATACAGTTGCTAAGTGTCTAAGGTGATTGGAATCAAGGTCTTCCTGAATTTATATCCAGAATTCTATCCGCTTGCATACACTGCCTCTGAATATTTTGTGTTTTTATTTGGCATTGATTATGACCAAATTACTACTTTAGAGCAGTGGTTCTTAACCTAGGATCTTGGTTCTTTTTTAATATTTCAGATATTTTTAATATCATTGGCTTCTTTTATAATCCTACGAATTTCATTTTGATCTTCTAAAACATTTTTTTCTTACTAGGGATCCATAGCCTTCATCAGATTGCCAAAGGAGTTCATGTCACAAAGAAGGTTAAGAACTCTAATTCTGAGTATAACCAAAATTTCATATGCTTAGCATTAAAATGAGAACAGGAGGCTATGATATACTATGTAATTACGCTTTAGAGACAAGTTAGGAAGGAAGACAGAAATAATGACTAACTCAAACTACTCAAATATTTCATTACCATGATCCTTTGGTCATGTCTCAATAATAGAAATAAATTGAGTATGATTTAATAAGATTGAGTTTCTTTAGCTGTCTTAATAACTATATCAGATTGACCATACAGTTCACTCAAGCATACAGGTATAAAGTGGTCTTTAAGGTTCTAGAAGCAAACAAAGGGACCATAAAATAATGAATGTGCATAGATTTGGATTCTATGTAACTTTTTATTAAA
This sequence comes from Notamacropus eugenii, assembly GCF_028372415.1. Lineage (NCBI taxonomy): Eukaryota > Metazoa > Chordata > Mammalia > Diprotodontia > Macropodidae > Notamacropus > Notamacropus eugenii. The sequence continues at coordinate 209,604,874 of NC_092877.1, forward strand.
GGTAAATGGGTTTTGATCATAAGAATTACAGGTTTAGTAAACAGAATTTCCACAGAATATGTGTTTATTAATAATTCACATTACTCTACTATTAATAAAGAACTTTGTCTTACTTGGCATGTGTGTGTATATATGTATGTGTATACATACATGTGTGCATATATACACATAGGAATACATCTATCATCTCAATAATGTTTACATATTCAGGAAAAGAATGGGAATTCAGAGATCTCTATAAGCACATTTTTGTCTCTTTCACTAGTGAATAAGATAATACATTCTGGAACCATTGATTAAAAATGTGAACTGGAAAATTATGCTGCAAAGTTTAGAAAACTTTCAGGGGTTACATTTTGACATACTCAGATCTTTCCTTTAACAATGACAGAATGCTACACAAAAATACTGCATTTCATCTGGTACGGGTCTTTATCTTATCTTGACAGATTATTGCTGGTTAAATTGTAGAGCTGACTTAAAGGCAGGACTCTTCAAGGGAGTCAGAAATTAAGGCTTCACCAAATGGTAATAAAGCTATTAAAAATGCAAACAGCAAACAGCTACACTGTACAGGTTAGACAGCTAATCCAAACTAGCAGTTTAAAAAAGCAGAGCAATTACACTTTTATTTAAATGCAAGGAATATGAGCAAGAATAGAATGAGGAGCCTTGTTTAAATGCATTCTTTTGAATATTTATTAGAAATAATACATGTAGTTAAGCCACTTATCTGATTTCAGTGAATAAGTAAAATGCAAAAGATCAATTTTCATAATTATACCAAAGAAGTCTGTCTTTCATAAAAATCTCATTAATAACACCATTATTACTGAAAAAATATCTCAGTATTATTATTGTTATTCTAATTATCAGCAAAATGCTACTGATAATGTTGTCATAAAATTCCTTTTTAGTATCCTATTAAGGAAGATAGACTAAGTAGTGGTTTAAGTTAAATCTAGAGCCTAAGTGGCATTAAAAAAATCTTCTTTGTATATTTGGTTAAAATACATTATGTGTATAATTATATAAACGACTACAAATTTAGCAAACAGGATTATATACACATATGTGTCTTTATATTGTATGTGCTCATTAGATCGAGGTACACAATGCATGTCACATGTGTTGCTTACAGTCTCTGAAGAAGACTGAAGTATACATTTTTTCCATCTATGTTAATTTATTAACAAAAACCACAGTAAACACACACACACACACACACACACACATATATATTGATGAATGTTTGCTGAGATGATTGGATATTCACTTCCCTGCTTTCATTCTTTGGTTATGGCAAAGAGAGTAAAATATATTCTTGCCACTTATTCTTGGATGTTCTGTAGGGATTACAGGGCCCTACACAACATCCAGAACCCAATGAACCAGTCTGGCCACTGGTTCATTGAGGGAATCTTGACTTTCTCACTTAACTTCTCTGTACCTCAGTTTTCTTAGCAGAAAAATTGCTTCACATGTCATGCACATTTATCAAGTGTGTTGAGTGAAGATAAAGGCATATAGAAAGCATGATTGAACCCTTGGCACAGTAAGAAAATATAAATCCCAACTTTCCTCTGCTCCATCAAGGCTATGGAGAGAAAGATGTAGAAGCCAAAATAACCACCCATCCACAGTCACAAATAATGGTTAAAGCCTTTTCATCAAGTCTTTCTTGAAGGTTGTATCTTATCTTTAAAATCAACCCATATAACTCATCAAAGAGAATGGGTGGGGGGAGATCCCTTACAGATGAAGTACCCTTAAGAAAGAAAGTAATAAGTAGATCAAAACAGAAACATATATTTATTTCCTTGTTTTGAGGAGATACGCGTGTAAACGATAAGTGAGTTCACTTCATTCACATATAGACTTCTAGAACAAATAGAAGAAAAAAATACTTCATTTTATATCTGCCTGCTAGTGTGTCCAATTATGACCATGTAGGCATAGAACAAGAATTCTAACTACTTTTTATCATTCAAATAGTGATCAGTATTTAGTAAATTAATGCTAAAATACCTCTCTGGATTTAGTGATATTCTCTTGACAATGTAAATTAATAGGAACTACCACAATAAAGCAAAAATAACAACTGGATTAGAAAAAAATATTTTGCTACAATGTCCAATGCTAGAAACTTCAAGTCATTATATATAGGCCAAAGGACTTACAGGCATTTCCTAGCATAAGAATGGTCTGACAGTAATAGCCTAACCACCATCTGATAGCAAGAAATGGCCTTATGAGTTAATGCTGCAGAAGAGACACTCTCCAAACCTATGTGTTTGGCACAGAGAAAGCAATTCATTTATTTATCTACCTGTGGAGAGTGAGAAACATTCACCAAGCTACACCTTTCCTTCCTCCCACTATGGCTGCAGAAGAGGTCCCCTTCTTTCTCGGTATCTGTCCCTATAATCACATTTTTCCTAGTAAGCAATCACTGCCACTATGGCAGGAGACTCCTTTTCTTTGTGCCACCAAGTTCCCACTTGCATCACATTTTCCAAAAAGGACAAAAGCAAAAAATATATGTTATTTCAACAAAATTGTTCAATTTCTATACAGGAATTAAGCTACACAAATTAAGTAACACTCTCTTTAGGTTCAAATATGCCCCAAACAACCAGCTTGCTAATGTGTTTTTTTAGAACACATTGAAAACTACCTTTAAGTTAGTCCACATACGTCCAGAAAATTTGCTACACTGGATTAGATTAGATTAGAATTTCAAAGCTTGAAAGGATAGCTCAATCTAGTCAAAATTTGATATCAAGAGACCTGGGGAATGGAGAGTGGTTTGGTGTTTCTGACTGAGATCCAAGCCAAGACAGGTTAGTTGCTGGAACACCAGAAGGATGCTATAAAGCACAGTACCTCTTGGACCTCTAGGAGAGGAGGAAAGAAAGTTTCCACCTCCTGTTTCTTAACACTAATAATTTCTTAACTCTTCTCACCCCCACCAACCAATTTTTGCATTCAGTTTCACCAGACTAAGGGGGTGGAGGGGAAACACACTAAACAACAGAATGTGGAATTCAAAACACAGAGTTAAGTAAAAATCAGAAAAAATGATCATGATATGTAGGTTGGTACAATGGCTAGAGTGCTGGATACTAGCTGGAGCTAATATTATCATTATTACTTTATTGATGTATAGTTTGTTATAATAAACTAAACTCTGAAACAGCAAAGATCCTTTCTGTTATCTATACTCCATAAAGTATCTAAAAATGCTAGGCAATTTGCCTCTTTTATTTTTTCTGTTTAATAGACATCAATAATACACTCTGAAAGAATTTAGTACTCTGATCATTGCAGTAAGCAATTGTGACTTTACAGGATTATTAGTCAAGCATGTCTCCCGCCTCTTGGCAAGGAGGTGGTAGGCTTTGGGTAAATAATGTAGCATATGTGGTCAAATGTAGCGAAAGGGTTGATATGTGGAAAGGTTCTGGGAGAGGGGAAGAAGGATAGTCACAAAAAAATGACAACCTTGGTAAAAAAATAAATAAAGTCCATGTGGTCTCACCAGAGTTCAGGAAACAAGAAACAGGGCATTTTGATTGGTTCTTACCAGGGTAGTCATTGAGTACTGTGCACAGTGTATTATATTCACATTTTCACATGAATTGGAGAACTTGGGAACTTTTATGGAAAGAATGAGGATTCTGGAGTGTTATCTGCCTTCTTTCATTTTCCTTTAATTCTGATTTTTTTAAAAAACCATAAAATGAACTCCATGAAGGAAAGATTACCTAAAGATCCTTCAAATGATAAGTTGAATGAATAAACAAAGTTAACATCCTAGAGTCCCCAGGAAGATATGTTCTTTTGTTGCCAAGGTTAAATCAAAAAATAAAATAAATCATTGAGAGTTCCAACAAAGAAAGAGGTATTTAGCAATATACTGCTTAAGACAACTTTTCTTTAGCATCCCATCAATTCATTTGATACCAGTTGTGGCATGTTGTATCCCTTTTCTCATTTCTATTAATTCCTACTTTGAAATGAAACCAATAGGATTTTTAAGAATCTACTTAAAAGAGTGACAATGAAGATTCATTGAGAATGAAGTTCTGCTTTCCCACTGGCTACTCAACCAGTCTTTAGTGATTGGAAAAAGACCTATGTTGTAAACACCCCAATGTGTCCATGGTAACCAGCAGTTCAACGTTTAACTTTTCAATGTGTAAGTAGGTAATTACTTTTTCTTTAACATTTGTATAGTTTAGAACAGCAATAATACTCCCTCACCCACCCCACTTGCCCACCAGGTCAGGCAATTCCTGGTGATTAATGACCAACTGGCCACTTTCATTTAGTGGTTTTTTTAAGCACCTCTGATTTGGCCCCAGGTTTCAGAACTCCTCCACTTACTTGTTAACTGCAAGAAAATATCCTCGTCATTGGTCATGATCATCTCCACTTTTTCTGTTTTAAAATGTAAGCAAGTATCTGAGCACTTCCTTTCTGTGTGACCTCATCAGTCACTTCACTTAACTGCTTTGTATCCTTTGATTATGGGATACCTGTGAAAAGGGTGCTGTAAGTTTGTGTGTGTGTGTGTGTGTGTGTGTGTGTGTGTGTGTGTGTGTGTGTGTGTGGAGAAGGGATGATCTGCTTTGAAATATGGTAGACGCTATGTTGGAAGGCATTCCACATTTAGCAGAGAAGGAGGCATTGTATGCATAAATTTTACAAATCTTTAAGCACTATATAAATGCTAGTTAATTATTATCACCATCACCATCATTATTTAAAGATATGCTTCCCATAGAGTTATGTAAATAAGACATGGTGAATAAATTCAATCTCCTCTATTCTATAAAATGATAATAGTGACTGTTCCTCGTCCTGGGGGCTCTTTAGCTCATTTAATGAGTGTGTGTTAAGGCACCTTGAAATTCTAATTCAAGCTATATCATCATTCATCAACACCAACCACCTAATTGCACCTGTAACTGTACTAGATGTTATCCAAAGCAAGTCAAACGGACGAGGTTCTTTGTCGACTCACGATCTAGGGTGACAACATTTGCACAGACAGAGTAATTATGAACATTTAGCAAATACCTTGATTATATTTGGAGCAAGTAATAATCTTCTGATGATGCTGTATAGCTGGGAGTCACAGAATTCTTCAAAGAACTGAAGCTGAGAGGGGTCACCCAAAGGACATTGGAGAGGGATATGGTGAGCCTGAATGGGTTTCAGCAACTAAAATTTGCACAACTAGAGACCATGCTTTCTATTACCATTTCCACAACGTCCAAAGAGACAGAAGGCTCTTGACGTGTACGAAACTCCTGTCATGGATTTACCAGAGGACAAGGACAAAAGTCTCACAGGATCAGGTAGGCAGACATCAGCAGATAGCTATCTTGCAACCTTGGGTGGTCCTAAACCAGACTGAAGCATCATCGAAAATACTGAAATTTCTAAGTAAGCAAAGGTTCATTTGATGAGCCAGGGCTCAGGGGTCAATTACTGATATTAGGGAATTTTACTGAATAGAATGAGCCAAAAGTCCTCACTTGCCTCTGCTTTTTAAACTTGGTGGAAAACAGTGGCCTTAGTAATGCAAGTAGTATTGCATGGAAATGAATATTAACATGAAGATATTTCGTCTTGAGTTCTGAGTAATTTCAGTGGAAAGATTTGTTGTACTCCAGGAACTCACATAACAAATTTTTATCTTCAGATAATAAAAACCCAGGGGTTTTTAATTCACTTTGTAGAAATCTTTTTTTTGATATAAAGCTCTACTAATAGAATTATGTGCACCCCAAAGAGCGACCCAGATTATTATTGTTATAACAGGCTCAATATTTCTTATGTCCTGTGTGTGAAAATAAAAATTTAAATTGTAATTCTTAAAATTGCCCATGTTAAAATAAAAAATGTCATCATGAATTCTACCATCTGCAGTTTGTGGGCATTTTATGCATATTGTCATTCATTTTTTAAGAGTGTACTAGCAGCTGAGATTACAGTCTAGGTTGGAAGTATGGTTAAAAGGAGAGGGCAGGGACAGAACCAAAAATCTTTCCCACTTTGAGCAGGAGTTCTCGTCCTCAGGCTAACAGTTATAGTTGCTATGTAAAGAGTTTATTGCTATATATGATTATACCTGGATTTGTCAATTGTCTTTTGTCTCCAAAAAGCAAGGCTATTCCTTAGAGTTGTCAGCCAAGCCAATCTCTCAGGTTGCATTGCTTTCCATGACAGCCTACGCTCTGTCACCTGGCTTGAAGGTCTGCTTCAGTGAAACCTTAAAATGTTTCTTCCTTCCTCTCCACCAACATGTGGGGTTCATCTCACTATATAACAGCTGTTGTCCATTCTGCGGACTACCAGTTCAGTTGAACGGTGTTTTGGTGAGCATCACTTCAATATCTAATGACTGGTTGCATATGTACCCAAAGCAGATCAAATTCCCTCATCCCTTATGTTATGTTACCCATCCTTCATTTTTTGAAGAAAGCCAGTGACATCATTAATGATGTCTTGAAAATGAATTGGGTTTAAGTGAGGCAGAATCTCACAGAGTTATCAACCTCACTCTCCTCCTCAATCATCAAAGTCTACCAACAAGACAAAAATCGAGGTGACTGGAGATGTAGTGGATGACCTTGGTATCTTCAACTCATCCCTTATGTACAGGGCAAGGAGTATTCTGGGTAAAGCAAATAATCTAGTTAAAATCAAGTTGCCATATAGAGCACACATAGATCACTGGTTTATAGAGAATTGTTATACCATCATAAGCATAATAAAATATGCTAAAAATTCTTTAGTCTTGGACATGGACAAAGGTAGTGGAAGACAAGGATAGGATTGGACTCCTGTCAATGGAGGGAGCCACCATTCCCATGATATCAGAGACTACTCAAAGTAAATACATGTATCCTTCCTCTGATGGTCAGTTAGGTGACATAGTAGATAGAGTTCTAGACCTGGAATCAGGAAAACTCATCTGAGTTCAAATCTGGACTCAGACACTTACTAGCTGTGGGCAGCTGGGCAAGTCACTTAAACTTGTTTGCCTCACTCTCCTCATCTATGAAATGAGCTAGAGAAGGAAATGGCAAGCCACTTTAGTACTTTTACCAAAAAAAGCCCAAATGGGGTCATAAGAAAGACTGAACAACAAAAAGAGTCATTTTTATTCCACATTTTTTGTATATTCACCAGAAGTAAATTATCCTCATTTGCAAGTAATATTTGAACAAAATTCCATAAAGTCCCAGAGGCCCAAGTCCTCTTTTATGAGACATTGAACTATAGAGAAGAAATAATTTTTATTTGCACATTTTAATAACACGTATTTTTAGGAAGTCATTCTAATTAATTATCCAATGTAATATATTGAAGGAAACAATTTTGGTTAACACTGTCTTAAGAAATACTGGCACCTGCTTGTAATTCTTCTGACTTGTACATCATCATGATCAAGTTAATATTTTCATTTGATTTTTAAACGTTGTTCACCCTTTGGAATCTTTTATTTTCTAGGCTATACGCTGCAGGTTCTCACCATGATGTTTCTGCAATGCCAACACTTTCCAGCATGTAATTTTCTGTTGACTAATAACCGTTGGTAGCATATCATTACCCTCAAAGGCCCATACCTGCAGTATGACCCCCCCACACACACTCCCTTCCAGACACTGAAAGTACATTGTGACCTTTCTTTCTATTCAAGATATTTATTTGATTGTTTAAACAGCATGTTTACAGGTTTTATAAAGTATGTTCTTTGATTTACAAAAGACTGATGTGAAAAGGTTCTATAATGGGGAAGTTTGGAGGTGTAGATAAAGAAAAGAAGAATATAAAAAGGGAAAATGGAGGAAAGGAGGGAAGAAAGACAAAGAGGAAGGGAGGAGAGAGACAAAGATATGGAAGGAGGAGAAAATAAATAAAGAAAATGAAAAGAAAGGAAGAGGAGAGGAATAGGCTGATCTCTAGCTGGGAAGTCCAAACACCCAATAACTAGTTAATTATACATAGAAGAAGATGAATTCTTAAGGCATATGAGTCTTCTCAGTTTGGTTTGCAGAAGGCAGAATTATCTTACTAATGTATACGATTAACTACAAGAGTTACCCCAGGATCAGGAGCCCCTAATCCAAGTCTGCTTGGAGTAAAGAGGATTTTCTAAAGACAGGGGCAAAAAAATATGTAAAATGTTTAGGAATTACTCAGCTGCTTATTCACTCCACTTCTCTGTCATCTCCTCACCATGCTGCCTAAGTCATTGTCTTCATCTCTTAACCACTGCAGCTTTGGACTCTATCCCATGGTCCTCTTGCTTTAATAGGTGATCTCTTACCTTATCTTCCCCATACCAGTCCTGGAGCCACTTTCTGGACATCTCTATTTCTTGTAACCATTCTTATTACACACACACACACACACACACACACACACACACACACACACAGTCCTTTCTTTACTCTGACTAGTAGCTTTGATCTCACAAGCTAATAAGGGAATATTACAATAAGGCTGATGGTCCAGGGAATAATGCCTTCAGACCCTTGTTTAAAAAAAAAAAGAAACTAGTCAGAGAAGAACCACAGTGGATAATTAGTAATCATGACAGTCAATCTAGAAAGAAATCTAAGACTTCAACTCTGCTCTGAAGTAAGGCATCTGTCAATATTTATTCATTATAGGAAGTATTATATTGTCCCAGCAGTCCTGTTATTTCTTGAGGAAATAATCTTGCATTGGACATCAGACATATGAACATGAGAAACATTATAATTTTTACCCAGACTGATCCTCAGGAACACTGGGAAAGGAGAAATTGTCATGAAGAGAAATGAAAGACTGACCTGTAGAAGGGTAGGCATCAAGGAAAGGAACCTGCTTTTATCAGAAAAGAGAAGGAACAAAAAACTCTGATGATTTTATATGTGTAGATATGTATATATGTATGTATGTATGTATATACACACATATACTTATATGTATATATCAGAGATTATACATATTGTATCACATCATATTCTATATTATATTTTTTATATTATGTCCTGCCCTATTATATCATATCATACCATATATAATAATATTCAACAAAATTCATGATATAACATATAATAATATAATATATGATAACTGATATGTGTCATGTAACATTATAGATACGTGTGTGTACATATACACAGTCACTATATGGAAACTGTGCCCATAGCCTTTAATCCAGAGATCCCATTGCTAACCATGTCCAAAAAGATGTATAAAAGCTCCCCTGTAAATATCCATAACATTTTTTTGTGGTAGCAAAGAAATGGAAAGAAAATAGTTGCTCATCAGTGGGAGATGGCTGAAATATTTTGGTACAAGTACAATGGAATATGTTTGTACTTTAAGAAACACCAACTATGAAGAATTCAGAAAAAAAAACATGAGAAAACCTCTATGAACAGACACAGAGCAAAATATGTAGAACCTAGGAAAATATGCAAATGTAACAATAATGTAAACAGAAAACAATAAAAAGGAGCTGAGGGTAATTATGTGTGTGTAGATATAATATATATTATATAATTACCAAAAGTAAATATAACAACTACAAGCTGAGAGAGAAGAGATGAGAAAAATTATCTTTGTTTCTTTCATTGGAGAAGTGAAAGACTAGGGATGTGGAATGTTGCATATGCTGTCAGACAGAGTTCATGGATTGGTTGACTTTGCTGACACATTTAAAAAAAAAAATCTTTGAATGAAGGGAAGGTTCACTGGGTAGGGAAAGAGAGACATCTGTAGAAATAAATGTAATATGAAAACAAAAGGCAATTAAAAATTAAAAAAAACCTTAAAATGGGAATATGGTATGAATTGATGAATATCACTGAGAGGTGGTCCCCATGTTGCTCCTTGTCAAGGAGATTCATATTGGATGGCTATATGCTACATTTCACACTCAAGTATGAAGAATAGACACACCCTGTCTAGTCTTACACAGAGCATATTACAGGTTTTATAACATATGTTCTAGGGATGCAGTTGACTGTACCCAGATACACTCTTATTTAGTATTACCAAATGAGGAAAAGGATTTCCTTGGAGATAGGTCTATTCTGAAATAAACATCTGTTGAAGAGAGCATTCTGAGATGAAGGCCCCAGGTGAATTCTATGTTATAAAGGAGAACAATATGCTTGTTTATAAAGGAGCTGGCTGGCACATCCAGTGAGTAGGGTCATTTGGAGCTGATGCTATAAACCCTAAAGGTAAATGAAATACACATTAATCTGAGGGATGAACTGAACCCATGTGAATATCCCCAGACCATCTTAAGTAGTTAAAATACACAAATGAGGATAAAACAGGAGGTGAGGCCGATGAGTGCCTGAAATGTTTGTACATTTTGGGAGTATGGAAAAGTGACCTGAAGACCTTTGCTTAGAATCATAATTTTATCTGGGAATAAGAAAAAAAAATACTAGCGATTGACCACAAAGCCCTACTTTTACATTTCACCTTAGCACGGAGATGTCCCTGGATTGTCTAAGGTTATACCAGTGAAGTATAAACTCTTCCAGGCCCTACGATGGCCCTACATCTGAGGAACAACTTACCTAAATTTGATATAGCTCATAAATAGCTATGAACACATATGACATTTTGCTGTTATCATTCCGTCATTTCAGTCTTGTCCAATTCTTCATAATCCCATTTGAGGTTTTCTTGGTAGAAATAATTGAGTGGTTTGCCATTTCCTTCTCCAAACAGGGTGAAGTGACTTGCATAGGGTCACACAGCTAGTAAGAGTTTGAGGGGAGATTTCAACTCAAGAAGATGAGTCTTCCTGGCTCCATGCCTGGCACTGTGCCACCTAGCTGCCCCATGACATTACAACTTGTTAAACTATTTATGTAGGCATGGAGGTGGTATAATGATGGAATGCTGGGCTCAGATTCTGGAAGATCTAAATTCAAATCCTTTCTTGGAAATTTAATAGTTGTAAAACTCTGGGCAAATCATTTCACCTTTCTCAGTTCCAGTTTTCTCATCTGTAAAATGAAGACAATAGTAGCACCTACCTCACAGGGTTGTTATGAAATAGTGTTATGTAAAGTGTCCACCAAAACTTAAAGAGATAGATAATAATATCTGATGGATATTAGATAATATAATATCAATAGATATCTGACAGACAGCAATGATCCCTGTTACTGCCAAGGGTACCATCATCCTCACAATCACCTGGCTTACAAGTGAGGTATGTGATCTTTAATTCCTCATGTTTTCTCAACTACCATATCCATTTAGTTGCCAATAGTTGTTGATTCTACCTACACAACATGCCTCCTATATCCACCCTGTTCTCTCCTCTGACACTTCCATCCCATAGGTGCTGGCCCATATCACCTCATACTTAGATTATAACAATAACTTTGTGGTTAGTTTTCTTGTCTCAAATCTCTCCCCACTCTAATCCATCCTCCATTCAGCTACCAAAGTGATCTTTCTAAAGCTCAGGTTACTTTCTCATTCAAAAAACTCCATTGGTTTCATTTCCTCCAAGATCAAATGTAAAATCCTCTTTTGGTTTTTTAAAGCCCTCCACAACCTGGCCTCTTTCTACTTTTCCACTCAGTACACCTTACACCATTCTTTCTTTTTTTGGTAGATGTTTTATTCACTTTAAACTTAAATAAAAAATGAGAAAAGAAATAAAAAGAATATTTTCATGTATGTAGCAGAATATAGGATAGGATTCAATATAAAACAATAAATTTCCACATCAAGAAAAGCTATATAATAAATACTACACTTTGTTTTCAAAGCTACCCAGATTTTCTTTTGTTCTCTGCTGTGCACTTTTTCTTTTCTTATATTATTTTATTTTTTCCTCAGTTACATGTCAAGAAAATTTTTCTCATTGAATTTTACAAGATTTCAAATTTCAAATTTTTCTCCCTACCTTCTTTTCTTCCCCTCTTATGAAAATGGCAGGAAGTTTGATATAGTTTATACATGTACTATCATGTAAAAATATTTCCATATTTCTCACAGTTGTGAAAGAAGAAGCAGATTAAAAAACACAAAGAAAGAGTAAAGTAAGTAAAAAATGCTTCAATCTGCATTCAGAGTTCATCAGTTCTTTATCTGGAAATGGATAGCATTTTCCTTCATTTAGTCCTTTGTACTTGTCTTGGATCATTGCGTTATTGAGAACTGAGATTCATAGTAGATCGTCACACAATACTGATGATACTGTGTACAATATTTTCCTCATGCTCATTTTATTTTGCATCAGTTCATACAAGTCTTTCCAGGGTTTTCTGAAATCTGCCTGTTCATCATTGCACAATAGTATTCCATTACATTTATATACCACAGTTTGTTCAGCTGTTCCTCAAATGATGGATATCTCCTCACAAAAAGGTCTCCTATAAATAGTTTTGCACATGTAGGTCCTTTCCCCTTTTTGTGACTTCTTGAGGATACAGACCTAGTAGTGCTATTGCTAGATCACAGAGTATGCACAATTTGGTTACCCTTTAGGCATAGTTCCAAATTGCTCTCTAGAATGGTTGGATCAGTTCACAACTGCACCAACAGTGCATTAGTGTCTTAATTTTCCCACATCCTCTTCAACATTTATCATTTTCCTTTTATGCCATATTAGTCAATCTGATAGGTGTGCAGTGGTGCATCAGAATTGTTTTAATTTGCATTTATCTAATCAAAAATAATTTAGAGCATTTCTTCACATGCCTATAGATAACTTTGATTTCTTCATCTGAAAACTGTCTGCATCCTTTCACCACTCATCAGGTGGGAAATGGCTTGTATTCTTATATATTTGACTCAGTTCTTTATATCTTTGGGAAATAAGACCTTTATCAGAAACACTTATTATAAAGATTGTTTCCCAGCTTTCTGCTTTCCTTCTAATCTTGGTAACATTGGTTTTGTTTATACAAAAGCTTTTTAATTTAATATAATCAAAATTATCTACATTACATTTTGTAATGCTCTCTATCTTCTGCTTCGTGACAAATTCTTCCCCTTCCCATAGGATCTGACACTTAGCTTATTTCTTGCTCTCCTAGTTTGCTTATGGTGTTACCTTTTATGTCTAAATCATGCACCAATTTTGACCTTATCTTAGCATATGGTATGAGATGTTGGTTTTTACCTAGTTTGTATCCTATTGTTTTCCAGTTTTCTCAGAAACTTTTGTCAAATACTGAATTCTTATTCTGAAATCTGGGGTCTTTGGTTTATCAAATACCAGGTTACTATGGTTATTGACTACTGTGTCCTGTGTACCTAAGTTGTTCCACTGATTCACCACTCTATTTCTTAGTCAATACCAAGTAGTTTTGATGATTGCTGCTTTATAATGTAGTTTGAGATCTGGTAAAGCTAGATCTTCTTTCTTTGTAGTTTTTTCATTAATTCCCTTGATATTATTGACACCTTGTTCCCTTCTATATATTCTGTGATACACCTGCCTACGCTGGCTTTGGCATTCTTCACACCTGACGCTCCATTTTCCATTTTCACTGGCTGTCTTCCACGTCATTCTTATCACAGACTCCTAGCCTCATTGGCTTCCTCCAAGGCTCAGCTCAAACCCCATCTTCTGCAGTTGGCTTCTCTTCTCTCCCTCACCTTCCCAGAAGTCCCAATAAGCCTTGTCTCTGAGATTTTCTCCCATCTTCTCTGTATCTGCACCTAGCACAGCGTCTGCCATATAGTAAGCACTTAATTAATAGTAATTATTAATAAAATAAATTAATAATTTTTATTAATTATTATATTTATTTAATTTTAAATTAAATTAAAATTTTAAATTTATATTATTATTAACTTTATTAACTATTTATTTTATTTTCACACATCAAATCTATCAACAGCAGTTCTGCTACTACAGGACAGTGACATTCTGGAGGAAGTAAAAGGAAAACAGGCAGAAGAGAGCCAAAATGTTGACATGGAAATGTTTGGCTTTCAGACACTTAGGAGTGATTTGCATGGTTGAGAGAAAATCAAATAGTGGCAAACCTTCTGCTCTATAATCGAGAAATAAACATGTATACTTATAATGTACTATCTGAAAAATCCAAGACTACAGCACAGGAGAGTGGGGAGATAATAAAGTATGTCAATGAACTATAGAAGAGGTCTCAGAGCCATCTTTTTCATCCCCTACTGGAAGCAGGAGTCTCTTCAATGTTAAGATGGTTGGTTGGTGGATGGTTGCTTGGCAGTTGTGCTTCATTCTCAAAGAGAACCAAAATGACATCACTGTGTTGGAGTCAAAGCACAGCAAGTCTGACTCTGACTGAAAAGCTCTACCACAGGTCTCACACAAAGAGTCCATATGAACATTTCAAGTTAAGATGTCTCTAAATTTGTGCATCTCAAATTTCTTTTGAGTTATGGCAAGATGGAGTATAGCAGTGTGAGAAACATAGGATTTAGAGCCAGAGGACCTGAGTTTGAGTCCCAGTTGTATCATTTCCCTTCTGTGTGAACTCAGGCAAACAGTATCCTCCTTTGCAAAAGGATGTGGTTGAGCTTACTAATCTTTGAGTTGCCTTCCAGCTCTGAATCTATGGCTGTATGATCCCAAACAATTGGTCATTTAGCCAGTGAGAGGGAATTTATTAACACCCAATGGAAACTTATTCCAGTTTTTTGACAACAAATGTTTTTTGGTGAGAATTCAGGTGAGAACTCAGAAGAATGACCTAGGATTTGAGTCATCCCACATGTTGAGAACGATCTGAATGGCTTGGCCATATTAATGAAATCTCCCTCTTTCTCTAAAACCCAAGAGGTAAATCTCTAGGCTAGGCAAATCTTTAATAATAAATAATTTGTAAGTATAAATAAATCTATAAATATAAATCAGCATATTTGTCCATCTTAACTATAAAAAGCTTATGAAGTATAAGCTCCTAGAAGACAAGAATGTTATTTCTTATAGTTTTATAAAGCATATTGTACAATGCCAAAGGGGTCTCATTTGCCTTGGTTTGGAGATTGTTGGTTGAACATGAGAGATTTCAGAAAACTCCTTACTCTGCTTTCAGTTCAATGGAGAAGAAGAATAGTCATTATTATTCTATGATCATATTCTTGCACCACTTTTCCCATGTAATATAAATGTGTTCACATCAACACAAGTACCTCTCCATTACATTTTGAGTGATCCTCAATTTCAGTTCTTTGATTGATGTATGTAGATGGAAAGAAAGGGCAAGAGCAACAGTATGTGTAAAAAGAAGTTGGAAATGAGTATAAGATGTTAAGGGAACAAAGAGGAGATCAGCTTGGCTGAAGGAGGGTTCAGGTAGTGCCCCATCATGGATGGCCTTGGAAGTCAGGCAGAGATTAAATCCAGTCCCACCTTTAACAGTGATTTCAGCACCTGACTTTTTTCTCCACTCTACCCATTGTTATAGTCCTTAAGAACCTCTACATACATGGTGACAATCCCTATAACATTCTAATTTCACACTTTCTTAACATCTTCATAACTTATACAACTACTTTCTCTACTCCTTTATAATCGTGTACAACATGGTCTGTGGCTAGATTTCATCATCACCTAGAACTGTATAAGTAAAGGCAAGAAGAAACCTTGCCTTGAGAAGCTTATATTTTAGGGGGGAAAACAAGTTGTAAATAAACAGTACACACAGAGGAGATGGAAAGTAAACAGTGTGGAAAGAGGCCTGTCAAAGGCCTCTTTGTGCAGGTGGTAATTGAGCTGAGTCTTAAGAGAAGCAGGTATGCCCATCAACTGGGGCATGACTGAGTAAATTGTGGTATATGATTGTGATGGAATACTACTGTGCTATAAGAAGTGATGAGCTTGATGAGCTTAAAAAACCATGGAAAGGCTTGCATGAAAGAATGAAGAGTAAAATGAGGAGAACCAAGAAAACACTGTATACAGTAACAGCAATATTGTTTTAAAAATAACTGAGTGACTAAAGTTATTTTGGCCATTATAAATATTCAAATTAACTACAGAGGACCAAGAAAGAAGCAGCCATCTACATTCATCTACATTCATCTACATTCATAGAAAAAATTGATAAATAGAAGTATCTATAGAATGGTTTTACACATACATAGTATGAATATGTACACATATATACATATATATCTGTGTATATATACATATATACATATATATGTACACCTTTGTGTCTAATGGTAGCCATCTCTTGGGTAGGGGATTTTAAGGAGAGGGAAGAAAAAAAGGGGAAAAAGAGAAAAGAAAGAAGGCAGGAATTCTAAGAGGCAGAATTAATTCTAAGAGGAGGGAAAGCATTTCAGGAATAGGGGATAGCCAATGCAAAGGCATGGAGATAGAAAGTAAGCCAACATGCTTAGATTGTTGAGTGAATGGAAGGGAACAATATATAAGACCACTAGAAGGTAGGAAGGATCAAGTTATGAAGAGATGACCCTTTAAGTTTGTTGAACTTGGGTTAAAAAAAATCTGCTAAGAATAGTTTCTCCTATATTCTTCTCCCAACTTTACTCCTGATACTCTGAATTTCTCTACTTTTTCTCTTTGGCTTTCCCAACTGGAAAATCTCTCTGCCCTGTCAGCCCCCTCCTCTGGTTAGTGAACTGCTCCTCCACCTCCATTTGAGGAAGTTCACAAGCCATCCATTCTCACTCTCCCAGATCCTTGGCTACCTCTCTATATTGTCCCAAGGCAGGTACCTTCTCTACTCTCTCCTTCTCTGCTCTTGAATTCTTTTTTGCATATTGTTTTTCTTTATTAGAATGCAAATTTCTTGAGAAAAGGGTCTATCTTTCTTTTTCTCTGTGTTCCCAACATTTAGCATTGTCCCTTTCACATGTTGTTCAGTTGTTCTCATGTCCAACTTTTTGTGACCCTGTGCACCATCACATACCATTACTGTTCATGTGGTTTTCTTGGCAAGGATACTGAAGTGTTTTGCTATTTTCTTCTCCAGAGGATTAAGGCAAATAGAGGTTAAATGACTTGCCCAGGGTCACATAGCTAGAAAGCATCTGAGGCCATATTTGAACTCAGGTCCTCCTAGCTCTTGGTCTAGCATTCTATCCACTATGACATCTAGCTGCCTCCACTTCTTACATACTAAGCTCTTAATAAATTATCTACCTCTCTCTCTCTCTCTCTCTCTCTCTCTCTCTCTCTCTCACCTATCTATTTATCTATCTATCTATCATTTATCTGTGCAAGGCATTGGAAGAAATTCTTCTGCTGTAATTACTATTAGAGAATAAACAGAGAGAATCTTTAGTCTCAGAATCTAAAAAAAAAAACATTTTTAGGAATCTAAAGGGACTAAGAACAAAAAATAATTAAAGGAAAAAAATAGACTCAGAAGATCAGAGAATCCGAGACTTGGGACGTCATGTTCTCCAACCTCTACCTAAAGCAACATTTCCCTCACACAGCATTCCCAAGTGCTTAAACACTACTTGTGATAGAAATTTACTCTCTCTAAAGATAAGGCTTAGGTTTCTTTTCTTTGAGAACATAGACCAAAAGTGATTAATTTTCTTTGGTTCCATAAAGTATAAGAAGGGTATTGACTAGTTTTCCTCTATCTTTTATATGTTAAACCCAGGCAAAAACAAGGCAAAACTGTAGCAGAAAAAAATTGGTTAAAGATATGGAAGAAATTCTTGATTATAAGGATCACCAGAAGAGGTTATAAATTTTCTATTCCTGGGGAGCTTAAAAAAGAGTCTCACTAGTGTCTGTTTGGAATGATGTAAGAAATACTAAAAGAAACACATGACTTAGTGGCTAGATACTGACCTTAGTAAGGAAGCCCTGGGTTCAAGTCTTTCCTCTGACATTTCCCGTACATGACTCCAGGTGAGACACCTAACTTAAAAGGGCATCCCAGGTGACACTCTGAGATTATAGGCTGCTGAACAGAGTGAGTTGGTAAAATTCCCTCTTTGAGAATTCCTTGTGCAAATGGAATTATGGAAAAAGAAATAAGAGATAGTGAGCAAGACAGGGGTCCAGGTCAGATTATTTCCTTCTAACAGTGTTGTTTTCTTACTAGGGCTGGATTTAGGGATGATAAACTGTTACTAATACTAAGTATAATTTAAAAATCTGAAATACTCATTTGGTCTCTCAAGCAAAGGTATTTGATGGATTTTTCTTTTATTGTTTTTTTTTAAAGACAGATATAGACAGCCAGACATAAACTGAGAAAGAATCAGGTAAACAAACAAAAGTTTTTCTACATACTACTTACTCCTCCAGAAAAAAAAGTGCTTACAACAAAACACTTTGAAGAAATATAACGGCAAGAAACCCTATCCCTGTGTACCTTTTGTTTCACTTAAAATCATCAACTCATCCTGTATAGAACCTAATGTAAAAACTTCATTATTTGCCTCCTCAGTTTAAACATTGTGCATGTCACAATAGTATGTCACACTCCATTGCCCTGGAGAAAGAGAAGGATGAATTTAACAGGGCCTCACTTGCCCATTTTGGTTCCTCCCCTTGGTATTAGTGTTCTAAGTGAGTGCGTGGTTTCCAGGAGATGCTCTTTTTTTATGGTTAATTTTAATCTTCATATCAACAGTTGTTGAATGGGAACTTACCTAACACATGCCTTTTTTTTTCTTTATCTTCTTCCTTTGCCTTGTAAAAATAAAAATAAAATGCTGGTTTGTCTCCTTAAAGTAAAAATGAGGAAGAAAAGTTTGGCCTTCCATAAATCCCAGGCCAAAACAAAAGAAGCGCTCACCGTAACAATGAAGCTTGAATTTTGAAATCTGCAAGGGACAGTCAGTCATTCACCAGATTTGTAATCCGTTTTTGTATTTCCCAACATGGCTGTTCAGTGTTTTGTCCTATGAAGTTCAAATATCTGGAAACTAGTAGCAATTATGCTGTAACCTCCTGTATCTGATAAATTGACCGTGATCGCAAAGCAGTTCTGTGCTTATTTTCTTTAAAACAACTATTTTCATGTAATATAAATAAGACTGAGGAATAATTGTATTTGTTAACTTCAGGAAGATCCTGAGGTGCTCCAATACAGAAAGCTTGTGCATTGATAGGGGCGGAGAACACATTATTAGATACCTTAAGGGGTGTGAGCAGAATTCAAAATGTAAAAAAGAGTTAATACATTCTTCATTTACTTAGGAAATGAAAAGCTCCATTTGACCTATGGCCATGGTATCGAACTGGTTCTTTTCTGACTTTTAAAATTTTTTACTTATAAAATTGCAAAACTAAGTCAAAAGAAAAGGATTTTTCTTTTCCTTCATTGATTAAAAATAACAACAAACTTATAACAATGTAGAGTTTAATCCCCTGGATTTTGGTGGATGGCAGCTATCCCAATTCACTTTATTGTTAGCTATGGGGACTCCCATTTGGGATTTTAGAAGTCAAAGCTAAACCCAGTGTTTTCACAGTGTTTGGCATCAGATTGTTCAGCTCTGGAAAAGGTGCTGACAAGTTTATACAAATACAGAAGGAAAGATTAATGTGCTTTGTATCAAGGTCAAAGTAAATGTCTTCATCATTTCAAACATGTTGACAATTCCTAAGACAATTTGCAACTATTCCAAGTTTTCCAAAAGGCATATCATATGTTGTTGTGATGAAACCAGCATCTGCCTTTGCTCTTGAATCATCACTGCTTTCTTAATGTGATTGGGTGCCCAAGGATGGATTGAAAGTTATAGAACTAGCTATGTGTCATCCCTTATTATTATACTTCTCCAGGTTTCCTAGCACCATCTTTTCCAAAGTGTTTTACAACCCTAATAGCAAGACCATAAAGGTAATGGATGCTTTGTTGGGTTTTTTTTTTCCAGAGGATGAAGTTAAGGCAGGACAAAATTAAACTAAGGGTTAATAATGGGTCAGTAATTAGTAAATGAGTTAGTAATGGGTTAGTAAATAGAATGTTAGACTTGGAGTCAGGAAGACCTGGGTTGAAATCCTACCTCTTATACTTGCTAGTTATTTGTCCCTGGGCGAGTCACTTAATCCCCATGTGCTTTGGTAACTCATTAGGGTTTATGTAGTAAATCAGAGACAATTTCTATTTGTGTGCCTGGATAGAAGGAGTTCCCACCTCAGATACAATAATAGATTTTGTAAAATTTTAAATCTTCCACAGTAAAGCATGGTGAATTCCTTAGGCAGATTTTATATCTTATAGAGTTGAGATTACGTCTTCTCTGTTTTCTGACATAGCAAGAATATTTAGAACACTAATTGAATAATTAATATTCAATAGTAATAGAATCCTGATTAGATTCTAAACTTAATGTCACCAAGTCCCTACTTATAGTGGCCAATCAGCAGATCTTTGACCAGCTTGGTCTACATCTTATCATAGTACACCTTAAAGGTTTATTTTCTTTCTCCCTTCTTTCCTTCCTTTCCTTTCTTCCTTCCTTCCTTTCTCTATTTTTTCTTTCTTCCCTCTTTCCTTCTTTCTTTCTTTCTTTCCTTCTTTCTTTCTTTCTTTCTTTCTTCCTTCCTTCCTTCCTTCCTTCCTTCCTTCCTTCCTTCCTTCCTTCCTTTCTTTTTTTCCTTCTTTCCTTCTTTCTTTTTAACAAATCTATTTTAATTCTCTTTTAACCTCCCTAAAAAGAAAGTCTAGAAAAGAAGACGCTTTCTTTAGGTTCCTTTGTAGTCTTCTCTCTTGGTACATCCTTTCTTCTCTTTTTCCCTTCCCTCCCTTCCCCTCTCCTCCCTTCTCTTCTCCTCTCCTTTTCTCTTTTCTCTTTTTTCTCTCTTCTTTCCTCCTCTTCACTGTCTTTGATTTAAGGGATCCTTCCCTAATCAATCCAAAAACAAATATCTATAACAACCACATGAAAAGAAATCCCTGGAAGAGGCAGGTGCAGAGATGTAGTAATGTAGGAGTTAATCATTGTTCTCTAAGTATTTCCAGCAACTTGTGAATCACAAATCTGTGTTTCGCAAAGTAAGAGACAGCATTTGAGGTTTTAATATCCAAATTACTCATTTTGAAAAGCTGCCTCTATGAATCTGTTAAATATTTGGTTAGTCTCTTGGCTAGAGGGCCATTTGTTCTGTGAATGATTCTGGTTTCATTTCCTTTTTACTCATCTTCATATTTTCCTTCAGGGTGTGTGAATTAACTTGAATTGTTATTTGGAAAGAATGTAAGTTATCTCCCGGAAGAGCAGGGCTCACACAGTGCACCCAAGAATCTATAAGAATGGCTGATCTGGATATATATAATATACCCAACATTCTAAACCTGTTCTATGGCTAGGCTCATTCTGGAGTTGCCATTTACCAGCATCTTTGAATTTGCAATTTAAGCAACTAATCCATTCCTTGCATGTTCAAGAAAGAAAGCTCAGGCCCTGCAGACATGAGCTCACTAGGCTCACAGTGAAAGCCCCCAGCCGATGAGCTCATTAACGTTCCTGAGGCCGTTTTGGCTTTCCTCAGCAATCTTGTGAAGGGGCAGCATCAGAGCTAGCCCACTGATTGGGGCTCCATTGGCTCAGCAGGACTCCAAGAGCTCAGGAAGAGAGAGCACAGTGCTCAGATGAAAACATGTCTTGGACTCTCTGTGCAACCCAAGGAAGATTGCCTAGCCAGACTAAGTGACACAGGCACTGGAGACGCAAGTGACAGCCTGAGCTGCCTTAGATTAGAATAATTCCAAGGTGATACCCCAGCAACATGAATGTGCCTATGAACTTAATCTCATCCTGGACTGATTGTCAATTATATGTCGTGTGTACTTGCAATCAGATCTGAAATCATGCTAAGTCTGACTGTTGTTGGATTGAAGGTGCTTCTTGCATGCACACCGATGCAACATACAAGGGATGGTTAAGAAGCTGGGTTATTAAAATGTACCACATTTATAGTCCAATTTATTCTGAAGTTCTCCAGCTAAGTAAAGTGATCAGAAAGTAACCAAGTAGAAAGGATGGGAGGTTTGGGTAAGAGATACAAAGATTAACTGCCTGGATACATATTTATCAAAAAGTTGACTTAGAAAATTTTATTCTAAATGATTTTCTCTTTCAACAAAGTTTTTATTTGTTGTAGTCATATAGTAGGCTTTTTGTCATTGAAAAGCATTCTAAATTCAGTGAGGCATCATAAGGAATGAATCTTGGATATTGAGTCAGAAGACTTGCATTTGAGTTCTGGGAGTGGCAATGTTAAGGTAAGTCAATTAGCTTATCTAGATCTCATTTTTCTGATCTGTATGTGGTGGGTATGCGTAGGCATCAACTAATTCCTCTTCCTCCTCCTTGTGACTCTTTGATCAGGCATGAATTATCTATATGAGTCATACATTCACCTTGTCTTGAGGTCTTTTTTGTTCTGGCAAAAGCCAAAGCTCACACACCTGAGCTATGTTCCCCAGGTTTGACCTTAAAAAGAGAAGGGAAGGGTCTGTACATCAACATGAATTCAGTTTTCAGGAGCATTTTGGACACATGATCCTGACAGTGCATTACATAGCCACCAAAGAGAGAATGAAGTCAAACAAATGTGAAGATAGAGAGAGATATGAGTCAGAGTCACAGGCTAGGATCAGGAAGTTGACCAAAGCATACACTTGGACCTCTAAGAGAAAAGAAGCTTTCAGTAGATGGAGACTCAAAAGGGGAAAATGATCAGTTCATGAAATAACATGAAAGTAAAATATGTATTTATCCAGTCTCTGGTACTGGGAAGCATATGGACTAAATCCCAAGGGAAGGGAGTAGAATTTAACTTACCACCCATGCCCAAGGTCTATCCCTGTGAATAAGTCCTCACCCAAGATAATACTGACTGAAGGACTGCAATAGTTCTTGAGGAATTGGAGGACTACCTCATGGGATGCAATATCCAGGCCAGTATAAATCTAGATGGTTGTCCAGACTTCATCAAGTCCTTGGGGAAGCTAGGGCTCACCAGGGGAGAGGGGTTGTTTGACTTCTTATGAAATCCCAATTCTTTACCCTGGTAGGAGAAAATATCCTGGCATGGTACTCATTTGGGCAATGCTACATAGGTCCCTGAAGAAGACAGTGGTCCTCTATTTTGTTAGCCTGAGTGTTTGTGTAAAAGATGAAGACTCTTAGAGAATGAAAAGCCTAATTTGATTGTTCCTAAAGGGAACCTAGTTTGGGACAAGAGTTAAAGAAACCATTAAGGAGATGGTATAAAATAATACTCCAAGATTAAACTAGTTTCTATAAATTTAGAACTTTGAGGAAGACACATAGATTACACATAAAATTAAAGAGTTGGGCTAGATGGTCTCTAAAGCTCTAAACACTGTTAAACCTCTAGATGTAATAATCGAAACAAA
The DNA here is from genome assembly GCF_028372415.1 of Notamacropus eugenii. Lineage (NCBI taxonomy): Eukaryota > Metazoa > Chordata > Mammalia > Diprotodontia > Macropodidae > Notamacropus > Notamacropus eugenii. Next base: position 209,628,234 of record NC_092877.1, read on the forward strand.
AAGATTTTCACATTTCTCTGCGGCCAAATGTAAAGTTAATAAACTAATTTAGATGGCTAAAATGTACACTACTACTATCACTCAACTCTTCACCATCACCACCCTCCCTCAAGTTTCTCCCTAGTCCAATCCATCTTCCATTTAGCTGCCAAAGTGATTTTTCTAAAACACAATTTTGACCATGTTACTCTCTACTCAAGGAACTCTAGTGGCTCCCTGTTTCCTCCATGATCAAATATAAGGTGCTCTGTTTGGCATTTAAAGTTCTTCATACAACCTGGTCTCATCCCACTCTTTGCTTCGCTTCACTATTTCCACAATCCATCTATACTGGTTTATTTGAGGTTCTTGGAACACAACACTCCACCTTCTATCTCTCTGCCTTTGCACTGGTTATCCTCATATCTTCCTCTTAGTTTCTCTAGTTGGTTCTTTCAAGTATCAGCTCAAATCCCACCTTCTATAAGAAGTTTTGCTTAGTTCCCTTAGCTAATACCTCCCCTTTTCAGATTACCTTAACCATTCCATATGCAGCTTGTATGTTCCTAGACATAATTTACATGATGTCTCACTCATTAAAAGGGATGCTTCTTTAGGACTGTCAGAGCATTGTACTGCTGAGAATAGTTGGCAGTTCATCGTACAATATTGCTGTTACTGAGTACAATGTTCTCTTGAGTCTACTCACTTTACTTTGCATCAGTTTATGTAAGTCTTTCCAGGTTTTTCTGAAATCATCCTACTCATCATTCTTTAAATCACAATAATATTCCATGACAATTGTATACTTGTATATTGTGTGTATATATGTATATAGTATTGCTTGTTCAGCCCTTTCCCAATTGATGGGCGTTCCTTTGATTTCCAATTCTTAGCCACCACAAAAAGCATTGCTACAAATATTTTTGTACAAATAGATCCTTTCTCCTTTTTATGTCTTTGGGATATAGAATTAGAGGAGGGAGGGAGGGAATTTGGAGCTCTAAACATTAAAAAATGTTAAAATAGTTTTAACATGTAATTAAATCTGGTACCGAAATGATAAGCTCCGAGGAACAGGGAATATCTAAGGAAGAGCACATTGACCCAGAGAGAAAAAGGCAATGGGTCAAAACTCTTGTGCTACTCAGAAATAGGTCCAGGCCTGGGAGAAGTCACTGGCTGCAACTCTAGCAGTGTTGTGAAAACTCTAGTGAAACAAGGAGACCAGACTGCTCCCCCACCCCCCCAAGAAAATAAGCTTGCTAACTAATTGATCTTAACCAATCTTTACATGGCATGGACCAAAGGTCCATCACCACCCCAGTTGCCTTCCTCTGTATTAAATTCCATATCTTGTCCATTCCAGCCTCCCCATTTCCACAATCTCTGAGACCCAGTGCAGGTAAGTTACCTACCCAGGAAACCATAACCATTCTGAAGCACAGGTCTCTTGACACCTGAAATGCTTTAGATATTTATTGCTGTTCATTCATGTCTGACTCTTCGTGACTCAATTTGGGGCTTTCTTGAAGAGTTTTGCTATTTCCTTCTCCAGCTCATTTGACAGATGAGGAAACTGAGGCAGACAGGGTTAAGAGACTTGCCCAGAGTCACACAAATAAGTGTCTGATGAGTCTTCCTGATTCCAAACACTATTCATTGTACCATCAAGCTGCCTCTCTCCTTACACATAACAAATTAATAAATAATTTTATAAATAAATAATAATTAATAATTAATATTTATGGATTGCAGGCTAGTTATTTGTTTATTAAGCATATTAAATGAAAGCAATAGAGAAAAGAAAGAAAGAAAGAAAATGTTACATGGAAGTTTTTACCTCAGAAATATTTACTTCAAAAGGTATACTTACAAATATACAAACATACTCCCACCCTATCCCCTACACACAGAAGGCATAATCTCCCTCCCCCTTGTACCATCTCAGTGTCTGGGGAGGGGAAGGGGATTAGGTTCACAGTTTAGTTTGGTTCCCATAGAGCACAATCCCAGGAGCAAATCAAAACCCCCCTTTGGGCTTGAGTCCCTGACTTTGCAGGCTCTTTATGCCAGGTTGGCTGGCTCCACTACTCTGCCTACAGTCCTGGCTCCAAGGTCACCGTGGCTCAAACTCCCAGTCCAGTGGGGATCACTGCCACCGAAAACTGAGGACAAACAACAGAGAATAGAAATAAACACCACTAGATCCATCTCTTGGAGCCAAGGTTCAGTTCATGGCTTCTATACTGGGCACAGCAGATAGAAGTCTATGAAAAGAGACCAGCTGCAAAGATGACAGAGGGAAGGGGGGGGAAGGGAGTAATTAACTCAGCTTTGCCACTTTGAAAGACACAGGCTTTCAAAGGAATCAAGGAGGCTTCCATCACCCAAGTGATAGAGCTCCATGTTAGTCAAAAGGTGCATGGTCAAAAAGCCAGCCAAGTTTACATATTAGGTAGAATTATTAGAATTTGGTGTCCACCATGTGTACAAAATATTTATACCAACTCTTTTTGGAGTGGTAAAGAATTGGAAACTAAGCAGGTGCCCATGAATTGGGGAATGACTGAACAAATGACAGAACATGGATGTAATGAAATATTTTGTGCCTTAAAAAATTATGAAAGGAACAATTCCCAAGAGAAACTTGGGAAAGCATGAATAAACTGGTGAAGAATGAAATGAGCAATATTGGTAGAATGATTTATTCAGGAACAACATTAGAAGAAGAAAAAACACCACAATAACTTTGAAAGACTTAAGAACTCTGACTAATGAGATGAACAATTGTGATTACAGAAGAAGTGATGAAGAACGTTGCCCACCCCCTACCTACCTAGGAGGTAATGGAGTCAAGACATAAAATGAGCCATATCCTGATCAATGGCAAAATTTGTTTTATTTGATTATGCAAATTTGTTACAAGTTTTTTTTTCCTTCTTGTAGAGGGACACAGATGGTAGAAGGGAAAAAAATAGATATTTGTTCATTGAAAAAAATAAAATTTAATTAGCAAAAACAATTTGGTGTCTTTGCTCTTCTCTCCATGTGCCCAGAGTTCCTAACTGTGGTGTCTCGCTATAGGAAGTCAAGAAATATCTTTTGTTTCTGGCTCTCAATTCTACATCATTTTAGCTGTGCCTTGTCCTACTCCCTCAGGGCATGCTGTCCAAGAAGGATCTGAAAAATTCTTTACAGGGAGAGGTTTGAGCCAGTCAGGGCCTAATGAGTTACTCTTCTCAGATAACAAGCAGTTAATGGTGAAAGTTTCAGGTACAGAGGAAACAGCAGCAAACAGTTCATCTACTCAGAGAGCTAGCTCTGTTCCTAATTACCCAAGTCCTAACCTCACTGGGCATTGTACCATTTCAGGATGCCCTTTACCCCAGTTACCTCTGAGGAGGTTCATTTTTAGTCATTGCACATTGTCAGTGCTACTGATAAAATAAGCACCCCAATAAATATTTAATTAATTGAATTGGAAACTAGGCAACAATCTGAGGATTCTGGCAATATACATCATTATATCCTGTGACATCAGTAGACCCTTGATATCTTCAAACTCTTTCTTGGTGCTCTCTTCCATCTTCTATTACTGGCTGGTAGTGATGTCAATTAATATGAAGACAGTCAATGATTGTTTTAATTAGTTGTTATACTGATGTTGATTGGCCTGATGGTGACTAATACCCCTGTGGGCCAATGATATTTGTAGAAAGAAGGCAAGAAAACTGTTCTTCTGTCCCAACATTTTTACATGCTTCCCAGACTATTTAGGGATCCCATTAATAACACAATCCTAATTCCTGCCTGTACCTCTGTTAATTACTCTTCTGCTTAAGTGAGATCATGTAAGACCAAAGAGAATTCAACTAAGCCTCCCTTTTCTATCCCTACTTGATTGGATTTTCCTGATAACTTCTGTGTGTCGGGAAAGAACAAGTTTAGCAAGCAGGCACTTATGTAAGTACCTGTGTCATTAGGTTAATGGAGCATAATTGCAGAGAGAAATCTTATAGCACGGAGGATCCAAAAGATTGGAAAATGAGTATAAAGATTGGAAAAGAAGGCATGGACCAGAAGAATGTAGGTGAGAGTGAGGAGAATTGAATTTATGAGGAAAGGTTTTCTTCTGAAAACGCACTACATTTTGTCCCACCTCATCAGACACAAAGGCTGATGCAAAGATGATTAAAGGGACCACTCTTAAGAATATATAGGTGAGTAAAAAATAGAAACTGGTTTATGTATGTTTGTGCACCCTATCTGTAAGGCTTCAGCAATAAAGTGTTAATAATTAGATTGTGTTTGTGGCACGAGAAGATGCTACCCTTGAGTCATGGGTAATATTAGTTTGAGTTGTTCCAGCAATCATGATGAGTTTGCTCGCCCTGGGCTACCTACACACTCTCATCCAGTCACCCATGCAACACATTAGCAAGACAGGTGGATACTGTTAGCAGTACAGACTTTGGCCATAGAACTGAGATCTCTTCTTGCACTCTCAGAGACAGAACCTGCTACTTTGGCTTGATGACGCATTAAGACAAGTAGGACATTCAATCCTTATTGGCAGCTTAGCTAGTCACAGATCTTGTCACTTCTTTTCTATCACTCTTCAACTTTCTGATTGGGGCTGCAGCTAGTTAGCTCAGTCAACTTGAGAACTATACTACTATGGGAGACCAAAGACCTGAGTTTGATCATTTATTCTGTTCCATGTAAGGATCCAGTAAGGAAATAAGGTTATATTTGCACAAGTTCATTGCTATTATCTTTAAAATGTTCACAGTATTAAGGAATGTGGCATTGTATGAAGACTGCTGAGAGAGGAACCAGATCTGTGATTTAGGCTCACATCTGCCATCAACAAATTGCAAAATCCTAGGCAACATCTTCGCTTAATCCTTTTGGACCTCATCTTTCCCATCTGTAAAATGAAGAGGTTGGACTAAATGATACATTTCAATTCTAACAGCCTAACAGATTTCCTCTATGATTACTTCATTGATGATGAGTTAGCCGTGCCATCTTTGTATCCCAAGGAGAGGCACACTATCACAGCTTTCTGTGCCTCTCTTTCCTCCTTTCCAGTCAAACGTATCAGAGAATCTCAGAGCTAGAATGAAACTCGGAGACCACCTGATCCAAGCTTAACCTGATGAAGAGACCTCTATGTAATTTTGATGAGTGGCCATGCAGCAGTAGCTGAGAGACCTTGTCTTTCTGAAGAAGTCCATTCCACTTTTGACTATTTATACTTGCTAGGAAGTTCTTTTTTCCTTACATAAATCCTAGTTGTTGTAACCTAGCCCTCATTTATAATATGGAAATTTGCCAGTGCTGCAGATTTGAAGAGATGTGATTTTTTTTACTATGTTCAGACACTACACATCACAGTTTGGGGGAAAGGGTGAGGCAGATGTGATTTTATCAAATTTGTTTTCTTTTCAATTAACAATAATCTATTTTCTCTTCCTCCTGTTTCCACCACCCTCATCCCTTTGGAGGAGAGTGTTATAACAAACATATATCATTAAGCAAAACAAATTCCCATATTTGCCATGTCCAAAAAATAAATGTCTCATTCTGCACTGTGAGTCCATCACCTCTGTCAAGAAGTAGGTATTATGCTTCATCATAGGTCGTTTTGGAATTGTGATTACTTATTGCATCAACCAGAGTTCTTAAGACTTTCAAAAGTTTTTTGTTCTTACAATGTTATTGTATAAACTGTTTTCCTTGTTCAGCCCTCTTCACTCTATATCAGATCATACAAATATTCTCTGGTTTCTCTTAAACTCTCCCTTTCACCATTTCTTACAGAAAAATGGAATTGCATTATATCATATGATATTATTTGTTCAGTTATTTTCTAAATGATGGACACTTTATTAGTTTGGGGTTCTTTTCCACCACAAAAAGAACTAGAAATACTTTTGTGCATAAGGGGATAGATCTGATTACAAATACTCTGACCCCATAAACTATATAAGTGCCAAACTGATATATGTGTAAAAGAGACAATGAATTAATCCAATTTGAATTACAAATGTAAACGTACACATAGTAACAAGTATTATGTATGCTTATGACTATGTATTCAATATATGTCTGTATGGTTAGTACAGGGCTGTGACATTCCTACTGGGGAGGTTGCATGGTATAGTGGACAGTTAGCCAGTCAACAATTACTTATTAAGCACTCATTATATACTAGGCATCCTGCAAAATTCTTGGAGATATAAAGAAAGGAAAAAAACCAGTGACTTGAGATCATGGGAATTTATCCAGTTATTTCTAGAGAGAGGGAAGTGGTGGTCTTGATTATATATAGTAAATTCTGCCCCACATGAACCAATCAGTTTGTCTCTTGGGAATTTTAATAGAATCACTCCAATAAATCACTAGCCTACATGTATCAAAAGATATATGAAATCGGTGATGCTGCCAGAAGCGTAGACAGTCTAAGGCTTTTACCCTGAGGTTCTCACACTCCTCTCAAGGGAGGAATACTCTTGGTCAGAAACTTTCCAAATCCAGTTGACTTTACAGTAGGTGTAACTGAATATAAATTATGAAAGGTTTGAAAGTATCATGGCATGGTGGTGAAAAGAGCATTGGATTTGAAAGTAGTCATAAATTGGAAAGAGCCATGAACTTGTAGTTAGACTAACTGGGTTAGAATGCCACCTCTGAAACGCACGTGGACAAGTCACATGACCTTTCTGAGCCCCAGTTATATCATTTGTTAAATGAAGGAGGCTTGACTAGACAGCCTCTAAATGTATGATCCTATGACTTCTCCCAGTCTCTTCAATAATAAAAGGGAAAGGTTGAATTATTTGATCTGGGAGTACGTTTCCAGCTTTGAAGTTCTCTGGTTTTATGCACATATGTGATTTCTTGACTAAATGTTAACCAAAGTCATCCTTAACATCCAGTAAATTTGGGGAAAAAATGCCCAATATCCTGAGGCTTGTTGTTCTAATGGGTGGATGGGTTAGTGACTAGATTGGTCAAAGAAGCATCAAAGATTGCTCAGAGGAGAAAAGATGGAGACTCTCACAGTTGGTGAGAGAGAGAGAGAGAAAGACAGACAGATTGAGACAGAGAGAGAGTGTGTTGATACTCATACTTATGAGATTTGACTATAAAGAAATGAAACTTTTGTTCTCAATTACCGTGCAAGTGAGAATGGGGATTGTTCTGTTTTGGATATGTTTGTTTGAAGATGTCTACTGGACATCCAGTTTGAGATGCCTAAAAGGCAGCTGGAGATGTGAAATTAGAGATGAGCAGAGAGTTTGGGGTAGGATCAGCATAGAGATGTTATTTAAATCCATGAATATGATTAGATCATCTAGAGAAATAATATAGAGGGAGAAGGGAAAAGAGCCCAGGACAGGACCCTGAAGGCTGCCTACATTTAGAGGGCATGATCAAGAGGAGGATTTGGTAAAAAAGACAAAGAAGGGGCAATCAGATAGGCGGGAGGAGGATCAGGAGTGAGTAACGTCTCTCAGATTTAGAAAGAATAATTGGATGATGGATAATATCAAAGGCTCCTGAGAGGTTGAGGAGAATGAAGCTGAATTGGACTGGATTTGACAACTAAGAGATCACTGGTAACTTCTAGGACCAAGTCCAGTGCCACCTCTCCTATGAAGTCTTCCAGACTGTAGCATTCTTCTTGATCTTGGACAGAAAACCAAGAGCAATGGGAAGTGAACGGGTCTCTAAGTCCTGCCTCTGTCATTTACTATCTTTGTGATTTTTGGTAAATCACTTGTCTTTTCTGGGCATCAGTTCTCATATATAAAAAATGAAGTAATAATTGTTATACCACCTATCTATGTTGTTGCTGTAAGGAAAATCTTATATTAATGTATTGTTATCTCTTCCACCAAAATCCTACTCTGATGCTTGCATAGATCTTTCAGTGACTCTGTCTTCTCTGAGGCTATGACCAAAGAATAGAGCTTCCAGCAGGACCCACCGAGTTGGAAAAGCTTTGTGCAGGAGCCTGACAGCAAATTCTGTCTTCTATCCTGTCTTCTGAGCACTATTGAACAACCTAGGAAGGGCTCATTGCTAGGTTGACTTCAGGGTCATTTTCTTGGTCTGGCAGGTAAAAATGGGATTGAATTCTTTTGTGTATATTGGGGATGAGTTATAGAAAGTCCCCAAACCTACAACACCACAGTTTTTCAGGTATTAAAGTAATTTCTTTCCTATCTCTGAACCCCTTGAGTGCTTCCAGAATGAGGCCAGGTATGGAGTAAGCCAGGCAATACTGTTTGGTGAGCACTGAATTGTATACCATCTCAATGACTCTCTTGTGAGTGTCAGTTTTATCTCCCCAAATAAACTGCAAGTTCCTTGAGTCTGGGGTTTGGATTTTTTTAAATTTTAATTAATTAATTTATTTAACTTTTAACATTCATTTTCACAGAATTTTTGAGCTCCAAACTTTCTCCCCCCTTCTCCCCTCCCCCCACCCCAAAACACCGAGCATTCCAATTGCCCCCATCTCCACTCCGCTCTCTCCTCCATCATTCCTCTCTGCCCTTGTCTCCATCCTCTCCTCTGTCCTGTTGGGCCAAATAACTTTCTATACCCCTTTACCTGTATTTCTTATTTCCTAGCGGCAAGAACAGTACTCGACAGTTATTCCTGAAACTTTGAGTTCCAACTTCTTTTCCTCCCTCCCTCCCCACCCCCTCCCTTTGGAAGGCAAGCAATTCAATATAGGCCAAATCTGTGTAGTTTTGCAAATGACTTCCATAATAGTCGTGTTGTATAAGACTCCATCCTATCCTGGCTCCAATTACTTCTATTCTCTTTTTTGATCCTGTCCCTCCCCATGAGTGTTGACCTCAAATTGCACCCTCTTCTCCATGCCCTCCCTTCCATCGTTCCCCCCACCCTATTTATCCCCTTCTCCCCCACTTTCCTGTATTGTAAGATAGGTTTTCATACCAAAATGAGTGTGCATTTTATTCCTTCCTTTAGTGGAATGTGATGAGAGTAAACTTCATGTTTTTCTCTCACCTCCCCTCTTTTTCCCCAAACTAAAAAAAGTCTTTTGCTTGGGGCTGTTTTTTATACTTCTTTTGAACATCGTTTCTAGCTCCCCACTCCCTCATCTCTCACTGCTGTTAGATTTTATTATCACATTATTTTGTGTTGTAAATAGTCCTAATTAGAGAATTAAGATTTTTCCCAATTAATAAGCATTTATTTTCTCTCCTTCTCTCTTCTCTCCAATTGACAACAAAAATAAAAACAAAAGCCTCATAACAAATATGCATGGTCAGGCAAAGCAAATTCCCTTGTTGTCCATGTCCAAAAATGTTCTGTCTCATTTTGCATTTTAAGTCCATCTGTCAGCAGATGGCTAGCATGCTTCATCATCCATTATCTGGAATCATGGTTTTTCATTAGTATTAAGATTTACAACAGTTCAACTTATCTGTAGAGTCTGCATGTACTTGATTAGATATCTGGATTGTTCGTATGAAGAGATAATTAGCCCAATTCTCTGCCTATGAGTCTGAGGAAAGTTTTGCAAACCTGTCAAGGAAAGTCCTCTGTGGGTTTATATATCGTCAAAGTAGAAGCCCATCTACTTATGATCATAGATTGAGAGATGGAAAGGACCTTCAAAGTCATCTTGTCAATGACAATTGGGGAAACTAAGGCACAAAAGGGTGGTAGCTCACACACAATCACTCACTGGAAACAGTAAGTGTCAGAGCTGGGATTTAAACCCAGAACTCTTTCTCCTGTACCACTTTACATGTACGAACAAAAATAACTGTAAAGATGCCTTTCTTTCATGATTTCCCTCATACATAGTTTATAATGTGCCCTCCGTAACTCAGTGCATCCACTAAATCACATGTTCTGACATTTTTCTGAAGTGACTGTCAACTTATAAAAAATATTTTATTTTTCCCAATTACATGTAAAAGCAATTTTTAACTTTCACTTTTTGAAAAGAAAATTAACTTTCACATTCTCTCCCTCTCCCTTTCCCTTCTCATTAAGAAAGCAAGCATTTTGATACAGGTTATATATGTACAGTCATGCAAAACATATCTCCATATTAGTCATATTGTGAAAGAAAACACAGAACCAAAAACCCCAGGAAAAATAAATAAAGTTTTTAAGAAGTATGATTCAATCTGCATTCAGACTTCATCAGTTCTTTCTCCAGAGCTGGATAGCATTTTTCATCATAAGTCCTTCAGAATAATCTTAGATCAGTGTATTGCTGAAAATAATTAAGTCATTCACAGTTGATCATCATACAATATTGCAGTTACTGTGTACATCATTCTCCTGGTTCTGCTCATTTCAGTTTGCATTAGTTCATGTAACTCTTTCCAGGTTTTTCCGAGAGCATCTTGCTCCTCACTCCTTACAGCACAAGAGTATTCCATCACAATTATATACAACAACTTGTTCAGCTATTCCCTAATTGATGAATATCCACTCAATTTCCAATTCTTTACCACTACTAAAAGAGCACCTATAAATGTTTTGTGTACCTATAGTTCCTTTTCCTATTTTTTATATATCTTTGGGACATAGACATAAATAGTAGTATTTCTGGGTCAGAGGATTTCCATGGTTTTTTATAGCCCTTCGAGTCTAAATTGCTCCCCAGAAGGGTTGACTCAGTTCACAATGCCACCAACAGTGTTTTAATGTCACAATTTTCCCACAGCCCCTCCAACACTTGTCATTTTCCTTTTTTGTCATATTTGCTAGCAATTATCAATTTTTCTGAATTTATTTCATTGGAACAGAACAAGCAAACAGATAAAGCAACTTCTCTGTGGATCACATATATTCCACCTGTCCCTGTTTGCCATTAACAAAACACACATGCCAGAATGGACACATGTCACTCTGCTTTCCTACCCCACCAAAACTCGCTTTCTATTGACTCCCTATTACTTACAAGATGTATTTCCTATTTCTTAGTTTAACTTTCAGGGCTCTCTTCCACCTTGTTCCAACTTACTTATTTAATTTTAACTTTCATTACTTCTTTATACATACGTGCCATGAAAAACCAGACTGTGCTATTCTCTGTGCCCAGAACACATTACATTTATTCCCATCTCTGAAACTTTGCTCAAGCTTTTGCTCTTGGATGGATGGATGGATGGATGGATAGATGGATGGATGGATGGGATACCTTCCCCTTTCCTTTATACTTAATTATATGTTAAGTCAAGCCCTGTCAAGGCCCAATTAAAGCTCGACCTCCTACATGGAGCTTTTCCTAACCACACCAAGGTCAAACCGTCTCTTCTTCTAAAGATCTCCTGTTACAGCATGGACTCTTTTGCTCAGTGAGCTATCTTTTGGGAATATATACCTCCTCAACTAGACTATAAGTGCTTTGAGGGAAGGGGACACAATCTTCACCTTTTGGTATGCCTAGCATCTAGCATATCACATAGGAGCAGAATCCAAGCTACCAATTTCTACTGATGGTGGGGGTGGGTGGGAGGGATAAGGAGGTATAGACTCACATAAGGATACTGCAGCTGCTGGAAGAAATGACCCTCTCTTAACTACCAGGTCTACTGGGGACAAAATGCCCTTAGGACGATGCCATCAGCGTTCTCCAAATGTGTTGCCCAGAGATAACACTTTGGCCATCCTACCCTATACTACATACTTCAGTGTTGTGTTCAGTAGAGTCTGACTCTTTGTGACCCCATGAACCAAAGCATGCCAGATCCTTCGGTCCTCCATTATCTCTTGAAGTCTCTCCAAATTCATGTTTCCATCACACTATCTACCCATGTCATCCTCTTCTGTTCCCTCCTCCTTTTGCCTTCAATCTTTCCCAACATCAGTGTCTTTTCCAATAAGTCTTGGTCACTCAATAATTACTGTTGATCATGATGATGATAAGTAGAAGAATTGAGGCAGCTTTTGATGACATGACAGTGAGGTATGTCATTGAAAATGTAATTTGTGTTAGAAATAAATACTGTTGAGAGGTAGCATGATCTTGGAGCCATGAAGTCCTGCCTTCAAGTTCCACTTCTAACACATACTGGCTGAGCGACCCTAGGCAAGTCACGTGATTTTTCAGTATCCCACCCCCCCAGACAACTGCATTGATTGAGCAATTGCTTCGCTGCAATTTTCCTATATCAAGGAAATCATAGGTCTGGTAAAAATACATACATGCATAGATAAGTATGCAGATTTGTATGTATGTACATTCACATCTATATTTTTCTATCTATGAACTAATAGAGATATTGATTTAGATAGAAATATGGAAAGAAATAGAAGTACCCTAAAGACTATTTCAAAGTTTGCTAATACATAACATTTTGAGAATCACCAATGAAGAACCAGTCACTAGAGGCAACCATCACTGGGCAAGTGATTCAACTCCACAGCAAATATTTATTCTCATGGTTAACACAGCATCCAATTACGACACATTTTGTTGAATGGAATTGATTATTTCTTAAGACCTGAGCAAATTCTATTCCAGAAGGGGGTGGTGGCATAAGATATAGAAGGATGAATCAAAGGGTCCTCCTTTGAATTCTCAATGTTCTCTGGCACAAATAAAAAAAGTAATGGTTATGAATTTTAGTAAAAATGGATTAAATTCTATTTTTTCACAATAAGAGAACATTGATCTATGCAAAGTGCTCCATGACTTGGAAGACAATCACTCACTGCACTCCATATTCCTCATTCTGCTCTCAGGACCTCTTAAGCACAAATATTGTCCTGGTATTATATGACATTGTCCATTTTGAAAACAACTAGAATGCCCACTGTTGTTGTTTGTCCTTCATTTTGAAAGAGGACAAGTGATATCACAGGGTGATGTCTTCACTTGCACATGAGTTGGATTTAAGTGAGGCAGGGTTGTGCAAAGTCATTTCTCTCTCTCTCTCTCTCTCTCTCTCTCTCTCTCTCTCTCTCTCTCTCTCTCTCTCTCTCTCCCTCCCTCCCTCCCTCCCTCCCTCCCTCTCTCTCTCTCTCTCTCTCTCTCTCTATATATATATATATATATACATATATATGTATATATATATATACATACATATATGTGTGTGTGTGTGTGTGTGTGTGTGTGTGTGTGTGTGTATATATATATATATATATATATATATATCCCAGAATCATCAAAGTCCAGTGGCAAGACAAAAGTCAGACACTATCGATGGCCTGGGAGTCAGTGAATGACCTTGGCCTCTGATAACTGACCAAGTTCATCGAACCTGCTTTAGTCACCTTCATGGCCTTTGGAGCAAATTGTTCTCATCTGTCACTTTACCTGGGGGGAAGTCTTCACATGTTTGGGATAAACATCACCTTAACTCCTGGATGGGTTTGAGATCTGTTGATTACCCTCAACCTCATTTAGCCTGTCTACCTAGCTGCTTTTACTGGTGTGTGGCCAATATGCATGCCACAGTTTCTTGGAGTCACAGGTGAGAGTTGGGTAAAAAGGGGACAACAAAAGTGGATGAGCATCCCTGTAAAGGACTCAATGAGCCCTCAATGAGCTAGTCCTCCATGAACACCCCAGAATATACCCTAGAATACCTACAAAAGGTTGGAGAAGTATTAAACATGCACAGGACATTTAACTATTTGACTCAAGGTACCATTTTTCTGGAATCCCTGAAACTGCTAACCAAATATAAATTAACAAATCTCTGCACTAAATACCATGGTATGAACTATATTTTCTGGGATACAAGGAAAAAACCTCTCATAGATTCAAAAGTGACTGAGCCCCAACAAGTCATCTAGTCCAATCTCCTCATTTTACAGATGAAGAAACTGAAGCCCAGGGTAGTACAGTGACATGCCCTATACCAAAGAGCATTCAATGTCAGAAGTAAGATTGGAACCCAGGTTCTGTTGGAACAGAGCCAATGTTGGATCTACTGAATCACAAAGGCAAAACCTCCCACTGACTTTAGTGATCTGGCATAGAAAAGGCATGGCAGCCATAGTGCTCTGATTTCTAAAGGCAACGAATTGGGTCCTCAGCATTGACTGTGAAATATAGAACCTCGCCCCTCAAGTAACTCCATGACTGACATCATCACTGTGCCTTCTATATGGGCACATCAAGGACAGTCCTCCAGCCTTTTGTCTCCTCTTCTTCATTAAAAAATGTTGTTGTTTTTTTTAATTTTCAAAATTCTTCATTCCGGACCTCAGCTTCCAGTGTATTTTGCTTTTTCTATTTTTGTCTTTGCAGCTGTTGCTGCAAAGTTCACATCCTCACGCAGCTGTTGCTCGCCACTGAAATATTTGAACTACTACAATATTCTTTATTTCAAAGTGTTCACTTTACTATTAAAAATCCAGTCAGGAGTTTTCAGTTTTCAAGCTGTCTTTTTTTTATTTTAAATTCTATTTTGTTACTCTTTATTATGTATCCAGGCTGGTGCATTGATACTTAAACTTCAGCTTAAATAAGGATGAACATTTCTCACAAGGCGAGATGTGTTTCCAAATAATTTGATATCTCTTATGTCAACAGATCTGTATCTGGTTACAAAAATGCATCTATCAATGTTCACTATGCTGATAGTGTCTTTTACTATTGAGTATTAAAATACTCTGTGTAACATGCCTAGATTATTAAGGTATGTAAGAGAAAGATTCTCTGTGTTCTCCCGGTGAAGGAATGACCACCATCATTGGGATCCTATTTTCCTGAGTTATGGATAATTTGCTCATTTGGGAAATGACTAAACTAGAATGTGGGGGATAAAAGTCTGGGGAAAATGAATTATATTCTACTACTGCATGAAGTGATGGGTCCCTTCTTTTTGTTATAAACTAGATTAGTAACCCTTTCTTCTTTGGCCATGCTAGGAACAATTTTCTCAAAAGTTAATATGAGTTTTTATGGAGACAAAAAAGAAAACAAGGAATGAACAAAACATAGATAGCTAGAAAACATCCAGCCAGTGCTCGAGTCACCCATCTGACCTACCATGAAGCAGAAGGAGTTTGGTCGGCAGTCATAAGGGACATAAGCTAAAGGGCTGACCAAAAACAACCCCAAATGTTGATTTCTAGGACCCTAGAACCATTGACTCAGAAATTTAAGGACTTTTATGGAACTTCTGCTTTTCAATGTAAGTTGTCTTACTTGCAAAAAACATTTATAATTTACTTACCACCATATTAAAATCTAGATAAGGTCACTTATTTGTGATGGGACTTCTTTCGGCCTTATCTGCTCCTGAGACATCTTGTAATAAGACTTCTTTTTTTTGTCTGAAGTGCTTTTTCAATCAGTGTAGCTGACACCAGATAATTTTAACACAAGGGATATATCACACTGGCTTGTATGAACATTGACCTAATTTAGCTAATCTTAGATTGTTTATCCAGAATATCTTGTCCGTGAATATTTGAAAATGTAGGGCCATTGTAATCTTTTTTTTTTTTTTTTAACTAAGAGCCTGCCTATTTTTTTTTAAAGCCATCAGAGCAAATGTGCCCTAGCAATACATATGTTAAATAAACAGGGGGGTGAGTTAATTGGGAATTTTGCTTTTACTTAGATTTTCTACACTGTAAGACTAGTGCCTTGTCCCCAGGATTCTGAGTACCCTATTCTCTGTGTTTGTTTATTCTTTTGCCTCTTTTTATTGCAAACCAATTTTGAAAGTTTAAAAGTAGAACAGCCGTATTTGACAATAAACAACTAAATTCCTTCAGCTATCCAGTTTGCTTTTCCATCATTGACTCAGCAAGTGAGATCAGAGCAAACATGAGTCATCAGAAAAATAAACAGCATTGTCATACTAATAAATATGCTTCCCTACACGTGCAGACACAGAAGAGTGAAATTATTTGGATTTCTATTGGAGTGTTTATTTATGACTATCCAGCAAGATACATGTTGAATTTTTAGTGATTTTTCTTTGCAACTTTTGCATGGGGCATTATTTATTATATAATAAAAGTATCTCCATTATTTTCTTATCAACTGAACAAAAGCCTTGAGCAACAAAAAGGTAGGAACATTAATGGAAAAGAATAAACTATTTCCATTAGCTTACCTACAAGGACTTTGTCATACCTGGGATTTGAGTACCAATTCTTCTTCTCTGAGTTATAATTTAATTTAACTAAAAATAAAGCCGTGTGTATGGAATCATAATAAGCAACTGGACAGCTCTGTTAGACAAAAAGAAATATTGTATTTCTATTCAACATTTTCCATGAAACACTTTAAGATGTCTTTGCAAAACAGATCCACCTCCCCGCCATTCATACTGAATTGCTTCTTCACAAATTATGCTGAATTCAAGGTAAATGTATAGATATAATTTCTTTCTTCCAGGTGTAATGAAATCTATTTCATTAGAGCAACAATTTTCTGGATGAAATCTGCTACCCATAGCTCTCAGAAAACACTAATTCAAAGAAAGACCAAAATCTCTAACTTCTTTTCCATTCCAAGTCACATTAATGTAGAATATTTTCAACATTCTGACTGGGAAAATATTGTTAAATATTTTATAATGTGAATCCTTTGGCAAAAGTATAACACATTTTTAAAGCCATCATCATAAAATCAGAGGAATGCAAAATATTTTATTGAGTTTCTCTTTTTCCTATTTGGGCAACATTCATTGAAGAAAATCCTTGTCATTATTGGAGTTCCCTGCCTTATCTGACACATTGTAGAAAAAGAGATTAGAAAGAAATCTGGGGGATAGGAAGTTATACTGATGAGAAATTTGAGAACATGCTGAAAATAACCAAAAGAAATTGCTTTCTCAATGTGTTGATTTGCCCCCAATAACTTAAATTGATGTGAATTTCAACATCAGCTAGCATTTGTAGCCACATTCCACAAAAGTTAGTTTATAGTCCATTGAGGATTGCTGACTTAGATCATAATCTAGCAATTAGGAAAGAATTAAAATTAAAAATGGAAAGAAAATCAATAAAGCAATATAATACAATGTGAAGCATCTCCCCCCAGAAATCTCTGATAATGTTATGTTATTTGCATTCTCACGAAAGAAATATGCTTCAATAAATACATACATATATATGACATAAAACTATATTAAAAGTAAGGCAGCTCTGCTTTGGCTCCATACAGCACGCCACTTTAAATCTTGTTACAACTCCTTAGGCTCACTGAGAAAAATCAGAAGAGCCCCCAAGATTTGTGCAATCAAGGGACAGATGCACTCTGTAGGGGAACATGCATCCCATTGGCAGGACTCAACTGATCTACATGTGAGAAAGTATTTGTTAAAAACAACAAAGCAATCATTTAGACTTGTGTGTGTATATGTTAAGTATATGTGTATATGTGTGTATACATAGATAGGGAGACAGACAGACAGACAGATAGATAGATGATAGATAGATAGATAGATAGATAGATAGATAGATAGATAGATAGATAATAGCAATTTAAGGCAGCCTGGCCTTGCTATGGAATGCATTTTCTGCTGTCTCTGAGGAATTTAAATTTCGTGGTTGATATTGCTTAGGGTTGTGTGTGTGTGTGTGTGTGTGTGTGTGTGTGTGTGTAAATGAATAGCTTATTTGTTGTCTGCATAATTTTCAACCAAACCTGTTTCACAAGGAAATAATAATAAAAATAATAAAACCTGTTATGCTCTGTTCATTGAATATATGATTTTCTTCCCCCACGTGTGAGAGGGCCAGATGTGGCAGCTCAGAGCCAGTTGATAGCGAACATGAAAAATAAAGTGAGAACATTTACCAGAGATAACCACTGTCTGGCCCCGCTTGTGGGGGAAAATGTCAGGAAGGAAAGGAGGCACAAGTCAAAAGTGGAATCAGATAACCTTGTTCTCAGCCAGACTTGTGACTGCCAGGTAGTGGTCTTGGGACCCCAAAGTCTGGATGTTCGAAGAGCAGGGGCACAGCGTTTCTTGACCCGTGCCTGTTCGAGACGAGCAATGCTGCGAATCAAATCAGTTGGTAGCTCAGGGTGTTGATGACAGGGGGAGTCCTCAAAGGTGTGCCCTAAGGAAATAGTCTATCTGAGGAAATAATCTATTTGAGAGCTCTGAATGTCCGATTTCCCCCCCTGTGGTCTCCTTGGGACAGCGTGCTGTTGCTGAATTCGGCTGGTTCAGTGCAAAGAGCGCTTTATATCCAAAGTCAGAGGTCCTAATCCCAGCTCTGACACTGACTCCGTGATTTTGGGCAAGTCATTTAACATCTTGGCCCCAGTTTCCTTATCTGTAAAATGAAGATGGTGGCGCAAAAGAGCTCTAAATCTGATTCAGGTTTGCAACCTGATATCGTTATTAAATTCCCTTTCTCCTTAATCTTTCGACTTCTCCAGCTGCTGTCTTCTCAAATACTTCCTGGTATAATTTTTCTAACTACCAATCCTGTATTAGGACAGTGGGTTGGGGGTGGGGGGAAAGAAGGTTGTAGGGTAGCGACTATTGGGAAGAGGCTTCATAATCCATAACTAAGTGCGGGTGTGTTTTGAAGAAAGGACGAGGGAAGACTACCTTGGTTAGTGATCACCCTAGTGATCAGCCATAAGAGGGAACAAGAGGAAGGGACCTGAAGGTGTAGAAGCATAGGTGGGAAATAGATCTCCAGGAAAGCAAAGAAACAGGATGCGGGGGAAGGGGTGGGGCTTGGAGTACGCAAGGGATCCAGGATCTAAGTATCCTGGAAAAGAAAAAAAAAAAGTTTTAACTTGAGTCCTGGTACTAAAAAGAGAACTGGTGAATCCCTGGAGCCTTTCTCTTCTCTTAGTGGAGAACGGAGATTGGCGTGAGGGAATACTGGAGCATTCTAAGAGACTATCATTTGGTGAGAGGAGACAAGGTGTTGATTTAGAGCTGGGAAAGGCCCTCTGAGAATATGTAAGTAAACCAGCTTACTTTACATAGGTTAGGAAGCTGAGATTCGGAGAGGTTAATGACTGGCCCAAGAGCTCACTAGCTCACGGAATTGTTGTGTGGGAAGCACATTGTGCATTTTAAAAGATCTATGTAAATGTAAATGACATAGCTATTATTATTACCTTCGTGAGCCTGATTCTCCCCCAATCCCTACGGCAATTTATGGTTTTCTTGGAAAGAGTTTGCCTTTCCACACTTCTGTGTATTTCTATGAGTTGCCACCTCAGTCGAAAGAATGTGCTGGAGTGATGTTATGGTAATGAAGATATCTAAGAGATTTTGACCTGGAGAGAGATAGTTCCAGAATATTTCCTGAGATACCAGGGCCGAAACAAAGTGGGATGAGGGAAAACTTAAACACAGCTGTGCATTAATTCGCTTTCCAAGCTGATAGTTTTCTTCAAACTGGGCCCTTATTAAGGTGGGATAGGATGCAACTCTACCTACGGGATCCACCAAGCATATTCCTTTGTCATCCAGTAGATTGCAAAACACATTTTCCTTTTAAAAAGTTGCTTTTTTTTCCTTTGGGCCATTCGGCACTATTTCTCAATCCTGGTTCTGCCCTGCCCTCCTCATTAAAAATCACAACAGACACAGGTTGCCAATTTCGTTTTCATTTATTTTTCTCTCTATTTTGTTCTTAGCAATGAGATTCCCCGCTCCCCTCCTCCCTTGAATGAGGCAAGAAATGGGTGGGTATTGGTCGTTTTGCAGACATAGACACAGATAGTTGGAATAGAAGTTACTTCCAGCAGAAATTTTAATGCCATTACTCTGGAGTCCCTAATTCAAGGTGTTATTATCAGTGAAGCTGCCAGTTGATTCTAGGAGGTGCCGGAGTAGAATTCAAGGTGCCCCACCCTTTGCACACGGCTCAACCATTTCTTATTACATCGGAAATAGTTTTCACTGGTCAAGGTATTCTGCCTTAATTACCCCAAAGAGTTCCTTTATTGATAACCTGGAAAATTCGGTTGGATTTTACCCTGATAAAAAACAAGAGGATAGAAAATATTCTCAGAGTTGAGTAAGGTTATCTGTCCTTCCTCTTCCCCCCAGTCCTCATCTTCAGTCACTTCCAGGAATAAATATCCTAGGGGCCACATGTAAAGTGGATGAGAGAAAAACTGCCCTTTCTATTTAC
This sequence comes from Notamacropus eugenii, assembly GCF_028372415.1. NCBI lineage: Eukaryota > Metazoa > Chordata > Mammalia > Diprotodontia > Macropodidae > Notamacropus > Notamacropus eugenii. The sequence continues at coordinate 209,648,319 of NC_092877.1, forward strand.
CAAAAACCAGCCAGTCCATGGCTATGGCCACGTGCTCTCTGGAACACGATATGAAATATTCGAAGGTTCAGGGTGTGCCACAGTCAGGTTCGGGAGAAAGTCAACTCCCCAGAGTTCCATCTCTTTCTCATCTCCTCACACCCCCACCTGCAACCTTCTGTTCTACCCAAAAATAGAAGTCCACACTTTCTACTTCCTTGCCCTTTCTTGATCACAGTTGCTGAGCCAGATGCAGAGCTCTTCAGACAAGTCAGTAGATGGGATCTCAGCAACAGGTTTCTCGGTGTTTCTGACTCCTTGGAGCTGGAAAGGGAGAGAGATTATTTTTAATTGTAAGAGTTCCACGTAGAGAGAAAGGGGAAAAGGTTGGGGGTGGTGGTGGTGAAAAACAAAGAACACAGTGATGAAATGAATGGAGAGGAAAGAAGAAGAGGGGAAACGAGAAAAAGGCAGGGGAGGGGAGGATTAAAATCAATTCGGTCATCTGAGAAGTCAAAGGGGGAGAGTAATTAATAATTTAATTGAATTTCACTCCGTTAAGTCACAGTTTTACTTCCTAGTAAAGCCCACTGGGCTTTCTACGTAGTGGTGCTGATAATGATCTTAAATAAGGCTTTCGTGTATATCAAGAACAGTTTCACAAGTTAGTCTTTTAAAATAAATGATTGTAAAGAGGTGCTAACTACAGCTCGCAATTATAAAATCACTATTTGGCTGCATTCATTTCATCCTAGCGCCTAACCCTTTAGCCCCACATTTCATTCTGTGTGGTTAAAAAAAATGTACCGACAATCAACTTTTGAGTGAACGTCAAACCCAGGTTAGTCCATTATGGAGTCGTAAAGTTAAATCGGAAAACTGCTGAAAAATGTGAAAGCATCAGATGCACCAGCCCTGCTAAACTGGATTTTAATCTTGAAGGATGAAGGTTGTGTCTCTTAACTAGGCGTCCAAGCTCAGAGCTACAAGGAAGGTTTAAAAAGTATATGAGTGTATCAGAAAAGGAAACTATGAATCGATCAGCTATTGTAGCTTTTAAACCCCTCTTTCCTTTCCAGTCCTGCCCGGGTCCCCCCTTACCCTCTCCCTTATCCTTTTTCCCTACCCCCTATCAACACAAGGGAATCTGGGACTCCGAAACATGTCACGGAGAAGTGAAATCTTTCCCTGCTAATGCATTCAGAATGTATAGTTTTCCAAATCTGATGTTTTGCAATGATGACATTAGTGTGGCAACCAAAGGTCCGAGACGACAAGTCTGCTGCAGCTGCTCTGCGCTTTGAAATGCCCAAGACAATGGGAGCCACTGTTCTCCAGCGCTTCGCCTTTCCACTCCATTTGCATAGTCTGTTCTGCCTGATTGACCAGCTTGGTCTGTCCGAGGGACCAGCATTGTTCACAGATCACTTCAAGATGGCAGAGATGACAAGATTCAGGTGAGAGATGAAGTGGGATGATTCTCGAAAGCCTTAAGAAAAAGGAGTCCTGGGAATTCCGGCGCGAATGGGACAAGAATCAGCCACACAGTTTATTTAGTTTCAGTGTCTGTTTGCGTGTTTGTTTATAAAGACCTCATCAGTTGCTAATGGGCAGATCCAGAAACTGCGGGATTCAATAGACATCCACGTTCTCCAGAATTCAGGGAGGCGTTTTTTGTTCCTACTTCCAGTTAAAATCAGTGTTGGGACTGTTTTATTTAGTTTGACTTGTTCACTTTTAGAAGTTTTTATTTTGTTTTGTTTTGTTTTTTTAAGTAAAACTATGGAAGTAGAGACCCATGCGTAATGCTTTCTTTCCCTGGGACCAAAGAGATGTGTGACGAATTGATGCTGAATTTGTTATTTTCCGGAAACGTGATTTTAAACTAGAGGATCTTGTTCACTCGGGTGGCAAATCCGAGTTTCAAGGAGAAGGCTGAATCAAAAACTCCCTCAACTCCAAGTCAGCAACAGAGCACTATACCTGGTTTAAAAATTAAATTCTGTTTCACCCTTGTTGCAGACATTCAAGCAACCCTTAAACACACACACACACACACACACACACACACACACACAACTAAAATGATTTTCATTTGACATAGATGTTTTGACTTCATCTCAAAAAGACAAAATCTTTGCAATACAAGTACCTTTTCCCCGGAGAGTATATTTCTTTCCACCTAACTCACAGCACTGATGGTGGTTGCAGCGCAGAAGCATATTTCCACAGCCAATGTTTTCTTTCCCTAGAGATTTCAATTATTATTTAGTGTAAATATTGCCAATAAATTGTTGATACTGAACCTCTTTCTTGAAAGGGTAAGGAGGCGAAGATCAGGGTGATTCCTGAGCTAGATGGGATGGAGACGGGGAATCGAATGAAGAAGAGGGAAGCGGAGAGTGTGAGTTACTTTACTGCACCAAGTTTACAATGAAAGGCCGGGCAATTTCTTGCCAGAGGGGTTGAAAGCGTGGATTTATGTGATGTAGAGTCTCAATGTCCCTAGGAACCTGGTACACTAAGGGTTCGCTTTATGCGCACAGAGCGCACCTTCCGCGACCTCGAGCTGTCTCCGTCACACTTGGGGCACTGCTGAGTCTACCACCCCTCTATAGGTGCCATGCTCTCCATCTGCACTCTTTCACTCTGTCCGCCTCGTCTTTTTTCTCCCGATCCAGCCACCCATAATAAACCCTACACAACACACCTAGAGTTAGCAGCGGGTTCCTGTTTATCCTCACCCCCTCCTCCGTCTATGGGTGGGACCAACACCGCCCAGGGCAACTTCTGGGCACCAAGAATCTGTTTAAATACCCTCCTGTGTTTACTAGTGACTGGAGAGAAGCTTATCTGGAGGGTGGGGGTGGGGGGAGGAATATAACGATTAATACAACCGCAGGTTTCCAGATAAGTGATTGTGATGGAGATTGTTGGCGAGAAAATAGACAATTATCCGCTGTTAGCTTTACATAAAGATCGCATTAACTTGAATTAGTTATCAGACAAAAGAACATCAGAACGCGCCGCACCTTCCTGCCAGCCTAGGCGGCGGCGCGCGCGGCAGACCCAGCTCCCAGGCGGCCCCTTCACCCCTGCTGCAGCCTCCATCTCGGCCTGCCGCCTGGACCCAACTAAGGAAAACCAGACCTTGCGAGGGCACATGGAAGGAATGAAAAACTAACAAACAAAAAAGAATGTTAAGAAAGGGTGGGTTTGGAGGCAAGAACAGTTAACGTTGCTCCCGCCTCTGCAGCAAGTGCTAAAGGCATTTCTCCAAGAAGAAAGGAGGCTACAGGGGGTTAGGAATGGGAGAAAGTCCCTTAAAGTGGGCGCAGGGGCGGGAGTAGCTTGACTGCGGCGCAGTCGGCCAGCGCGCACTCATACCCAGGGAGCGGAATGAACGAGGACACCTACCCGGCTGGCCTTCAGAGGCCGAGCCCGGTTAGAGGCGGGGAGGGCGTCGAGAGTGTGGAAAAAGTCAGACTCGGGGCCAGAGGGCACCAGGGGCAAGGAACGGGCATCCCCCAGAAATGAAATCCTTCCCCCTCTCCCCAAAGTGCATGAATGTATTAATGGACACGGAGAAGTCCGAACCTCTTTCTACTCTTGTACGAAAGTGGTAAAACTGGAATTACTTCGGTGTGAGGCAACTGGAACTCAAAGTCCAACTCCCCTCCTCTTATCTTCTTCTGCACCCTCCCCCATTTCTCCTCTCTCTTGTCTCTCCCATCCTACCATCTCAGACTGAAAAGCCCTTTTTATACTTCCTTCTCCCCCCTACCCAACTCCTCCTCCTTTCCTTCTTTCTCTCTCCCCCTCTCTGTTTCTGTCTCTGTTCCTATCTCTTCCCCCCTCCACCCTCCCCACCCCCAGGAAAGACTGATTTCTCAGTCATTGGTAGCGGCTAAGGGCTGTAATTAATTACAGTGAGAGGTGACCCTCGGCTTTTTTCTCCCACTAGAGTAGAACAACTCAGGAATAAAGATCAGGCAAGCAGGAAACTTGTCTCTCTGAGTTCAGGTTCAGTGAAATGTTTCGGGACACGAACTAATGTGGGGCTCCTGATACTGGACCGTTAAGACAGAAATACAACCAGGGTGGGCTCCGAGTGCCCCTAGAATTAGGCAAGAAGTAGTCTCTAGATTACCCCCAAACTCGCCTTTCTCCATCAGAAAGGAAGCAGGACCTTAGTTTTCCCCCTTGGCGGCACCCACTTTACAGTACTCTTCAATTATGGGGAAGGAAGGAGGAGGAAAAAGTAGGTGGGAGATAGGAGACCTGGGGTTTCTCTACAAGCAAACATTCCAGATTCTTGGAATACTCCTGTGATAGATGCTTGAAGTGAACTGGAGTGGGACAGTGGGGGCTTCGAGAGTGGGGAGCGGGCATAGGAATTCAGAGGGGTTCAGAGACGGAAAGAATTTCAGTTTGCGTCTTCTGTATTTTAGAGGGGACTGGTTGGAAGTAAGCTACATTGTACAATCAGGCCGTTAGTCTCTTCTCAGTCTTAATATTTGTATTTCCGTTGCCACAGCTTTTCCATATACGTATATTTAATCTGAAGATTTTAATAGAATAGAATAACTCGAAGATACCCAAAGCTCCCAGTCCTGCAGTAGGGCTGAGGACTTCGCCGCGGTTGGAAGCCTCTGTTCTCTCAGGCAGGGCCTCCCCAGCACCCTGGATCTGTCCCCAGTGATCTGTGTGCCGCTGCTACCGCCACAAGACCCTGCAGCAGCAGCCACCGCCGCCGCTACCGCCGCCGCTGCTGGGTCCCCGCTGAATAGAGCGGATAATGACCCCCGGTTCCCAAGACAGGCTTTCTGCTGCCTGGTGAGCCTTGGATTTGTGTGGTCCAAGCCTTTCCCAGCTTGTCCCATTCTGTCACCGGGATAAGGGGCTCCCTCGGCTCGTTTGCACCTGCGTCGCTTTTGGCTCCTTCAGGAATGCGCTGAAGCTTGTAATCAGCTTTGTGAAGCCATTGAGTGCACGGCTGAGTGAAACTTCCAAAGCTCGAGGAATACTGGCCCGGTGAATGGGAGCCAGCATGGGGCTGCTCTCCAAGCCTTCGCGCTGCCAAATTCCAGCAGAGCCCCTCACAATCAGTCCACACAAGCTTTACTGCTTTCCCCACACTAAGAAAAGTGAGAAAAGAAAAGCTAAAATACCAGTCACCGAGGTTAGCAGTTTGTTCCCAGATTAATGGCAAACGGCTCCCCCCAGACGAAGCTCACCAATTCAGGAAATATACAAAAAGGGGTGGGGGTGGGAGTGGGGTGGAAGGTGGGGAGGGGGTAGGGAAAAGAAGGAGCCAATTATTAATATCACTTCATATGCTTTCACATTTTCTTGTTCTTATAGCCCTCTTCCTTTTCCTCCACTTCCCCAGGGTGAGTGCACCTTTTCAACAAGCCCAGGAGGTTCTGGTGTTGGTTCTAGATCTCTGCCAAAGACCTCAGGCCCCAGTAAATTTCTGAAGGTTAAATGTGTCTTCCAGATGCCACGCAGGACATTAATTCCGTGCCAAGAGAGACAGTGGAAAGATTGGCTTTGGGGTCAAGAAATTTAGTTTGGAGTCATGGTTTTGACACTTTAACATCTCAGTTTTACCATCTGGAAAATGGGAATAAAGATGCTTCTGCCTTGTCCTTAACCTCACAGGGCTGTTTCCAGAACCGTAGGCTAATGTCTATGATAACAGTTTGAAAAGCATAAAACAATTCAAATGTAAGGCAATCATATCAATGATAGGAAAGAAGGTGATTAAAACAAAAGATAGGATAGCTATCTGAAGAAGGAGGGGTGCTAAAAATAAGCCTATGCTTGAAAATTTGAATCCAGCCCCATTTCCTTAATCAGATATTCAGTGCAGCCAAGTTATGGTTTCTATAGATTCCCTACGTACTTGTCCATGATGACAATAAGTAAGAAAAGTGGACATGGAAAAGAAGACAGAAGTCCCATGTTGTGTTCTTCTGACCAAATGGCATAAGAAATTGGCATACTCCTTGGAGGGTTAAGTCTCACGCTACTAACAGCCCAGGCTCTCCTGTCTTTGGCCCCAGGCAGGAATAAACTCTACTTGTTTGTTATTTTATACAACAATGGTGTCTCTTGCCCTTGGGACAGCTACATTCCACAAAATGGTCTATTTGCCCAGTGGTAAGTACTTTTTACTCCTCCTTACTCTCCTGGCTTTCCTTTCAAGCATATAAAGTGAGGGAAGGTGTTTTTCCCCCAATTGGTTATTTCTGTAGGAAAGAAAGTAATTTTCTCTAGGAAAGAGGACTCCTTCAGTAAACAGCCTAAGATCACTTAGAAGCTTCTAAAAGCCTCAGGATATGTTTTCTCAATTTTGAGAAATACAAAAAATTGATAATTACTCTTTAAAGTCCCAAGTCAAAGAGTTCTTGGGAAGTGTATCCCTCTTTTACTTAATGTCTTATTGATTGTTTTCCTCTGTGATTTGTGAGAATCATCACTTCAGATAAAGAAGGAAAGACACAATTATTTTTCAACATTCTTGGAAAATCCTATTTTATAGCTGATGTGGCCTGTTTAGTGAGTTAACTATCCATTCCCTCTCTCCCTCCCTAGAGAGCCTGTCCTGCTATTTTTTTCAAGTGCAAATTTATCATTTTGAAGATTTCACCAGGATTTCCATCCTTTCCAATGGACGCAAGCATCCCTCAATCCTGCAGTGTTTACTCACAGCAAGATGCCATTCATCCTGTGGGTGTGCAGTAATGCATCACTGGGCATTGTGCTAAATGGTCCCCTAGTGGCCTGAAAGAGTTAATGCGTCTCTTTAAATGCCTAACTTATTATCAAGCCTGGGTGAGAATAATGATAAATAGGTGAAGAGGAACAAGAGAAGAGTTTCCTTTGTAGAGATTGTAGGACATCCTTTCTCTAGTTTATCTTTCCATAGAATTCTTGACTATATTTGTCCATAAGGCAAAGAGAGCAAGCTTTTTTTTCTAATTATATACATGACTATGTATATAGAATCATAGAACCATAGAATGTTGGAGTTCTGAGGGACTTTAGAGATCATTATTTTATAGATGAGAGTACTGAGGTCCAGAGAGGGTAAATGCTTTGCCCCAAATCACACAGGTGCACTATCGACATTGTTGCTACATAATACCAATAATAATTAGGAAGCAGGTAGGTCAAGCAGGTAGTCCCATTATGAAATCAAGCAGTACAGAATAAAGGCAGCAATTTCAATTTTTGGACAATTTTGCCAGTCACGCAACATGACAAAATTAGAGAATTTGGAAATGAAAGAACAGAAAATCTCCATGCTTTCATTTTTTCAGATTCCCTGAACTGTTGCATCTTCTACTAAATTTTGTAAACATCTCTGACATATATTTCAACATTTAAAGTTTTTTTTAACTTGCCTTTTTAGTTGTAAAGTTCGACATGCTGTTTTCAACAGGATTGCTTCTTCTAACCATCTCAGTGACAAGTCAGGAGGATATGCAGTAATTCAGAAATTAGTGAAATTTTATTCTTGGTGGGGGCCTTGGATTAAGAGGCTGGGAGAGTGTGAAACAAGTCAACGTGTAATTGTATGATAAGGCTCTCACGAGGAATTTATTGGCCAAGTTGCTATTTCTATTCCTTCCTAATCTCGTTTAGCACATTCATTCTCTGCAATCTGTCTCCATAATCTTCTGTGGCAGAATGGCAGCCAATAGAAGCATGCATGTTTGGAGAGAAGAGAAAATATGCACAGGCGTGATAAACTGATGCTAATTATCCATATTTAGGACACCGAGTGCAGAAGATCAAGGTTTACAAATAACAAACCAGAGCCAATGATGATGGCTTCCTAGTGTGGAATATATTGGAGGGGACAAGATAAGGGTTTCACATGCAGAGGAGATTTATTGGTCAAAGGGTTCACCTTCCACTTTTCCACTTTTATATAGCAGTAAATTATTTAGGCTAAATTCACCAGAACATTACTCTTTTATTTGGCAATGTGCCATGACTTGCTCTTTCTTTGTGTCCTTTCAATGCAAATCCTTGTAGTGTAACATCAGTTGATAAGAAACAAATAATTGAAGTAATAGGTAATTCCCTTTAAATTGTGCATATAGGATGCTAAGGTAATCATCCTGGGAAGAATGAGATGAGGTAAGGAGCAGAGTGCTGAAAGTGAAACAATATCAGCCTCAGCTATTCTGTGACTCCCCCACCCCCAAACCACGCATGAGGGAAGGGGAGGGAAACATGTAGGAATATAGCAATGCATATACGCATGTTCTGTGTGTGTGTGTGTGTGTGTGTGTGTGTAATATTTAGATAATCAAATATGCTTCTACAAGCGATGTGAGGAAGTTAAGATCCTATTTATAATTTTTATTTAGGGGGAAACAACATTAAATTGTGCTTATTCCCTCTCATCCTTCTACCCCATCTCTTCCAACCCATCGCAGCTAAAACTAACATTAAAATAATATTTAAATCAGATCCTTCTCTCTTTTCCCCTGACCCTACCAGCTCTGAAAAAAAAAATAGCATAGAAAGAATCTAGAATGGTGATACTGATGCAGCATGGGTGAAGGGCCATTGGTCACGATATTAGCATATTACAGTAATTGCTTGTCAAGTTTCCAGAGAGCAAGCACAAATTGGGCTCAAGTTTGCTATAATTTGGACACTTGTTTTGAAGTTTAAAAAAAACCCCACAAAAATTAGCCAAATTCCATTTGATCTGTATGGTTACTGACTTCTGGTTCCTGGGCTTCTGCCACAACTGGGGTATCATATTAGAAGCCCTTTCCCTCCAACTTTCTGCTCTAGGCATTTCTCTGGTTTCCTTCATGGCTCTTCATGAGTTTCAGTACAAGGCACCAGGAGTTCCCTGTTAAATGACACATTGCACAAAGACTTTATGAATTAACCTATTTTGGGTGTCAGCAAATTATTAGGTGAAGATGAAATGATACAATGTAAGATGGCCACAAAAAAAGATTTCCCAAGTTCCTATGTCTAATCTCTAGATTTTTCTCTTCTCTTAAACATCTTTACATCAATGGATAGGACATCAATCAATCAATCAATCAATACAAATAAAAGTTGCGGGACTCAACAAACAGACTAAAGTCTTGTGAGTTAACCCATTTGGAGAGGTGATAATTCCCAGATTAAGGACACTGAAAGGCACATTTGGTGATTGTTACATGAGCAAGTATTTATTTCATGCCTTCATTTTTTTTATTTATACATATGCTTTGAAATTTTATTTCCTTTGGAAAAATAGGGCCACAAGTGGAGGTCCCTGATGGTCAGTTGTATGAAAGACATGTACTGGACACATTTTAATATGTCAAAATATTTTGGTTTTGATTCATTTTAAAGCTTGTATTTTAAAAGTAAAGTATAATTTAAAGTATAAATCATAATTATAAAAGTATAACAAATACTAAAGTATAATTTTCATTAATGAAAGTTAAGATTTAGTTTCCTTTAGTTTGATGAATAAAATAATGTCAGTTTGGCTAAGTATTCAGTAAATGTTTCCCTTAAAAAATTCCCTGGTGGTCAGGGAATGAGCTACACAGACTTATATAAACCAAATTGCCCTAAAATAAGGCAGTGGGAGCTTAGAGATTCAATCCAATATAATTTGACCCAAATCAGTTCAGTAGTCATTTATTAACTGACTACTGTCACATAGAGACTGAGACGGGTCGGGGTAGATATAAAGAAAATTTATAATAATAAAATTTAAAATAAGTTTCTGACCTCATGGAGCTTAGTTGGTGGAGGGAGGGTAGGTGAAGGGGATGTGGCACGTACACAAATTAGCCATGACTATGTAATAAGTTTAGTGTAGAATAGAAAAAAAGAGGTATACAACATGCAATTCAAGGTCTGAAGAAGGAAAGATAACTTCCCACTCAGGAGGCAGAGGTAAGATCGAGGAAGGTAGCATTTGAGTCAGACTTTGAAGAATGTTAAGATTTTTGACAGCTGAAGGAATTCCAAGAGGTTAAACCTGAAGCCACAGGAAGGGGACTCTAGCATCAGCCTTCTCTCTACCACTTAGTTTCAGATTCCAGTATTTTAACAAAAGATTTTGTGGAGGATTAACAGAGATGCATTTTTTTTAAAGCTCCACAAACCACTGCTTTTATTTATATGCCTTTAACACCTCCAAATTTGCTGTAGGTTCTTAACTTTTTAAAGATCAGCTATTTCACTTAGCAAGGCTTAGATATTAAGGTGTTTCTGGTTTGTATTTGTAAAATACACAATACAATGAAGAGTGACCTTAAAGTTTTTTTTTTTTGAACAAGCAAACTGTCTTTGCAAAGTACTTTCTCCAGAAATAAAAACTGCAATGCAATCAAAACCTATTTATTTTTTAATTAATTTGTAAAATAACATGGAGGGGAGGGTTTTCTAAAATTTTAGTTGTACGCCTAAAGTTTCTTGTTACATAAGTATGACTACGAGCTTTTAGCTTTATTTGAGATGGCAATATGCAGTTAACTTCATGAAGTTAGCGTCCAGCTCTTACATAACTTTGTATCTTCCCCAGTGCCTATGACAATGCTCTGAACATGGGAATAATTTATTAAATGCTTGCTGAGTGGAGTTAGGCTTATTTAACCAGGATGATGTTGCATGTATGACTTTCTGAGAGTCTTTTTGACATTTTGATTAGTGTAAAATGATAAAAAATATAAGACAGTCAATAGACAAGTTTTCCCAACTTTTTATGATTCTTCTCTCAGTTTTCCTCTCCTATAAATATCTCCTCTCAAGAACATTAAAGAAGGCCACATACCTCAATTAATCAACCATTTACCGCATTTATTAATTCACTACTCTGTGCCAGGTGCTTTGTTAGGTACTGGGGATGTAAAAATGAAGAAAAAACTTTTAATTCAATTCAGGGTATAAATCAAGGAAAGCTAATAAGGAAATTTCCTCCTAATGCAAGGCCAGTTTGGGGAACCATTTTTGTTTTTAGCCAGGTATACAAAAATGGATACACGGATTAATGTAGTGACTAAGAATAAGAATTATATGCAAAAAAATCATTAAATCAATCAGCAATTAAGTGCTTTCAACCAAACTGAGTTAAACAATGTGTTAGTAACTAAATATTTAAAACATTACCAAACACCCATTTTCAACTGAATCCCCAATCCATTTGTATGTAAACACAGCCCTACCTAGATTCTCTCTCTCCCCGCCCCCCTTTCCCTCCCCACACACTCAGAGTTTCTACAAACAAACAAAATTCAAGCACACACACACAAAAGCTTTAACCTGTAATATACAGGCAATCGAAGCAAAGGAATCGGATCTGGATTACTTGAATTACCTGGATAATCACCTCAATTCTCTGATATCCCTCCTGCATGCAGACCTGCCACATTACCTCTTCTGCTTTCTTCTCTTGTCAGGCTTATGAGTGCTGGCAAGTGCCAAAAGTTGTGTCTACAAAGGTCAAATGAAGAGTCAAGTATTTATTTAGTGTGTTCAATTAATATAGACAGCTAATTTGGATAATTAATTCAAGCTCAGTTTTCTTCTCTCAATTATAGACCTCTTGCCTAAATTGTTCAGACAATTGTCTTGGATCTCTACCTTATCATAAACTTGGTTAGTATGTTCATACAAATATATTATACACACTCTTTCAATAGTCAATTAATAAATATTTATTAAGTAATTGCTATTTCCCAAGCTCTATACTAAATGGTTAATAGAACATGACATAATATAACAACATATAATATGTCTCTCCAGAAAACTTACTTCGAAAATGGGGTTGGATTTAGTAAGAATTTATCATTTATTTTTAATACTTCAAATAACTAGATTGAACAACTAGTTAGTAACCAAAACAGATATCCCTAATAACCAGCAATGTATCAACCAACGTGTCACTTTATACCAGTTTCTGAATGATCACTCACTCAGCTGATACTGAGCTAGATTCTTCTGGGAAGTAGTTTTTATTTTTTCACTTGTAGCGGATGATGCCGAAACAACTGGTATGAAAGTGAAAATTTAGTCAATTGTTTGGTCTACATGAAAACAAAATATTGCCTTGATTATCTTCCCCATTGAATTGATTGGTTCTTTATTTATTGTTTACTGATAATAATATCTCACATTTTTATGATACATTAAGTTTTATTTTTTTAAACCCATACTAATGATTATTCAAATCATTATAGCACATTAAGATAGATAAAGAGCTTTCCCTAAAAATAATTCTTTAAGAACAACTTGAGGTAGGTAGTATAAGTATTATTTAGATGCTGGACTTTGAATCAGGAAGACTTGGGTTCAAATCCCACCTCAGACATGGGAAATGACAACCTCTCTGTTACCTCAGTTTCCTCATCTGTAAAATGAGAGGGCTGGACATGATGACCCCTAAGGTTCATTATCCTTTGATCTATTTTATAAAGGCAGAAACTGAGCCATGATTTGCCCAAGTATAGAGGTCAGACTAAAACTCACATTCTTTGCTTCTAAATCAGATGCCCTTTCCATTGTCTTTGATTGTCTGTCTGGTTGTCTCTGTGTGTCTCTCTCTCATTGCCTCTGTCTCTTTCTTCTTGTCTATGTCTCTGTCTGTCTGTTTGTTTGTCTGTCTCTGTCTCTCTCCTATAGAAACACAGAATCTCAGAGCTGGAAGAGACATCAAGGACCCTTTACACCTATGCCTACATGAATAAAATGCTTTTTGCAACATACTCGATGAGTAATCACCTAACCTTTGCTTAAAGACTCCCTAGTGAGGGGCGCCCATGCCACTTCTAGTTTGTTTTTACTGATAGGAAGTTTTCCCGCTTATTGAGCTGAAATCTTCTCTACATCTTTCACCCATTATTTCAAGCTCTGCCTTTTGGGATTAAATCAAATGAATAAATAAATAAATAAACCATGCCCTTCTTTTATATACCAAGCCTATAACTGGTCTGCTATCATATCACCTCGAGGTTCTCTTTTCTAAACTAAACTAAACATCCATGGTTTCTTCACCCTACTCTCGTATGGCACGTCCCCAATAACCTTTGTATTATGCAGTACCCAGCACTGAAATCGTACTTGAAATATAAGAAGAAGCAGTATGTTAGATTGGAATGAGGGATGGAGATGAAATCAGAGAATAGGGGTTTAAATCTTGGTTCTGTCACTTAATCCCTATGTGACTTTATGTACATAACCTGCCCAGTCCTCATAATATTTAATAATAATGATGATCATAATATTTACATAGCACTTCAAAGTTTGTAAAGTGCTTTAGGAATATTTTCATTTTATCCTCAGAAGAATCCTGGAAGGTAGGTGCTATTATTCCCATTTTTCAGATGAGGAAACAAAAGCAAGCAGAGGTCAAGGACTTGTCTAGGGTCATGCAGCTAGTGTCTGAGGTTAGATTTGAAACTTTCTGACTCTATTTACATCTAGTATTCTATCTACTGCCCCTGGCTAAGGAGGTGCTTGTACTAAATGACCTCAAAAGTTCCTTCCAAATTTCAGTCAAATAAGATAATTGTGAAGTGCTTAGCTCAGTGACTGGCACATAGTAGGCATTATATAAATGTCATTGTCACCATCATCACCACCTTCAACATTATCATTGTCATCATCATCAAATCACAGGACAGTACAACACAACTATCACAATTCTCCCCAATTAATGCCTTCTCCAATTGTGGTTTAAGACCTTGTTAGGGCTTTGGAGGGACCATATTTTATAAATTTTAGCTCGCTGCAAGGACAATTTTCTAACAATTAGAACTAACCAAAGTTAGGTCCCTTATGATGTCCCTTCCCACTCTGAGATGCTATTTTTCTGCAATTTTGACTTATGCTGAATTTTCAATTCACCCCAACCCGATTGTGGACCAACCGCTCAATACCTACACCTTCCCCTTGCTGTACCTGTGCCTTCAGTCTTTTGAACACAAGGATAAGATTTTACATATGCCACTCTGATACAATATAGTAACCAAAAAACTCTACTTTTTTATTTAGATTTAGGTCTTTCCTAGAACCCCTTAGCTGCTAATATCTTTCCCTTTCAGATTACCATCATCTACTTTGTATACATCTTGTATATATCTAGTTATTTCCATATTGTCTTCCATCAGGATGTATGCTCCTTGAAGGAAGAGCTGGTATATAGCACTCATTTAATAAATACTTATTTAACTGGTTGACATTTTTATTGCTGTTAGCCTCCCTCACTGAACTTAACTCATTCTGAGATAACACTTTTTTTTATAGGTCTGCCATATTTTTGCATCCATCCTCCTATACATGCCCTTGCTTCCATCTTCTTTGAATGTCTTTTTAAAAATATAAATTCATCAATTATTTTCCTCTGGTGCTCCATTTTTAGATACTTACTTTTTTCCTATCATAATTATATCATCAATTTTATCGCACCAAATGATGGGATGGAATATAATTAAGGTTAGAAAGAACCTCTGAGGTCATCTATTCCATCTCTTTCTTTTTGTAGATGAAGAAACTAAGGTTCAGTGAGTTTAAGTGAAGCATCCAACATAACTATTAAAGAAAAGTGGGAGTTTGAAACCAAGTCCTCTGACTCCCTGATTCTATACACTTTACCACATAGCCCTCAGTTTTCATGAATCTTACAGCCTAGGAAGTGAATAAGACACCAAAACACATGCCCTCATTTCAAAACTAGTGTCCTTTTGACTGAATCATAAAGCCCTATAATTTCTTTCTTCAGACTTTTGTAACTTCACCTAAAGAATTTTAGGAAATAGAACCCTATCTATCTTTTCTCTTTTAAATCAACTGTCCCAAAATCTAGGCTGCTTGACAAATTTTATCCAGGTTTCTTCACATTTCACAATTTTTAATAGGAAGTGGCCAATTCTCATTAAACAAATCATTTCCTCATTGACTTTTCCACCACCTTTTGAATGATAAAATTATCTTTAGAGCAAGCTGGGAAATTTTTAGTTAAAGTGCATTTGGCAGAGAAAGAGCTATAGACAAAATCAAGATAATTCAAGGCCCCCATAAAGTTATAGGATCATAGATTTAGATCATAGATTTTAGGGAAAAAAAGGAATTTTGAAGTCAACAAATCCAATTCCATCCTACTGATGAGAAAGCTTTTCAAACCAAGTTTATGATGTGTTCCATGAATTTATCTATTTCTTCTCGGTATTCAGGTGCACTGTACTTTACTTCCATGACAACATAACCTTTTTTTCTGCCACCTCCCTTTATCTTCATCCAAATGCTTTCCACAGTGCTTATCTCTGATTCATGGATTTACTCATAAGGATTTTTCTTACTAATGCTACCCCCATCCCTTCTATCTTTCTCCTTTTGATCAATTATACTCTTCCAAAAGACTGACAACTCATCTGGAACTTATGGTCTTAGGAAGTTTCTTGGATTACTCAGATTGCCCATGATTACCCAGTATATGTAAGACATAGGACTTGAACCAGATCCTTTTGACTCTAGGGTTAGCCCATTATCCACTATGCCATCTTGACTCTCTCTTCTATTAGGATGATGTGCTAAGTTCCTAGATCTTTCTTCATCACATTGATGAAATTACAGGGCCAGTTTCCTTCCTTCCCACCCCTACCCCCCACACAACAAGAAACAAAAGCCAGCCACTTCCTTGAAGTTACAGAATCTTTCCAACAAGTTTCAGAGGCTGAGATTAAATGTTTGTTTCCATCCTTTGAGCTTTAATTCAATTTAATTCCATTTTACAAACATTTATTACCTTCCTACTATACTGGTCACTGAGGATAAAAATAAATGAAATTGGATATCATCCCTTCCCTAAAGGAGCCTTTAATCTACTGGGGTGGAGAGAAAACATACATGGATGAAAAATTACCGTACAATATGTTAGAATATGAGAAGTGCATAGGAAGATTCTGATAAAGCAATGTGAGAAGATGACAGAGAGATTACTTCTAGGAAGGTAATGCAAGTTTTATAGAAGAAGTAATTAATATCTGAACTAAACCTTGAAAGAAGGGAAGGTTTTTAATTGCTATGATGTTAGGGGAGGTAGCTTCTATGCAGAAGAAACAGTGTGTACATCATTAACATGGTAGAGGGCCTTGAATGCCAGTCATCACCATCACCACCACCATCATCATCATCATCTCCTCCTCTTCCTTCTCTTTCTCCTCTTCCTCTTCCTTTTCCTCCTCTTCTTCCTTCATTTTTATTTATTTTTATTAATTTTTTTCAAGAACCTGGGATAATTTACATATAGTTCTGCATGGTTTTCATTTTTGATTTCTTGAAATATAGCCCTGGAAAGACAGGCTTTTAAAAAGCCCGTTGTATTATAAATGGAGCTGACTTCACCTTAAAACTCAAATCATTCTGACTTTCATTGAATGACCAATAATAACCACATCCCAAGTTTATGTGGCTCATTGTTTGGGTTTGGGTGACTTAGAATGAGTATAAACAGCACTTATTTTCTGTTCTGGTCAGAAACTCTGAAAGTCTTCCCTTCCTGGACTGATATCTTTGTCATGGTAAATTGGGTCATCTTTTGTCTATACCTAACCCTTGGTCATTGAATGGGCATGGACTCAGACAAACTGAGACCTGGAAAAAACCTTAATTTCAAAAGGTCATGGCCACCCATTGCATCATTAGGTCATTGCCAGCTTTCTTGACCTCTGTCTTACCATTGAACTTTGATGATCTGGAGGACACAGCTTGGCCCCAGTCATACTCAATTCATGAGGAAGTCAAGACATCACCCTTGTGATGTCATTACTCTTCTCTGAGAACAACAGATGAACAGCAATAACAGAGAGAAACATGAAACTAGAGCCCAGGGCAGAGGTCAGGGCTGGGATTTGAAATCTGGGGATCATTTATTTAAGAGCGTGCTCACAGGACGCTCAAGAATATTATTAGATGGCCCCATTTAGTGGGCAAAAAGGAGGCACAGAATTTAGAAAAGGAGATGGGGGAGTGGTCAAAACAGTAGGAGAGCCAGGAAAGTATGGTTAATAGCGTCAAATGTTTCAGTGAAGTAAAAAAAAATCTGGAGGAGTGGCAAAAAGCCATTACAGTTGGTGACAAGGAGGTCCTGGAAACAATTATAGGGAACTGAGGAAAATATGGGAAACAAGTAGTCTCTCTCTCTCTCTCTCTCTCTCTCTCTCTCTCTCTCTCTCTCTCTCTCTCCTTCCCCCTCTCTTTTTCTCTGTCTGTCTCTGTCTGTCTCTCTGTCTCTCTATTGAGCTTCCTTGTCTCCTTCAATTACTCGACCAATAAATGTTTGAGTATCTATATCTATTTATTAAATACTGAATAAAAAGGTATGCAACAGACCCCTCACACTTCTACCATTCCTGTAGGCACACAGGCATGTGCAATTTTCAGTTATCTTCTCACAAAATCTATTATTTGCTTCCCAAATGTCCAATTTCTAGGGAATCTTCCAAGTAATATTGCACATAGTTTGAACTGTCACTATACTTAGTCCTTATGGTATAGTGGCATACAGTGACGGTACGGTGGGATAAAGTGCCGGTACAGTGGGATATGGTGACGGTACGGTGGGATACAGTGACGGTATGGTGGGATACAGTGACGGTATGGTGGGACACAGTGCTAGAAAGGACTCTAGCACTGTTGAGTCAAACATCTTCACTTGACGGAAGAGGACATGGACATGCAAATTAGTTAAATGACTTGCTCACAACAACATAGCTAGAATGTCTGAGCTGAAACTTGAACCCATGTCTTCTGGATCCCAAGCCCAGCATTTTCTTGTGGTTGTTGAGCTGTTTCAGTTGTGTCCAACTTTTCAGGATCCCATCTGGGATTTTCTTGGCAAAGACACTAGAGTGGTTCACCATTTCCTTCTAGAGTTCATTTTACTATTGAGGATCCAGGGTCACACAGAGACTAAGTGTTGGAGGCAAGATTTGAACTCAGGAAGAGGATTCTTTCTGACTTCAGGCCCAGCACCTAGCTATCCTAGAATACCCATCATTCTATTCACTATACCAAAATCTCTTAACTGGGGTCCATAGACCAAGAAGTCCACAAATACATTTTAGGGAGTCCATGAACTTAGATGGGAAAAATTACATCTCAATTTTTACCATCAACTAACTGCAGTTTAGCATTTTTTAAATTATTTAAAAACATCATTCTGAAAAGAGACCTATTGCTTTCCCCAAAGCTATCAAAGGGGTCCATAATGCAAAAAAGTTAAGAACCACAGTTTTACACTATAGATTTGCAGTGTATTGTTCTGGCTTAGAATCCTGACTCAGACACTTGTTAGCTGTGTGACCCTGAGGAATTTGCTGAAACTCTCTGAGCTCTAGTTTCTGACTTAATAGATAATATGACTTATTCAACCTATTGTGAGGAAAGGGATTTGCCAACCTCAAAGCAGTATATAAATATGACTATTTCTCCTTATCTAGCAAATAGCTCTAAAATGACTGCAAGGCAGTCTTTTCTAATCTGGTGGATGGTATTTTGAGATATTTGAAATAAATATAGAGTTCAAATTATTGCTTGCCTATGAAAAAGTAGGCAACATAATTACAAGATAGGGTAAATATGTGTGGCATATTGAAACATACTTTCAGCCTCAATGACTTTCAATGGCTTCCCCAAAACCCCAACAAATAAATAGAATAATGGCAGTGTTTATTTAAAATTATTCATTATGATCAAACTCAAGGCATGCCATTTCCAATCACGTCTTCATTCTCTTCCTAAGGACAGAAATGTTTTTCGTATCTTGACACATTCATCATCTTGAGACTGCCACAGTTATCTCTCAGACTCATTCTCCGGCTCCAAGAGTGGGAGTCTTTTGTAGATCATGCATGGCTTGTGCCCACTTCTGTACATCAGAAGTGAAACAAATCCCCACTCTGACTCGTCTGAGATTATCATCTGTGAGTTGATGTGTTAAATGAGCCTGTGGCTTAAAAGGTTTTAAATGACAAGATTTTTACTCTTATGAGTAATTTATGACTGTTGCATGTTTGACTTGTCAGATTCCCTTGGAGGAGTCCAAATTTGTCTGCTTGACATATATTTATCTTAATACTTTTTTTTCTTCCCCTCTGCAAGTTCCAAAATGTATTGACTACTGTTTTCCTAGACGTCAATTTGTACCTGTAGGGTCTACCTCCTGAGCCTTCACCAGGGTCTGCCTATCTCTTCCAGATGGCAGCCTCAATCTCAATAGCCTTGTGGGCAACTACTAGCTTATTTTCTGTAATTTTCAAGAATCACAGGAAATGACTTTTTTTTAGTCACAAGCTCCACCAATTGCAATATATGTGATGCATGCAAATCAATTCCAAAAAATTTACTTGCCTGAAAGTGGAATTTTTATCCCATTTCTACACATTTTAAAGAAGGCACAAGTGGTCACATTAGGTTAGAAAAGGACAGATGAAGATGACTGGGAAGCAGGTGGGAAAGGATAGACCATTAGATCTATCAATCTATGAGGCACATGACTAGATTTCAGGGGTCCATGAACTTGGATAGAAAGAAAAGATATATCTTTATTTTCAGTAACCTCTAACTGAAATTTAGCATTTCCTTTGACCATGATTTAAAAAAATATTATGAAAAGGAGTCCATAGACTTTCCCAGTTTAACCAAGAGGTCCAACACAAACAAAGGTAACAAACTCTGGGCTAGAGCTTACAATTAATAGGAGCATAAAAGAAGTCATAATTTGTAGCTTATTTTGGAGACTGTGCTGATATTCATAGAAGATGGGAAGAAAGGTCAGGGAAACTTCCTCTAGGAGCAAGAAGAAAATATACCAAAAAACACACAAACAGTAAAAATGAGCTATCTAGATAGCACAGTGGATAGAGCATCAGGTCTGGGATCAGAAAGACCTGAGATCAAATCTGTCCTTAGACATTTAGTTCCTGTGTGGTCCTGGGTAAGTCACATAATCCTGATTGCTTCAAAAGAAAAGATACAGAAATGTACTTTATGCAGAGTTTTCTAGCCTATGAGTCATGTACCCAGTGGCTAAAGAACTGTGGGAGGAGGGGAAGACCCCACAAAGCAATGACCAAAGCTATTGGATATTTTAATACAACTTCAAAATAAATAACTCACATTTTTCAGTGATAATAAAGTCAATGATATTGGTGATAAAATGGCAGTTTGGGAGGTAGGGGACTGGTAAAATGGAAGGGCACTATTGACTGATAGTTGATCAGCCTGGGCATAGGCTTTGGGGGATGGTCTTCAACCCTCTATCACCTCCTTCACATTGTGTGTGTTCATCCTTCATTGCCAAAGAAGACCATGCCATCAGAGAAATAATGACATGACTTGCACTTGACTTTGTTTTGAGTGAGTGAGGGCTGTGCAGGTCACCAGCCTCACTTCTCCTCCAGAGCTATCTGAATTCAGTGACCAGATATTCATCAGGATGACTGGAGATGACCCAGGATGAGGCAATTGGGGTTAAGTGACTTGCCCAAGGTCACACAGCTAGTGTCTGAGGTGAGTCAGAGAAGTTCATCAATATTGTATGTCAATTTCTTGATGGCATGTTTGCCCGGGTTTTGGATAATGGACAAAGCTCTTGTGCCTTCCCAGTCACCAAAGGAGTGAAACAGGCTGTGTGCTTGCTCCCATGCTTTTTAGTATGATGTTTTCAGCCATGTTGACAAATGCTTTCAATGAGGATGAACACAGCATCGAGGTCAGCTACCATACTGATGGTAAATTCTTTAGTTTGAAAAGGTTACAACCCAAGAGCAAAGTGGAGGGAGTGTTGGTACGTGATTTTCTGTTTGCAGATGATTGTGCACTCCATGCAGCCTCTGAAACTGAGATGCAATAAAGTATGGATCAATTCTCTGCTGCCTGTGGTAATTTTGGCCTAATAATTAACACCAAAAAAACAGAGGTGCTCTATCAGCTACCACCATACCATCCATATGTTTAACCATTGGTTACAACAAATGGAGAAGTTTTGAATGCTGTGGATAAGTTCACTTACCTTGGTAGTGTACTTTCCAGGGATGTACACATTGACAATGAGGTTGATGCACTCATTGCCAGAGCTAGCTCAGTGTTTGGGAGGCTCAGAAGAAAGGTTTGGGAGAGATGAGGTATTAGACTGACTACCAAACTGAAGGTCTACAGAGCTGTTGTGCTGACCTCATGGTTATATACTTGTGAAACATGGACAGTGTACCAGCACCATGCCAGGAAACTGAATCATTTCCATTTGAACTGTCTTAGGAAGATTCTGAGGATCACCTGGCAGGATGAGGCACCAGACACTGAAGTCCTTGCTTGAGTTGAACTGCCAAGTATTCCAACTATGCTTCAGAGAGGGCAACTCTGATGGGCTGGCCATGTTGTTTGAATGCAAAATGAATGCTTGCCAAAAAGACTATTTTATGGAGAACTTGCATGGGGCAGGCCATCACATGGTGGCCAGAAGAAACGATACAAGGACACTCTCAAAGTCTCTCTCAAGAACTTTAGATTTGACTGTGCAATATGGAAGACATTGGCACAGGACCGCTCAGCATGGCATGACCACATAAGAAAAGGTGCTGTGCTCTTTGAGCAAAGCAGAATTGAGACAGCACAAAGTAAATGCATGATGTGCAAATTTGGGATATCCATCCCAAATGTTCACATGGACTATCTGTGCCCAACTTGTGATAGAGCATTCCGAGCTCATATTGGCCTGATCAGCCACAGTTGGACACACTGAGATTTCACTTTATCATGGTGATGTCATTTTGGTCCTCTTCGAAGATGAAGGACAACAACCAACCAACCTCCTTCCCACCCTGAGCCCACTGGCTCTGCAAGTTTTCCAAAGCATCCATATCTTCTTTATACTCAGTCTCTGGATACTCAGCTGGAATTAGAAGATAATCTGGATTCAGCCAGAACCATTGTCTCTCCCTGTGGACTCTAGGAGCCCTCAGATACTCCCAATTAGTCAGCCATCTGGGTGCTACTGCTCAAATGTCCTATCTGGTGCTTGTTGTGTCCTAGTTCTGAGTTTCCCATCAATAATGTTCCTGATGTTAGTTTGCGGGTCTTTCCAGGAAGGGGTGCCAGTTGGCTATAGGCCTCCCTTAAGCTTACTGCTCAGAAATGGGACAATTTAAATCTTTAGGAAGCCACTAACCATAACTGTATTTTTCTACCTTTGTTTTTTGGAGATATAAATTGGGCAATGTTGTATTTAGAGTCAAAGGATCTGAGTTCAAATCCTGGCTTTGCCACTTTGGGCAAGTTGCTTAACTAGTCTGGGCTCCACTGTAAAATAAGGGAGTTGGACTAGATAACTTCAAGGGTCCTGTTCATCTTTCAATCTCTGATCCTGTGATAGTGAATGCAATAAAATGATTATAGTATTTTAGCCATCATTTTAATAGTATGTTTAACATTTGTGTTGTTATAAAATTGCAATCTATTATTAATTTATTTGAATGAAATAATTAGAAAATTATTTGTACAGATTACTTATGAAACATGGGTTAATAAAATAATTTTTGGTTTAAAAATCTGGGGAGGGGTGTTGCCACATAAAATTTGGAAATCGTTGAGTCATGACCCAGGGCCACCCAGGAAAACTTAAGTGCTCACATCAGGCTTTACACTATTGAAACATAGCCAACATGTGGGTTACATAAAAGTGTCTTGTGGGGTGGGTGAATGGTTACAAGATGATGATTGCAAAATGTTATTTGAGAAGCCCTAACAAGTACTGCATGCCCACAAACATTTCCTTCGCTGATTTTTCAGGATGCTCCTCTCTTCTTCTTCCAAGCTTGGACTTCCCACCTTTAATATTCCTCCTTCATGTTACATAACAAAAACTAGAACATTGCTTCCATAAAATCACTATTTCAATTTGTTCTCCAGAAACTGGGGATCTCTTTAACCTTCTCCTGTGATCATAGTGTTGTGAATTAGCTGAAAAGATTTGTCAGGTATCTCCTTGGAAGGCCCAGAGAACTTATGCCTGGGGACATATCTCAAGAAAAGTTCTTTTGGGTGGGGGTGAGAGAAAGAAATAGAAATCATAAGCCATTAGTGGCTGAAGTACCTAAGAGGAGAGGCCTAGGTTGAGCCACCCTAATAAAAGCATTGGTCAACTGAGTATAAATTGCATGTTGTATGTATATTACGTATATTGGATGTGTGTTAGGCAGGGAGGAACACCAGATCATTGGGTTGGTTGGATAGTTTAGTGGTTAAATTTAGCAGGAATATACTGGGTATTCACTCTTCTCCTGGAAGTAGGGAATATAAAAGAGTTCTATCAGGCTTTCTGTCTTTGGAGTGCTTACAGTATAGATGTGGAGGGGACATTTATGGAGAAGATTTAAATACATTAAAGAATTAAAGTCCAAGAGAGACCAAGCTACAAGATATTGCTCATATGCGTGATCCAAATAAATAAGTGATCTGGGAAGTCATGAAAGGAGTAAGAGAAAAGTCACCGTGGGCTTCAGAGAAGAGATGGGACTTGGTATGGGCTTTGAAAGACAATGAAGTCTTTGCGAATGAATGGCCAGGACATGGATAGCAGTAGTTTGTTGTTGTTCATTCATTTCAGTTGTGTCTGATTCTCTTTGACTCCATTTGGGCTTCCTTGGCAGATACTGGAGTAGCCTGCCATTTCCTTCTCTAGCTTATTTTACATCTGAGAAAACTGAGGCAAACAGTTAAGGAATTAGCCTAAGATTAGCTAGCAAGTGTCTAAGGCCAGATTTGAACTCAGGAAGATGAGTCTTCCTGACTTCAGGTCTAGCACACTAAACATTGTACCTCCTCGATGCCTTGATAATAGTAGGAGAGTCCTTGAATTGAAAGGCTTGGGGAAGAGAGGAAGTACTATGAAAAGAGGGAATGCCAAAGATCAGTTTCACCCACCCCACAAGACACTTTTATGTAACCCACATGTTGGCTATGTTTCAATAGCGTAAAGCCTGATGTGAGCACTTAAGTTTTCCTGGGTTTTTCCTTTTCATACTAAAGATGTGAAACAATCCTGGGGTGAACAAAGGGACATTTCACTCTAATTGAGTTACCTGTTAGGTTTGGTGTGGTCTTAGGTTAACTTTTTGCTCCTAACAGTCCATTATTCCAGGATTCTACTTTGTTTACATGCTTTGATTGACTGATTCAGTTTGGTCCAAACGCCCAAGATGATCCCAGGGACTCTTGAAATTTCCTTGGTTTCAGTGATGCTTTTTAGGGATCTCTGAAAACCTGGTATATATAAACACATAATTTAGTACCTTCTAAGCAATGGGATTTCTTAAGTAATCTGATATATTCTTCGATAGACCTGATGCTGATGCCACCAAAGTGGCATGCTGGGCTTTTTTATACTTTAGGTCTACAAAATTATACATGTAATTCATTAGTTAACCCATAAATGTTAGCCAGTTTTTTGATCCATAAATCATCATGAAAGCTGAGTTTTTCTGCTTTATGTTTCCTGGGAGGAACCTCTTGAATTTGTATAAATTCCACAAGTTTTAAAGCATTATAGACAGAGCCATAATGACGCTGGGGCTACCAGAGCTTTGCTCAAGGCCTCTTGAATGTAGAAGGCAGCTAGGTGGTGCAGTGGATAGAGGATTGGGCTTGTTATCAGAAAGACTCATCTTCCTGAGTTCACATCCAGCCTCAGAAACTTACTAGCTGTATGACCTTGGGTAAGTCATTTAATCCTGTTTGCTTCAATTCCTCATCTGTAAAATAAGCTGGAGAAGAAGATGGTAAACCACTACAGAATCTTTGCCAAGAAAACCCTAAAATGGGCTTATGAAAAGTTGGACACCACTGAAATGACACAGCAGCAATCTGAATGTAGAAGACATCAAATTTAAAGGTAAGAAGCAGTACAACATAGTGTAGTTTAGTGGCCATGAAGTCCTGGGTTCAAATCCCACCTCTGACACATATTGGCTGAGCAAATTCGTGGATGTTTAATTATCTAGGCAACTTTCTAAGACTATACAGTTCAGAGAAGGCATTAGCCTGCATTGATCAAGGAAATTTATTCATTGAGGAATTTGCTACAGCAGTGTGATCAGAAGTCTACTCCCTCTGCACCACTTTAAAAAGTGCCCTAATGTATGTGTAGAGACCATGTTGGAGAGGGAGGGAGGGGGAGACATTTTAAAACTTATGGAAATGAATGTTGAAAACTGAAAACAAATAAATAAATAAATTTGAAAAAAAAGAATAACATAAAACATAAAAAATAAAAATATCCTTGGACTTATGTGACAATATTTGCAGATCAAGTTTCGCTTGCATCCATAGGTTCTCTGGTAATATGCATTTTCTTATCAGTGACTATACATTTAAAAACCAGGGTTTGACATAACATGTTTTCACGTAATCTTGATCATTGGAGTCCTGCCGAAATAAACTTTTCCTTAGTGGTTAATCACGTAGATATAGCATTCATTTCCAAGTCTCAAGGGGATCGTTGAAATGGCGATTTTTGACCTAACAGAATTAATTCAACTTCCCAGGATACTTAACTAAATCTCTAGGAAGTAGTTTTTACATTGATATGACAATAGTAATAATAAGGAGGAAAATGAGGAGGAGAGGAGGAAAAGAAGGATGAAAAGAGAGTATGGAGGGAATGAGGAAGAGAGTTGGAGAAGAAAGAGAGACAGGAGAGGAAGAAATTGGAAAAAGAAATAATAAAGGAAAGGGAAGAAGAAGAGGAAGGGAATAATGAAGGAGAGGAAGAGGAAGGAAAAAGAGAGGAACCTCGCTAGATCTTTATTCCATGAATACAGCCTTGCCATCCTACAAGATGGAGAGAGAATAATGCTGTTTACACTCTGCCCTCCCAAATCCAAATAAGAAACAAAGAATACTGTGCCTGGAGCAGCAGAACCATTGACTCAACCTTTTTATTGTCACTTTTGATCAGTCCTATTATCCATGAGTCTTTTACTCAATGCAGGAGTAGATTTTTGTTTTGTTTTATCTACAAAACACCAAAATTATCTAGATGATTGCAAATGTCTGCATGTTAAATATCCCATAGACAGCCACTGTCACTTCTCTAGGATAAATAGGTAAATCTGTACTATGAGAACTAGGATAACCCAGTTCAGTATCCATTTATCTCAGCTGGTTTTCACACACACACACACACACACACACACACACACACACACACACACACACAGTACAAGAGTTGTTTACCCTTTGAATACTTTGACTTGGTTCTCAAAATGTGGTCCAGGAACTTCTTGGGGTCCCTGAAGTAAAAACTATTTTCATACTAAACATTTTGATTTCTAGGATGATAAATATCATTAACTATACAAACTGCATAAACAAAAGCTGTTAATGAAAGGTTTTCAATCTTTTTTTTTAATGTGAAGGGGTTCCTTAGACCAAAAAGTTTGAGAACCTCTACTTAATAAATCCAAGATCTCATCAACGTGGGTACTTCCTTTATCATGACTCGTCCACGCCTTCTCATCTTGAGAAGTCCTTACACCTTTTTCCTCATAGGATCTATCCAACAATCAGAGAACTTCCTCTAGGTCTTTTTACATTTCACAAGTAGCAATGCTCAATTCCATACTCAGGCTGCCCAGCTCTTGCTCTTACTACGTGATTGGCCTACATCTTTCTCTGATCATTTTTCCTGAGTGATATCCCTTACACCACCATTTCCCTTCATTTTTCTAAATTATAAAAAGAATTCCACTCCCATTCTACACTGAATCCCAAAATATATCTCCTTTTTATGAGCTGATTCAGAAATCTCTTCTCCATGCCAGAGGAATTCTCCCAAACTAATGACACATGATGATCACAGACTCTACTCACATGATTTATTTTTTTGAAAACCAGGTTATTTGGGGCTTGGTTTGGGATTCCATATGGGACTTCTGACTTTAGAAATATTGCTTTGATAGTGTTTTAAATACAGAATTAATATCTGTAAGTTCTAGAAACAGTTTAACCCATTCCATATAGAATAGCCAGTCATAAAGGTGTTGCTTTGCTACAATCTTGGGCAAATGATTCAAACTCTGTATTCTCACTTGTAAAATGAGAGGATTGAATTGGGGTCCTTTCTAGTTCAAATACATTCCTTATGTCCTTTTATCATGGAGTATACTTGTGATCTGCATCCAGGAGGGATGACTCACAGTGATAGTTCCTTGAATGACTATCCTGCCTAACTATTATGTGTATGTTACAAGAGAGGACCCAAATCCAGATAATATTGAGATCGTATGGAAGGTCTCAAGTCAAATCAGACTTCAGTCTTTAAGCTTAAGATAAGATATATTTATGTGTTTATATCATTTAAGATATACTTACCCCCTATCTCTTCTATGTATTTTTTTTAATAAAGCACATATTTGAGTACATTGAGGTGGTGTTCTGTATGAGCTGTATTATATTTTTACTCAATGTGTTTATGCATACATATTATAACACCCATTCTCTATCCAAATTCCAAAATGCATTTTAGCCATGTCATATGACCAAAAAACCAACTTATTTTCTGCCAGGGAATTTTTTCTAATTCTTTGACCATTTAGTTCTTTTTCTTTTGAGGCCTTTATTCTGAGGATATTCTACTTTTTCTAACATGATGAGGAACTGAATATTTCACAGATTCTGAAGTCTGTGCCCTGGTTTATTTTTTCTTTTTGAATTATTCAGTTTTTCTGGTATGAACAGCATCCATGAATTGCCTAATAATTTTTGTGAAATGATCTTTCCATGGAAACTCCTTGGAAACATTTAACTAGCTTCTAGAAAAATTCATGGTTATGAAATGAATGAAATAATTCACCCAAATTTCTGTTATATAACAAAATTCAAATTATCCCACCCCCACACACAATGAACTACATTTCTCTGAGATGCATTACATCTTTGTTTACTCCAGTTGTCAACAAACATTGCTGTTGAGACCTTCACTTGTTTGTTTTAATTTTTAAGGATACCACATCCTCAGCAAAACAATTCAATTTTACCAGCTCCTAAAGAGTTCATTATCCCAGGGAGTTGGAAGGAAGTTTAGAAGTCATTTAACCCAACTCCTTCATTTTTAGATAGATCAGTATCTATGGATGAGGAAACTGATGCCCGGTGAGGTTAGGTGACTTGCAAAGGTAATACAGATTGTAAATATAGTTGTCCCTTGACATTTCCTGGGGCTAGGAATGTAGGACCCACATGAATGTGAAAAACTGCAAATAACTCTAGGTCCCACCTTAAATCTTTGTTTTTAATCATTCTGATCATAACTATTTAACACACACACGCACACACACACAAACCCAAATAAAGCAACATAGTACACCTATGAAAAAGTTGCAGTTTTCACATGAAAGAGATTAGTATCTTGCATAGTATGTGGAATTTTTGAAGTTACAGGTATAGCTGCAGCAATTGATTTATAGATTTCCTTCTCTTATGAAAATTGCCAGATATAACAATTGCTGCAGGAGAAAATCACATGACTGGTCTGGATGGTAGAGAGACAAAGAGGAGGCATTCCCAAAGAACTTGCACAGCCTGTCTTTGCTGCACTGAAACTTTTAACAAAATTTAAATGTTTATAATAAATTTATAAGTGTATACTTATGGTAGTAGATAATAAAATAGATTAATAATATACAACCCTGATCCTTCTTTTCTTACCTAACGTATGATTTCTTTATTTAACATCCCCTAAAAGGGAGTGTTCAGCTCCTTCCCTCTACCTCTTAATTTCCTTGGCTTATTTGAAGACTTTCTTCAGAAAGCCTTTCCCGGTTCCCCTGGCTTAGTGCCTTTTTTTTTTTTTTTTTTGGAGGGGGAAGGCCAGGCAATTGGGGTTAAGTGACCAAGTGTCTGAGGCTCTATTTGAACTCAGATCCTCCTGACTCTAGGGCCAGCGCTCCCTTTATTCACCTGGCTGCTTACAGTGCCTTTCTTTCAAAGGCTATCTTCCCTTTCTGTATCTTGTAAGAAAGAGGGAATATGATTTCTCCTCAATTTAGCTAATGTAATTGGTATAAGGTCATGATAAAATTTTAAAGGTATAAACAAAGTTGTCCACATTCCCATTTTCTTTACCAAATATGCCCCTTTGTGATTAGATGAAGAAAGGAATAGCTGGTTGATTAACTGTATAAACTCCTACTGATCACGTCATTCTTCTCTGAGCTTCCACTGTTGATGCTCCAGACTTCTTTCTCAACCATTACTCAGCACCTTTCTACCTCGGAACATCTTTCTCACTCAGTAGCTTTTTCAGCCTATTAAGCTTCCACCGCCACCCTCTACCCCACCCTCCAGTTCCCCTTGGTTCCTCCTCTGCCCAGTCAGTTCCTCCAAGAATTTCCATTTTTAGGAAAGTGACCAGGTCAGACATATTAACTCCATTTTTCTCTGGGTTCCACTTCTGACTGGACTATTGTTTCCACCATCCTCCTATGGAAATACCTTCTAACCCCCTCCTCTTCCCCTCAGCTCCTTTATGTATTATCTTATGCCATTAGAAAATAAACTCCTTCAGGGCAGGGATTGTCTTTGTTTTTGCTTACATTTATATTCTAAGTGCTTAATACAATACTGGGCATTTGGAAGGCATATAATAAATGCTCCCCCCCCACCTTAGTCTCCTTAATAAATGTTTGTTGAGAATACGAGTCATTCCCCAATTGATAAATGATCAAAGGATATGAACAGGCAGTTTTCAGAGGAAGAAATTAAAACTATCCATAATCATATGAAAAAATGCTCCAAATCACTATTGATTAGAGATGCAAATCAAAACAATTCTGAGGTACCACATCACCCCTATCAGACTGGCTAACATGACAAAACAGGAAGATGATAAATGTTGGAGAAAATGTGGGAGAGTTGGAACACTAATTCATTGTTAGAGGAACTGTGAGCTGATCCAATCATTCTGGGGAGCAATTTGGAACTATTCTCAAAGGTTTATAAAAATGTGCATACCCTTTGACCTAGCAATATCGTTTCTAGGGCTGTATCTCAAAGAGATCATAAAAATGGGTCCCACATGTAGAATAATATTTATAATAGCTCTTTTTGTGGTGGCCAAGAAATGGAAATTGAGGGGATGCTCGTCAACTGGGGAATGGCTGAACAAGTTGTGGTATATGAATGTAATGGAATACTATTGTGCTATAAGAAATGATGAACAGTCAGATTTCAGAAAAAACTGGAAAGATTTATATCAATTGATGCTGAGTGAAATGAGGAAAACCAGGAGAATATTACACACAGTAATAGTCACAATGTGCAAGGACTGTTTCTGATAAACTTATCCCTTCACAGCATTGCCTAAACCAAAAACATTCCCAAAGGATTCTTGAGTCAAAATGCCATCCACATCCAGAGAAAGAACTGTGGAATCATAATGCAGAATGAAACAGACTATAATCTCTTGTGTTATGTGTTGTTTTGTTGTGGTTTTTCTCATGGTTTCTCCCATTTGTTTTAATTCTTCTATGCAACATGACTAATGTGAAAAAAAATAAATGCTTGTTGACTTTACTTAATAAGCTCATCAAGTCTCTGGGAACCTTAAATAGTTAGAGGAAGAGTCAGTCAA
Source organism: Notamacropus eugenii (assembly GCF_028372415.1). Lineage (NCBI taxonomy): Eukaryota > Metazoa > Chordata > Mammalia > Diprotodontia > Macropodidae > Notamacropus > Notamacropus eugenii. The sequence continues at coordinate 209,678,965 of NC_092877.1, forward strand.
TCAGTGGGCCAGTCCATTGCAGAGAAATGAGTGAATTAAAGATTTTTGAAGCACTTACTGTATGCAAAGCATTTCCATACATAGAAAATATATAGAAAAATAAGACAGTCCTGGTTCTAAAGGAGCTTACAGTCTAATGTGAGAGATTACACATTTGGACATTTTCAGTTACAAATTGGATGGAAAGTTTCAATGGTTCTTAGGGTGCATCAGCAAAGCCAATATTAATATCTCTTCTTTAGTGTTATTAAGACTGATGAAATGTTATCAGGTTTGGATGTTGAACCACTTGACAGTGCCAAGCACATTAATGTAAAGAACTTTCTGGGTTTTCTGTAGTTATTACTGTAGCACCTGTAGGAGCAGTTGCCAGGTTGCATCTCCACAAGGGTTACTTTTCAGGATGGTGACTGAGGACATTAGGCTGGAAGCACTGTTATTCCCATGGCTCTTGGGTCCAGGGCTATCTCCATCAGGATCTGAGCAGAGAATGTACTAAAGGTGGTGGTCTGATATGCCTGGTACACATTGATTCTCATTTTGTCTTTAGCTATGCTGGCTTACCTGTTCTGTGTGTGATAGCTGGTTGTCAATGTGAAGATAGCTGGCCCCTTCTCTATTAGATCATGAGCCCCTCGAAACAAGGATTGTCTTTTGCCTTTCTTCAGATCCCTGGTGCTTACCACATAATGGGAATTTAATAAATGGGATTGATACATAGGAGTTATTTCCCTGGATAATGGCTCTAAGAATCATCAGCCCTGTGGTCTAGGGCATGTTACCAGTTCCAGGGCTCCTGTGCTCATCTATCTGCTAGTTGGCAGTAGTTGGTCAGCAGTTGTTGCTGGTGGTGATAAGGAGGGTAAGACTTTATTTCCACTATTATTTCTCCTCTCTATGATATCTACAGGGGCTGGGTAGAAAACAGATCTGGTAATTTATTGGGCACAGTTATTCCCAAAATCTTGGGTTTAAAGGCTCTAAAGGAAGATGCTAATCAAAGTGATGGTAATGGTTTGACTTTCCTGGCATATGCTGTTCCTGCCTCCTCCTCAGTGAGATAAGGATTCCAGTCCCAGACTTATGGTCAAAATGATGAGAATGAATCACTCTTGGAGGGAGGAGAAAAAATTTTTCTCTTCTTTCCCCTTGCCACTGACCATGTCATTGGAAAGACTGGACTGATGACAGATTATTCATCTATCAGGAACCAGAGAGATTGGAATAGGAGACAAAACTGAGACCCCATCTTGGGTCAAAGTGCTCATGAACCAAGGACAAATGGAAACAAATAATAATTGCTTTCTGGAAGCAGGCAGCTTCAAGGAACATGAACTCATGAAAGAACTTCTAGGCAGAAGAGTTACCCTTAGAAACTCATGAGAGGGTAGTAATAGTTTGCCTTCAGGGGATCCTAATGTAGCCAGGCATGAGTAGTTTTGTATGTTACCTCTTCTGGGCTATAACCCTATCCTCCAACTCACAGTCACAGATTGGGTCCCCTGGGGAATAACCACCCCAGTGTAAGTGTACTCTGTGGTTCTCCTAAAGCTCTTCATGACCCTACACCAATGTGTTTATCTTCAATTGTCAGCTTGAGAAGACATTTGGATAGTCTTTTTTTCTCCCCAGAATGGCAGAGTAAGAACAGTATCTATGAAACATCTCTACTATAATCTTAACTCTTCATATCATATACTAAGTTCATATCATAACACTAGCTCTTTCACAGACTCAGAGAAGGAGAAGAAAGAATAGGCATATATGAATACAAGTAGAGATTACTTCACATCTCTAGGACAGCAGGGTCTTGATATCTTTTATTTTAAGCTCTCAAATATTTTCCTGCTTCTCCACTGTGGTAACACATCAGTTGGATTCCCTGGGCCTGATCCTTTTCACAGCTCCAATTGACTCTGCAGCAGGCTCTCTAGGTCTACTCTCTGCTGGGCTGAGTATCTCTTGGAGTGGTTACTCCATTGCAAAACACCATTGTTTGCTAGGAAGAGAAGGAGGAGGAGGAAGAGGAATGGAGAGGGGAGAGAAAGAGAGAGATTCCTACCTCCCTGTCCCCACACACATTTTCATCCTTATATTGTAGAAAAGGCAAAGAACAATTTTCAATTGTCTCTCAAGAACTGGGTCCTTCTTCCTTGGCTATCTTTCTTCATGATGGTTAAAGACAATCCTCTAAGATGACAAAACTCCATCAACTCCAGAGATGGTAAGGTTGCTTTTTAAAGACCATCAAGACACGGTTAATCTGTCAGTCAGCCAGTGACTAGCCTCCCTAAAATTCAAGTTGTTTGAAGAATTTCACACATCCACAAGAAGCAAAAAACTGCAAACATTTCTTCAGCTCCTTTATTTATACTCAGTTGTGACTTCTTTATACTTGCTAGAGGAGAAAAGAAGTATTAACACTTCTCTAACTTCCTTTATACCTCCTTTGCATGCAGGACACACAACTATATTTCTAAGGCACGAGAACATTGGACAGTATAAAACCTTAAAGTTAATATCATACTACATCTAGAAAATGGGAAATCTCTACAAAAGTAGAACTGTGATGAACAAATACGGATGCTCCTAGACGATCATCTTGGTAACAATCATGAACTGAGCATATATTTATTTGATAGATGCGTGGTGAGTAGAGAAAATCTGAATGAAATGGAATATAAAGAATGGTCTAATCTCCATTTTTTTCGCAAACAACCTGCTCTCTCAGTGTAGTAAGTACTGGTGGTGATGAGTAAAATTTACCTGACTTTGTCAGTATAGGAAAAAAGAAAAGAAAGAATCTGAGAAACAACCAATTCCCACGAACTCATGGTGAAATATGGAAGAGAGAGAGACACAGAGAGAGAAAGAGAGAGAGAGAGAGATGATGATGATGGTGATGATGATGATGATGATGATGATGATGATGATGATGAAGAAGAAGAAGAAGAAGAACTCAGAGAGCAGATTGAAATCTATTTTCTTTTGAGGCCTGGTCAACATGGGAATTTGTTTTGCTTGACTATGCATATTTGTAATGGGTTTTGTTTTCCTTGCTTTTTCAATAGGTAGAAAAGGAAGAGGACTGAAAATAAAAGAAAAAAATAAGTCTGTGGTTTGTCCCCAGATTTCACATGGTCATTCAGAAATGAAGCAGTGTGGCACCTTGACTAGAGTCTTTGATTATCTTTCGGAATATTAGGATTCTTCTTCCAGCTAAATCACTGAGACACCATGACATTTCAGGTGATTTTAATTTGTGTGCCTTATCACTCTATCAGCCCTTCTATTAGGGATTGGAGTTGAAGGTTTCAAAGAATCAAAAGGAAAAGATGTGAAGGAATGGCAGCAGAGAAAATTATATTGGATTCAAATAGAAAGAAATCAAGGAAATGGTAGCTCTCTTTCTTGCCTTTGTGGGATGCTGTAGTGGGTTAGCTACAGTCCAGCCCAGCTCAGTCCAGTAAAAGATCCTTACAGTGAAGAGGCAAAAGGATGAACTTTTCTGAGTGAGTTCACACAAGTAACCTATGCTGTGGGTGACCCAAGACCCTGATTCAGATTTCCTACTTCTGCAACCAGATCTACAAAGACTATGAGTCAAACCCCTGTGGAAAATGTATAGTTGAACATCTTGACCTTTTTGGAAGAGGAATAGTCATACAAATTGTGTATGGATGGACCCAATGGTTCCAGATGAACCTTATGTCTAGGGGTTGTAAGTATCAAGATGTAGCTTAGTAGATGTTCATGGTTTCTTTATTTTCCTTCTCCTGTTATTGAGTATTGTTAATTCCCTTATTTATTCTACACTAAGAATGAAAACAGTATATCCAGCATTCTACCATGTTTGTTTATTTGCTTCTGAGGATAACCGGCATCATTTTGTCAAGGTCACTGATATATTACATACTCAAAAGAAGTTGGGATTAGGAGGTGGATGGGGGCTCAGGGAACAAAATTCTAATTGGTAGATCTTCAAAAACCCACATACCATTGAAAAAGATTTATATTGTTCTGCAGAGAAGTGGATCTGAGGAATAGGACTGAGATTATCTTAACAACCATAAGGAGTAGAGCATTTAGTACCTCTGGCCCACTGGGGCCAAAGGAAAGTTGAACTCTGTTGTGAGTAGCTATCAGCACCACCTGGTGGTTACATATATATGTCTCTGTGTTTCTAGTTGGCAGATGATAATGATACCCAAGTCATTGGTCGTAAGGTGTCCAAGTTAGAAGGAGGTATAATTTGAAGAGATTAGGGCTCCTTGAGTCCAGGTACTCTAGGATATGTGCTGATTCTTGGTAAATTCAAGATAAAAAATGACTGACTGATTAAAATGGCCTTCTCTACACAACCAGGCTTTCAGGCATATTGCCAATGGAACCTACGAATGCTCCATTATTGATTAATCCACACATTCCTTGAGTGGAAGCTGAGCCTGAGGCTGAGCAACATGTATTATTGAGTCTGGCAGCTGTGCAGAAGTTTTGGTTAGGCAGCATCCAAAGCAGTGGATGTGTCATTGACACAGCTAAATAGATCCTGTTAGAGACTGCTGGCCCCTGTCTACTGGTAGGCTAAAAAGAAAAAAAGTCTCCTTCTTTAAAATAATCACCTACCAAGCGTGAGGGAAAAGTAAAGTTGTTTCCTTTAGATGGCCTAGTGGCTACAGCATTGGACTTGGAGTTAGGAAGACCTGAGATCAAATCCTGTTTCCGACACTTTATAGCTAGGTGACCTGGGTAAATTATTTAACCCCTCTTAGCCTCAGTTTCCTTATCTATAAAATGGGAATAATAATAACACTTACTTTACAGGGTCATTGAAAGGTTCAAACTTGATAATAAAAGTAAAGAACTTTGCAATCATCCCTAAAGCACTATAGAAATGTTAATTATTATTATTATAACAATTCAGCAAATAACAAACCTAAAATTTTTGTCTACGCTTTGAAACATTTTCCTTGCGTAGTGCTAATTAAGTTCTTAATAATACAGGATTACTTAAACTTCAAAGGGATATTAGAATCATCTAGTTTAATTCTTTCATTTTGTAGATGAACAAATAGAGGCAGTAAATGTTTCTTTGACATTAATAGAAGAGTGACTTTGCATAAGGCCATGAAGCCCACCAGAACACAGATCTCTCACCTTCTCTTCCAGTTGTCTTCCTACTATACCCACTTTCCTTCCTCAAGGGTCAATCAAAGGCAAGAGTGACTTTTAAATATAGGCTCTGCCACTTACAGTGTGTGACCAGGGGCAGCTCACTTAACTCCTCTTACCCTCGGTCTTCCTGTCTGTAAAATGGGGATAAAAGTTCTTCCCTAGCCATACTCAATCAGTTAATAAACAAATATTTATTAAGCTCTTACTGTCAGTAACTGTGTGGATGCTGGGGAAACAAATATAAAAGTGATGTTTACATTTTGCTAGGGCAATACAACATGTTGATGAAGACGTATGTACAGGAGATAGAGAGGTATGTATATATATCGATATACATACATACATGCACAATGCATACACACGTAAATACTATAAATATATTATTTTATCTATTCCTATATATAGAAATGTTATCCTTCATTCTCAAAGAGGATCAAAATAATATCACCTTGATAAATAAATTCCAATGTCTTTGACTGTGACTGATCAGACCAATACGTGCTTGGAATGCTCTAACACAAATTGGGCACAGATAGTCTATGTGAACATTTGGGATGGATCCTCCAAATTTGAGCATCCTACATTTACTTTGTGCTATTTCAATTCTGCTTTGCTCATAGAGCAAAGCAGCTTTTCTGATATGGGCATGCCATGCTGAGCCCTGTGCCAGTGTCTTCCAAGTCTCCCAATCAAATCCAAAGTTCTTGAGAGAGACCTTGAGAGTGTCCTTGTATCACTTCTTCTGACCACCATGTGATCACCTGCCCCATGCGAGTTCTCTGTAAAATAGTCTTTTTGGCAAGCGTACATTGTGCATTCGTACAACATGACCAACCCATCAGAGTTGGGCTCTCTGAAGCATAGTTTGAATGCCTGGCAGTTTAGTTCGAGCAAGGACTTCAGTGTCTGATACCTTGTCCTGCCAGGTGATCTTCAGAATCTTCCTGAGACAGTTCAAATGGAAGTGATGCAATTTTCCAGCATGGCACTGGTAGACTGTCCATGTTTCACAGGCATACAATAATGAGGTCAGCACAACAGCTCTGTCAATCTTCAGTTTGGTAGTTAGTCTAATACCTCTTCTCTCCCATATTTTCCTTCAGAGCCTCCCAAACACTGAGCTAGCTCTGGCAATGCGTGCATCAACCTCATTGTCAATGTGTATATCCCTGCAAAGTACACTACCAAGGTAAGTGAACTTATCCACAGCATTCAAAACTTCTCCATTTGTTGTAACTAATGGTCTCATGATGCTTCCTTTGGTGGTGGCTGATGGAGCACCTGTGTTTTCTTGGTGTTAATTATTAATTATCTTTCTAGGATCATATACAGAAATATATGTATATGAAGGAATATATATTATATATATACACTTATATACTTCATATGTGAGTGAAATATATTCGTTCACATATATGTGTGTATACGATAACATTTGTATAGCACTTAATATGTATCAGTAGCTATGCTAAGTGCTTTACAGTTATTATCTCATTTGATCATAATAAGTATGGGAGGTAGGTGCTATTATTATCCTCATTTTACAAGTGAAGAAACCGAGGCAAACTGAGATTAAGTGACTTGCCCAGGGTCACGTAGCTAGTAAGTGAGGCTGGATTCAAATTCAGGTCTTCTTGACTCTAGATCTTCTACTCTGTCCACTGAGCCACCTACCTAGCCCCTTATACACACACACACGCACACACACACACAAACACACACACAACATTTGAGCTGAGCTTCAGAGGGAAATAAAAGTTTCTAGATTCTAGTTACATGGAAATCTATCGTAAAGAAAGTGCTTCTTAAACTTTAAGCACTATACAAATGGGAGTAATTATTACCATTATTACTATCAGTCAACAAGCTATTTAGTGACAACTATGTATCAGGCACTGTCCTAGGCACAGGGCCTACAAAGACTACAATGATACTCATACTCATTCTTTTGCACAATAAATATTTAGTGAGCACCTGATAGATACACAAGGGATTTCATTACTGGGAAGAATGGCCATTTTTTTAGCTCTTCATAACTTACTTAAGACCAAAGACCTGGGCCTAAAGGGTCCAAGGTCTCCCAGTGTATCCTGAGTCATCTCCAGTCATCCTTAGGAATATCAAGTCTCTGTACTCAGATGGCTCTGGAGGAGAAGTGAGGCTGGTGACCTGCACAGCCCTCCCTCCCTCAGAACACAGTCAAGTGCAAGTTATGACATCATTTCTCTGATGGCATGGTCTTCTTTGGCAACGAAAGACGAACACAACAACACAGGCCATATCTATAAGATAATTGGTCAATTAGGTTAGAACTTTCAAGTTGAGTAAACCTGGGTAGATCCAACTTTTAAGATGCTTGTCTTTAGTTTAGCAGGACCCCGACCCCTTTAGTGTCAATGGCACTTTCATCCTTGTGACCTGCCTGTTTCCTTTGTTTGCTCCAGTTACATGGTAGCCACGTTTTTTTCCAATCCAAAGGTGGCCTTTCTTATCCTCACAGAATGTGAAACCTTTTGGGTGTTCCTGGAATATCTTGGAGCTGTTTTTTCTTTATTTTTCTCTAATAATGTGTGTGTGTTGTGTTTCCTTCTCTAAAAAGGTATATTACACCACCAAATAACCACATTTGCCATGGGAAAGTTCTGATTTGAATTATAAAAGGTCTTACAATCTGCATTGCCCTTACATACCACAAGAGAGAAAGGAATAAAAAAGCTGCTAGCTGAACACAATAGTGCTGTCTAAAAAATTATATAATTCCTATACCAGCTGTCAGTTCAGACCTGGGTATAATTCAAGGCTCTTACACTTTATTTCCTGGCCTAAAATTCCATGTCTGGAATAAGTCTGTGACTCATCCAGAAATCCACCTCAATGCAAATATTAACCCCTCACCTGTGTCCTGGGTCCACAAAAAATTAAAAAAATAACATAATCCTGGCAATCAAAGAGCATATAATTTGACAGGAAGACTATAGCATTCAGACCAATAGGACTCAAGATGAGTGGTGAAATATAGACAAAGTGCTCTAGAGAAATTTGAGGAAACCTCTAGTGTCCAATAGATCTTAGATTAACAGTTTTAAAGGACCAATCCCTTAATTTTACAGATAAGGGAACCAAAGCTCATAATGGTTGAATGACTTGTCCAAAGTCATCCAGCAAATAAGTTGCAGAGACATGATTTGGACCAAGTTTCTTAGACTCTAAAATCAAGTACTTCTTTCTCTCCACCCTATTGTCCAGTGGGAAGTCCCTATTCAAATGATTAATAGATGTTCCTTCTTGCCCATGCAAAAAAATCCAATCAAAACATTCAGAATAAAATGTTCTTATCCCTCCCGCCTCCCACCATCTTCCATATCAAACCTATTTCTGAGCCTACGGTGCTTGTCCCCACTTTTGATTATGTTTCCTGTTTGAGAAATTCCAAATATTTCATGTTAAAGAATACTGCATCCAGGATAGGCTATATTGTCAGTCGGTTATTTTGGCTTGAACTGACAACCTCTGGGACTTCTTATCTTGTTTCTGATAATTTGTGATTTTGATGCTTTTTTAAACTTTGTTACTAATCCTACCTGACAACTCAACCCTTCTGGTTCCACTCCTTCCCAAGGCATGGTATTGGGCATTGTTCCTGAACCAAATCCCAGACATCAGGATAGCATTGCCCTTTGTGTATTTCTCAGACCTACTCAGATATTTCTTCTTGAAAAATTATAACAGGGTTTTTTTCTTGCATTCTTAATGGGCAGGTTGGAGGTGGGAGAAAAAGAGAATTCAGAAAAATTTCTAAATTTAAAAAAATTCATTTTTTTTAAAAAGAAAGACATTTAGTGATTAACAAAATAGGTAGGAAAAACTGGAGGGCGGGAAGAATAATTGTAGTTGGCCTACTATCCTGGTCTTGAGTAACTAACAGTGTTCGCAGGTTCTCGACTACCAAGGCCATTTTCTTGTCTATCTAATAAAGGGACCATATTGCAAATTCCATGAGGTTCCACAGGAACCATGCATGGCCTTCTTAATCAATTTATCAAGTTATGTGCTTTGTATTAAGCACATGCTATGTTCAGGCACTGGATGTTGCCTTGTTCCAGCTTTAGTCTCTACTTTAATTGTCTGGGGTCTTGCCTCCAGAATCTACTATTACCTAGACTCCAAGATGACAATTCTTTCAGTTTGTTACATCTTATAGAAAGATGACCCTGCTCATCAAATGTTGCATCCTTATCTGCCCCAATTGGACCATATACATTTATGCTGTTTGAAAAGAATCATCCTTAAGACCAGTCACATGGAATTCAGCTGTAGTTCTATAGCTATGGTCTCTATTATGAAGAAACAATTTGAAGGCACTTTTAAAATATTTTTTCTACAAATTTCTCCTAGGTCTACCCTTGAGGGTAGGAGAGTCCACCAACAAAAGCAGAAGTAATAAGCATAGAACATGTTGCAGAAGCTAGGAAGTTAGATGTTTTATATTCTGGTACATCTGGTGCCCAACAAAATGTGGCTAGAAGAAAACGTATTATAGGATTGATCCCTGTCCTCTTTTTCCGCCATAGAATGTCTTTGCTCTATTAGTAAAATTTTTGAGGGCAAGTACTGATTGCGTATTCCCAACACTTAGCACGACGACTGGCACATATTGAATGCTGTATCTATCTATGTATCTATGTATCTATGTATCCATGTATCCATGTATCTATGTATCTATGTATCTATGTATCTATGTATCTATGTATCTATGTATCTATCTATCTATCTATCTATCTATCTATCTATCTATCTATCTGTCTGTCTGTCTGTCTGTCTGTCTGTCTGTCTGTCTGTGTATCTATCTGTCTATCTATCTGCCTATCTACCTACCTATCTATTGATCTATCTGTCTGTCTGTCTATCTACCTATCTCTCCATTCATCTATTTTCTCTTCTTCCTTTATTTTTCCTTTGCTTACCTTGACTCAATAAAACCAAAAATGAAAGAAACATGATAATGTAGCAAACTCTGTCAACCTACTATACAAATTTGTACTAAACGTTCAAGGCTGGGTCCCCAAAAGACAGCTGCCACCTTGGGTTCTAGCAGATCCTATGGATGTGCCCTCTAAACACTAGCTCAGAAGCCTTTGGTGTACTTACCAACTTCCCATGCAGTAAAAGCAATTAGCTCTTAGCAAAGACATTTACTAAAACAGTATAGTAATAATAGTAACTATAAAATATTTTTCCCTCCTCACCATAAACCCAGGGTGCACACAAATATACAGCATCCATAGGAAGAGAAGACACAAAGTATTATGCTAGTCAGACAAAGATGTAGGATACATATGTTGCAAAAGCAACTCACAACTACCCATACTGTAGATCCTGGGAGTCCTTTCTCTCTCTGTAGGGTCCTCTTGCATCTCTGGATCTTTACATCTTACATCTTTAGATACAACAGCTCTCCTTTTTTTTTTTTTTTTTTGCCAGATGTCAAGCTACTTCCTTCAAGATACTTTCTCCTGTGGGTTACTGTTTTTCTGGAAAATGTCTCTGTTCTCCCACTTAATTCATGTTTCTTATTGGTCCAGTAGCTCCACTCAAAAGCTATATGTTGATTTGGTGCATGAGTGCATGTGTGTGTGTGTGTGTGTGTGTGTGTGTGTGTGTGTGTGTGTGTGTGTGTGTTTTGGGTGAGGGGAATTCCCTTCTCCTTCTCTCTCTAGGGGACTCTTGAGTTGTAATCTCCTACCTCTAACAAATTAACTTCATTCAAAGCTTATCTATTTAAAGCTCCTATAATCATTTTTTTTTGTCTAGCCAATCATAATCAGAAAGGTGGTCCTAATTTAAATGCCTTACAAGGTATTAAACATTGTTAACCCAATAAAACCTCATCATATGTGAGACTATGTCCTGGGCTGCACAATTGAGTTTGTGGGTTAGGGGAGAGAATCACAACCCCTTTCTTTACAAAAAAGAACAAGCTTTTGATAAAAATAAAGTTCACTTTGTATATGTTTGTGTGTGTGTTGTAACAAATTGTATCTAGTCTTTGTCTATGTGATACCAAAACACCTGGTTGAAAAATAAGGATTTCAGTCAAATAGTTTGCTTTGTTTGGGATCATACATGACAACGCAATGAATTGACCAATTTCTCTTTTCGCTGAATCCTTTTTTCATCTCCTCAATACATAGCCATAGTCCCTGAAATGCTGTGGATATTTAGAAAAAAAGTTTTTATTTGTAAGAAGTATTTCTACTAATAATTAAGAACTAGGGGAAAATTTTGGCATACAATACTATATTTCAATGTCCTTAAAATATAGAAATGCAAAAGCTTGTTTTAGCAAATGGTTTACAATACAGTTAAGGCAGACCCAAGTTTGATGGATTAGTAATTGACTTATTGGAACAGTTATTTACTGATGAATAATAAAAATCAGCTTAATGAATTAAGAGGAGGTTTTTTTTTTGTAATCTGGTCCTATGATTTCATAGGTATAGGGAATTCTACCTGCCTATGAAGATCAATAATTCATCTGTAATTTAGAGTTACAGAGAATTATCTAAGGCATTGGTATTCAAAGGGGGACCTCAGTCTCCTAAGGGGAAGGAGCACAATCTCAGAGTGTACATGATCAACCAATGGAAGAGTGGATAGATGAGTTGCATCCCATATTCTTTTCATTAGGATGTAAATCCCTTGATGACAAATACTGTGTTTTCTTTGTATCCCCAACATAGCATGCATTATGTGGCAATGACTGCCACCTAATAAATCCTTAACAAATGTTTGCTGACTTACTGACTCCATGTTAGCCAATCCTAGGGTTTATTTTTCTTTTTTTAACCGTATTTTTTCTCCCAAATTGCATGTCAAGACAATTTTTAGCATATATTTTTACAAGATTTTGAGTACCAGTTTTGTTCCCCTTCCTCCCTCCCCTCCCCCTTCTGAAAATGGTAGGCAATTTGATATGGGTTATGCATATACTATTATGGAGATCAGGAGTAGGGAAACTGTAGCTTCAAGGCCACATGTGGCTCTCTATCTCCTCAAGTGCGGCCCTTTGAATCCAAACTTCAAAGAACAAATCCCTTTAATAAAAAAAAAAAAATTGTTCTGTAAAATTTTGACTCAGTCAAAAGGCTGTGTCTGAGGACCCAGAAGACCAAATGTGGCCTCAAGGCCACAGGTTCTCCTCCCTGGATGTACAATATATTTCCATATTAGCCAGAACTGTGAAAGAAGAAACAGATTAAAGGAGGGGAGGAGAACCACAAAAAAGAATAAAATGAAAAAAAGGATGCTTCAGTCTGATTATTCAGAGTCCATCTATTCTTTGTCTAGATGCAGAGAGTATTTTCCTTCATCAGTCCCTGGTACTTGTCTTGAATCACTGTCTTGCCACGAGGAGCTGAATCACTCTTAGTTAATCACACAATTTTGCTGATACTATGTACAGTGTTTTCCTGTTTCTACTCTTTTCACTTTGCATCAGTTTGTACAAGTCTTTCAAGGGTTTTTTTGGAAATCTGCCTGTTCATCATTTCTTATCAAACAATATTATTCCATTACATTCATATACCACAGCTTGTCTAGCCCCAAATGATGGACATCCCCTCAGTTTCCAATATTTTTCCACAGCAAAAAAAGGACTGCTATAAATAGTTTTGCACACGTAGGTCCATTTCCCTTTCTTATGATCTTGGGATATAGACCTTGCAGTGTTACTGCTAGATCAAAAGATATGCACAACTTGGTTGTCATTTGGGCATAGTTTCCAAATTGCTCTCCATAATGGTTGAACCAGTTCACAACTCCACCAACAGTGTATTAGTTTCCCAATTTTCCCACATCCTTTCCAATATTTTCCTTTTTTTGGTCATATTAACCAACCTGATAGGTTTATCTAATCAAAAGCGATTTAGAGGATTTATTCATATGTCTATAAATAACTTTGAGTTCTTCATCTAAAAAACTGCCTATTCATATCCTTTGACCATTTATCAAATGGGGAATAGTTTATATTTTTATAAATTCTGTTCTCTATATATCTGAGAAATGAGGCCTTTATTGGAGATACTTGTTGTAAAGATTGTTTCTCAGCTTTCTGCTTTTCTTCTAATTTTGGTTGAATTGGTTTTGTTTGTGCAAAAGGTTTTTAATTTAATATAATTGAAAGTATAAATTTTATAATGCTCTGCCTCTTGTTTGGTCATGAGCCTGTAACTCACTTAACATCTTTAAGAATTTGAATGCTATACCCCTTGGTGCATATATGTTTAGTATTGATATGACTTCATTGTCTATGGTACATCTTTAGTAGGATGTAGTCTCCTTACTTATGTCCTTTAATTAGGTCTATTTTTGCTTTTGCTTTGTCTGTGATAAGGATTGCTACCCCTGTTTTTCTTTTTTACTTCAGCTGGAACACAATAGATTTTGCTTCAGACCTTTATCTTTAATCTGTCTGCGTCTATCAGTTTCAAGTGTGTTTCTTGTAAGCAACATATATAGTAGGATTCTGGTTTTTGATCCACTCTGCTATTATGGGAGAATTCATCCCATTCACATTCACAATTATGATTGCTAACTTTGCATTTCTCTCCGTCCTATTTTTCCTTCTATTTGTCTTTTTTCTTCTTTCATCTTTTCCCTCCTCACCAGTGTTTTGGATCTGTCTATCACCTCCCCCCCTCCCCGCCCTCTCCTTTGTCAGTCTCCCACCTTTACTTAACCTCCTCCCCTCCTGCTTTCCTGTCTGGTAAGATAGATTTCTTCAACTGATTGTGCATATTATTCCCTCTTTGAGCTAATACTGAAAAGAGTAAGATTCAAGCAATGTCCATTGTCCACCCTCCCATTTTCCTTTCTACTGTAATAGGTTTCTCATGTCTCTTCATTTGAAATAACTTACCGCACTCTACCTCTCCTTTCCCTCTGCACCTAGTGTACTCCTCTTTCTCATCTCTTAGTTTTTTATGTTATTCCCTCAAACTCACCTTCTGTCTATATATATTCCATCTAGCTATACTACTAGTGGTACAATTTTTAAGAATTACAAGTATTCTCATTCCATGTAGGGATGTAAACAGTTCAGTTCCATTGAATCCCTTATGTTTTCTTTTCTCTTTTCCTCTTTTCCCCTTTGTAGGCTTCTTGTGGGTCTTAACATTGGAGATAATTTTTCCCCAATTCTGGTCTTTTCCTTATGAAGACTTAAAATCCTTCAATTTCATTAAATGATCTTTTTTCTTGAAGTATTTTTGCTTAATTTTACTGGGTAGGTGATTCTTGGTTGTAGTACTAGCTCCTTTGCGTTCTGGAATATCATATTCAATGATCTCTGATCCTTTAACGTTGCAGCTGCTAAATTCTATGTAATCCTGACTGTGGCTCCCTGATATTTGATTTGTTTCTTTTTGGCCATTTGTAGCATTTTTTCCTTGACTTGATAGTTCTGTAATTTGGCTATAATGTGCCTTGGAGTTTTTATTTTGGGATCTCTTTCCTAAAGTGATTGGTGAATTCTTTCAATGCCTATTTTGTCCTCTGTTTCCAGGATATCAGGGAAGTTTTCCTTAATTTCCTGAAAGGTATTGTCTAGGTTTTCCTTTTGATTATGACTTTCCAGTAGTCTAATGATTCTGACCTTTTCTCTTCTTAATCTATTTTCCAGGTCAGGTGTTTTTCCAGTGAGGTATTTTACTTTTTCTCTCATTCTCTGGAATTTGTTTGATGGATTTTTGATGTCTCCTATAGTCATTAGTTTCCACTTGCCCAGTTCTAACTTTTAGGAAGTTGTTTTCCTCAGTTAGCTTTTGTTCTTCCTTTTCCATTTGGCCAGTTGTACTTTTTAAGGGGCCGTTTCCTTCAGTGGACTTTTGTATCTCCTTTTCCATTTGGCCAATTCTACTTTTTAAGCAACTGTTTTCTTTTTTCAGGCTATTGACTCTTTTATTAAAATTCTCTTGCATCACAGTAACTTCTTTTCTCAATTTTTCTTCCACCTCCTTATATGATGTTTAAGCTCCTTTTTGAGCTCTTCTATGAATTCTTTCTGGACTTAAGACCTCCTCCTATTTTTCTGAGTTTGTGTCTTGATCTTCCCTGTCACTGTAACTTTCTATAGTCAGATTCATTTTTTTGTTGTTTTTTACTCATCTTTTTTGGTCTTTTTCCTTTCTTTTAAATTTGAGTTCTGCTCTTTGGGTGGAAGAGAAACTATCTCAGGCTTCTTGTGCCAGGGGCTACAGGCTATTTACCTGGTGCTGTACTGATACTTCCTTGAGGCCCATGGAGGACCTTCATTTCTGGAGCTGCAATGAAAGGGTAGGATAGCTAGTGCTTCAGAGACTGTAGGGTCTGCCAGATTACTTGGGACTGAGCCTGGGTCTTAGTGCTGGTGTCTGGAAGGTACTGAAGCCAGCAAGGTGTTCTTGTATTTTCCTAGTGATACACAGAAGCACATGGCTCTCTAGCCACTGGAGGTTGTCTGTTTGCCTAGAGCTATCCTGAGGCACACACTTGGAGCTGGAGTCTGCCCATTCCCCTAGCTATGCTGAGTCATGTGGAGGGGGTGGTCCCTGGTGTTGGGGCTTGCTTCCACCACCGCAGTGGGGTTCAGGATCTTCCACTGTTTTGTTCATATGGGGCTTGCTGCTGGCTGGACACATTATATCCTGGACTGCATTCCCCTTTTACCCTAGTATGACAGGCCTTTCTTGGTAATCTTTCATGTTTCATGGCTCACAAAATTGTTTCACCTTGTCTTTTTGCTGGTTCTGCTATTTCAGAATTTGTTTGGGGGCACTATTTTGTTGTTTGGAGGTGAATATGGAAGAGTTACAAGGATTTGCTGCTTACTCTATCATCTTGGCTCCCGGAGGTTGTTCACCCTAAGATTTGTTTCAAACCACTCCTTCACCTATTATTTCCCAACAATGCCCCCATTCTGACCTCTCCAGGTCCTGTGGAAGTTTTTAATTTGTACCTTCTGATCTAATGTTAGTCCATCTGGACAGCAATAATTTAACCTCCAACAAGGCACCCACAACAGTAAAAATGCTGCCAGGAAAATACCCTGTCCCTGAGATCATCAATTGGCTGCAATAAGAATCCCCTGGGTGTCTCTGTATTCCAGTAAGAATTTTCACCATCCCTTTCCATTTTGGGTGGGCTGTAATAGATTAGTAGGTACCACAGATCTCACAACATCACCCTTTACTCCCAACATCTACTCCCTTTACAAATTTTTGTACTACTTTTCACAGTCTTACCATCCTTCCTAGTACCCCAGCTGGTGACCCTGAGTTTCTCCTCAACTTCCCATTCTCATTCAATCCAGATATCAATAAACTGCCAAATTTTAGCATGGTTACATATACAACTCAAACCACTACCCTAATGGTCCTTATCACTTCTTGCTGGGGCAATTGCAATAGCCTCTTTCTTAGTCTCCCCGGCTCAAATTTCCCCCTACTCCAATCTAGGCTCCATTCAGCTGCCAAAGTGATTTCCCTGAAGTGCAGATCTGATCCCGTAAGATGTAACTTTCTTACTCAATGGTTTCATGGTTTCCTATTGATTTTAGGTTATTTTATCTTTATATATTCTCTATTTTAGGACAATTTTTGTAACAAACATAATTATCAGTACAGTATTAGGTATATGTAACAAAAATAAGCCAATATACATATATAGGAAGGGCCCTTAATTTTTTTTTTAACTGATGGAGTACACAATCAAAGAAGTTTGTAGACTACTGGCCTAGGGAATTGAGAGTTTAAGGAACTTACCCAGAGTAACAAAGCCACTATGTGTCAGAAACAGTGCTGGAACCCAAGTCTTCCTGATACCAAAGCTGGCCTTTTTATCCACTCTTCCAGCCTGTCTGTCAAAGGGAAATTTGGGCTAATTATTAGGAATGATTTCCTGTAAGTCAAAATGGTTAAACTGATATTCCTCCAAAGGAGCTGTTGCACTACACAGGTGTAGAATTGTTTAAAATTAAAATGGACAAAAAGCTCAAGAATATAAGATTAGATGTTTACATTTCTGCCATTTCTAATTTCCTTTGGTGTCACATAGGATATGAACCTGGTCATGTGAAACTGGTTGCAGATATCAGTGCAGTGACTTGTTTTTATTGGTCACTTTAAACAGTCCCCTAAACAGCTCAGCACTGGCAGCTGATATTGTTTGAAATATTGAATGAGATACTTGGATAACAAATTAAATTATGTATTTAGAAAGGAGGGAATCAGATAGAGCTTTAGAAAGAGAATTAGGATGCTATTAGGCTAAAATTTTCTAATCACTATCTGGGGAAAACTGCCATTTGAACAAAATCACAACTCCAAGTACAAAATCTATAAAATATTATATAATAGTGATCCTGATGAATTTTAGAAGTATGAAAATACAAACATGGTCAAGTATAATTCTATAGACAAAAATAAGTAGGTTGGGGGATCATTTTAAGCATTCCATTTTTGTTGGATTCAAGTAAAAATAATGACCTATATAACCCAGATAATATTTTTAACATCACTAGTAAGAATAAAGCATTTTAAGCTTAAACATGGATAATTCATTTACATGAACACTCAAAGATGTATTTTTGATAATGAGAGGTTTTATATTGAAAAAATAAAACAGCCCTCAATGCCTTCTACTTGTCATTGGCAGTAGTAGTGATGACTCATAGCTTTCTCTGAAATGAGTAACCTAATTGAGAAGCACAAAATTGTACAGAAGAAAGGAATCTTAGAGATCATAGAGTCCAACCAACTCATATTATGAATGAGGAAGCCAAGGTTCAGAAAGAGGCAGGAACTTTCTCAAGGTCACATATCAATTAGCAGTCATAAAGGCAGAACTGGAAAAATATCTACTGTTTCTAAGTCCAGTATTTGTTTCATGAGAACACTTTACTGAACCATATTTAGGAGAAGTTGTAGGAGAGAATGAAACCATACCTACTGAAGACCTGACAACATAACCCCAAGTTGGACACGGATAGTATCTGGTTTCCTTTATCGGTACTGACTTCTGCCAACAACTATGCCCTTAGAAAAGAAGCCTGATTAATTTTCCAATGTATCTGTGATTTCATTAATGTGAGTATTCCCTCCAATAATCATCAAAGGATCTGAAAGGACATCTAACCAAATCTACCTATTTTTTTCAGATGAGGTACCTGACGTCTAGGAAAGTTAAATGACTTGCCTAAGGTCACTGAAGTAGTAAGTATCAGAGTTGAGTTTAAACAAACCTAGGTCCTCTGAATCTAGAGCGTCTGGTTGGTGCAGGTGATAGATCACCAGATCCGAAGTCAAAAAGACTCATCTTCTTGAGTTCAAATTTGGCCTCAGACACTTAATATAACACTTAGTATAACCCTGGGCAAGTTATTTAACCCTGTCTCCCTCAGATTCCTCATCTGTAAAATGAGCTGGAGAAGGAAGTGGCAAACCACTGTAGTATCTTTGACAAGAAAACCTCAAATGAGCTTATAAATTGGGCATGAGTGAAAAATGACCGAACAACAACCTCTGACTCTAGAGTATGTGTTCCTTCTATGTTACCATACTACATCTCTCAGGGGTAGCTAGGTGGTGCAGTGGACCAGTGCAGGAGTCAGGAGGACCTGAGTTAAAATCTCACCCCAGATACTTGACACTCACTAGCTGTGTGACCTTGGGCTTAACCCCAGTTGCCTCATCCTGGGTCATCTCCAGTCATCCTGATGAATATTTGGTCACTGGGTTCAGATGGCTCTGGAGGAGAAGTGAGGCTAGTGACCTGCACAGCCCTCACTCACTCAAAACAAAGTCAAGTGCAAGTCATATCATTATTTCTCTATTGGCATGGTCTTCTTCAGGAATGAAGGATGAGCACACACACTACTTGTCTCGGTAGAAAAAACTTTCTCTTAGTTTTCCTCTATCTATGACATGAGGAAACCAAGGTCAAAGATCTTTTATGTACCTTATGTACAGATCCTTTATGTACCAAATTATTCAGAGTAATAAGGGTAATGTACCAATGGTACATAGTAAGGTACCAGTAATTTCACTGGTATAAAGAATTGCCCATTAAGGAAACTTTCTCTACCAATATACCTTTTCTTAGATGTATGGTCTTAGAAATTTGTCTATAATACTGAGAAGTTAAGTGATTTGTCCAGGGTAACAGTATTTTTCAAAGACAGGACTTAAACCCACATCTTTCTATCTTCAAAGCCAGCTCTAGTATTGTAGAGACATTTTTTTTCTGGCAGCAAAACAAAATAAACAAGAAACTCCCTAGAGATAAAATGAATAGTTTCAGCCAAGATGGTGGCTTAAATGGGAGACACACTAATCATGTATCATCTACTGATGTTAACAAAACCTTGAAGTTCCTGTAATATTAAATAATAATCAAGAAATCCAATGAGAAATTACAGTAATTTATCTCTTCTATGCCAGTACAGTCAGAAGACTGAAGGCAATAGGAAAGGAGGCCAACAACAAAGCCAGTGACAGTTAAGGAAAGCTTCACATAGAGAACATGGATGGGCCTATGTAGCCAGAAAGGTTCTATGTCTGGAGGTAGTAAGATCAGAGGGACCCCCTGAGAAAGTCCCAGGTTGATAAATAAACTTTAGGGTAGGCCCAAGTTGTAACAGTGGGCAGCAAGCAGCATAGAGCCAAAACATTCAAAATAGTCCAGATTAGGCTCAAAGACTCTGAGGAACCTAACATTCTGTCTTGAGGTGCCAGAGAAGGTCCTCAAAAATCAACACTATAAATATCAAGCATCCATCAGGGCCTAAAACCCCAGAAGGTGAAAGTTGACACAGGAGCATAAATGACCCAGGGCAAGGCTAAATAAAGTAAACTTCCACATCAAAATCACAGAAATGGACAGAGCCTGACTTTGTCACAAATTATGGCAAATCTAGTGATTTCCCCCAAAAGAGTGAGCAATTCTCCATCATTTGCAAGCAGACTCAAAGGGAAAAATGGATTTCACATAAGGAATACATGAATATCTAGAATACATGAATAACAAAAAAAGAAATGAAAGCTTTAGGGGAAAAGAATTAGAAGAGAAAAATGGTAAAACTTACCCAAGAAATGAATTCCTGGAAACCATAATAGACCAAACAAAAATGATTCCACAATATAAAAGAAATAATACAACAAAATAAAATGATTTTTAAAAATAGGAGAAAATTTAGGATAATTAATATTTAAAAAAACTTACAAAACAAATCAGGGAGAGATAATTCAAAAATCACTCAACTCTCTGGAAATAAAAGTCTGGACACTATATTTTAAATGATTATAAATACATATTTCCCAAATCCATGAGAATCAGAGGACAAAATAAAAATAAAAAGCATGAATTGATCACCTTCTGTAAGAAGCCTCAAAAAGAAAAAAAATCCCAAGAATGTCATAGCCAAAAAATAAAATTTCCATATAAAGCTTTAAAAAAACACTGAAAATATTCAGAAAGAAATAGTCCAAGTAGTAAGGAACTACAGTCAGGATCACATAAGACCTCACAGTTTCTATAATAAATGAGATGAAATTTAGGGACAGAATATTCTAAAAGGGAAAAGAGATAGGCTTACAACATTGGTTAAGTGTAATCCTAAAAGGGAAAAAAGTGATGTTTAATGAAATGTAGGACTTTCAAGCATTTTCTGACTAAAAGATCAGAACTGCATAGGAATTTTCAAATACAGATACATGAGTACAGATAAATCTGAAAGGAAAGATTTGATATAATGATGCAGTGTTAACATTCTAATTATTTTAGGAGGAGAAATGTGTCCTTTCAGAACCTTAAGCTCTTTGATGAATATTGATAGGTTATTAAATCTGAAAAACAAAAGTTCTAGAAATGAATTGATTCTGTTCTGAGGATTTGAAGAGGGGAAAGAGGAGGGAAGGTTAAAAAAAGGAATAAATTAGTATGGAAAGTAGTAATAAAGGGCTGAATCTGCTATTCTTCATAACTAGGGTACATAAGAAAAGTAAACAAATGCGGAGGAAATGGAGGGCGGAATGAGTATCAAATATATAATGAGTATCAAAGTGCTCTAATCTGAAATAGACAAAAGAGGATTAAACACACAGAGCGTTTAGTATGGAAACATATAAAACTCAATAGGGAAAAAATTGGGGCTAGGAATGGGGGAGGTTACAAGGATGCAAAAGTCATAAGCAAAATAAACTTCTTGATCCTGAAGTGGGGTTTAACAAGGGAAGAAAGAAGAGAAAAGAACTAGACTACTAGAAGATGGCTTAGATTCCCCTTAAGATAAATAGGAAATGGCTAAACAAATTGTGGTATTAGAATATAATGGAAATTTATTGTGCCATAAGAATGATGAAAGACATTATTTCAGAGAGTCTTGGGTAACATGAACTGATAGAGTTCAGTGAAAAGAAACAAGAGAATAATTTATACCCATAATGACAGGAACATTGTAAGTAAAAACAACTTTGAAAGACTTAAGGACACTGACCAGTGCAATGACCAGCCACGTGTCCAGAGAACCTATGATAAAGCATGTTACTCATCTCTTAATAGAGAGATGATGGATACAGTGTGTGAAAACATACATTTTTGGTCAGTGGCATTCACTATTTGCATTTGTTAGAACACTTTCTTCTTCCTTCACTATCTTGTTTCCTTCCTTCCTTCCTTCCTTCCTTCCTTCCTTCCTTCCTTCCTTCCTTCCTTCCTTCCTTCCTTCCTTCCTTCTTTTCTTCCTAGCAGCATGCAATAAATATTCATAGTTTCATAAAGACTCCTCTTTTGTGTTCTGCTACGTACATGAAAATGTTCCTCTTTTGGTGTTAAAATTCAGAATTTTAATTTCTTTTCCAGAAAGAAAGTGCATAGTCATCAACTGGGGAATAGCTGAACACATTGTTGTATATTATTGTAATGGAAAATTATTGTACTGTCAAAATATATGTGAAAAATTCTAAGAAACATGAGAAAAGTTGTACAAAGTGATGCAGAGTGAAAGAATCAGAAACATATGTACAAAATAGAATAATTTATATAAAATTACCACTAAAAGGCAGCTGAACTCAGATTACAAACCATGACCAATCCTGTTTCAAGAGGATGAACAATTCCCTTCTCTAGAGTTATGGTTTGTGCTTTGTTCTGGAAGAGAACCATGACATCATAAGATGATGCCATGCCTTACAAGTGAATTGGATTCAAGTGAGGGAGGACTGTGCAAAGTCACCATCTTCACTTTCTTTTTTAGAGTCCTCTGGGTGCAGTTGCCAGATATGGATCAGTACAACTAGAGATGGCCCCAAATGCAGTGGGAGACCTTGACCTTTTAAGCTAAGCTCTTTCTGAGGTCTCACTTTGACTGAGGTGACGCCCATTCAGTGATTAGCGTGTTTAAGAAAGTATGGCCTCTTTAATCTGTCCCCCAAAAAAATCAAACTGGGAAGGGAAGACCCTCAGGTTTTCTGTCCAAAAGAGAAACAATTACTGTTTACTTGCTCAGAGCCATCAGAGCCCGAACAGTAACCATGGTACTTGGGGAAGGATCAAGACAGGTGGGGAACTAGAGGTACTAAGCGTTACATTTTATTGTTGGATGATGTTGTACTCAGCGTTTGACTTAACTGTTTATCTTTGTGACAAGGGCAAATTCTATGAGACTGAGGGAAGTGTTAAACAGTAATCATTGTGGTATTTAAAAAATCTATAAGATTTTCTTTTAAACAGGGAAGAGAAAGCTTATATGGTTGGTCTGGTATATAAATGATCATTTTCTTTTGACTAGTGACTTGAGTGTTTTTGAAATGTAAAATGCTAAAAAGATAAAACCACTAAAAATATCAGTATGAAAAGAATTAGGAGAGAAGGCCATCTTCTGAGATTTGTACAATACTGAAATACCCACCTGATGTATAAGATCTCCACCACTCTCCTGCCATGGTAGGAACCTCATTTCCTACCCTATTTCAAATTTTCTTAATTAATAAGACATTCTGGTACAGTGGAACAAGAATGGGACAATTAATCAGGAGGTCTGGGTCCACTACTAACTAGATCCATAACCCTTGACTTCAGTGTTACCAGCTTCATTTTCCTCATCTACAAGATGAGAAGGTTGGATTAAGGCCCCATCTGACTTGAAAGTTGTGAGAGTACATGGTTCCATGCTATTAAGGAGTGAGACATGAAGGATAGTGGTATTATCTGGAAAGGCATCATTCCAGTTTCTTGGGAAGAACATTCAAATTCTTTTCTATTCAAAGAGATTAATTTATCATACTAAGTTTTATCTAAAGTTATAATATCCAAGTCAGGTCCCCTAGCAAAAGAGCAGAGGGCTAGGGAGGGTAGGGTTACTGTGAAGGAATGACTGTCAAGATTTAGCAGGAATGTGGTGGTGGTGGTGGTGGTGGTGTGTGCATGTATGTGTGTGTGTGTGTGTGTGTGTGTGTGTGTGTGTGTGTGTGTGATGAAAGATTGAAGGTGATGGATTAGACAGTGGACAAAATGGGAATGTAGTGCCTCACTTTATCTATTCTTGATTTTGCTTGGATCTGGCTCTACTTTTCTCCAACACTCTCACACAGAACATATGCTGCTAGCCAACAACAGAAACAGTAGCTATCCAGAACTTCAGTCAAAGCAACAGTGGATTACAATCAACGAAGGTTTCCCTAGAATATTTCCCCCTGGAACATGCAGTATCATGAATAAAAAGTTAATATTTATCATCAATAAATATATTTAATAGTCCCAGCTGTGTATAATCATGGTATTATTACAAAAATCATAAAGTAATTGCACTTTGAGCTGGAAGGGACCTTGAAGATCAACTAATCCAACCACATGATTTTACAAATGAGAAAGTTTCATATATGCATGTATGTATGTATATATATATAAAATCATATATGTGTGTATATATATCTATATAAAATTTACACATGAGAATTCAGTGACTTGCTCAAGGTTGCACAGCCACATTAATAGCCCTACTGAGAAGAGACATTTGTATTTTATAATCTGACAATGTCACAGTCATTTTCCAAAAAAGGATCCCATTTAGGTGTATAAGATGTCCCATAATATAAGCTAGGTACCATCCAGTTGAAATTTCTAATGGTGAAAAGTCCTATGATAATGAAAACTGTGGTCACTATAGGTAGATTTTAAGGAGAAAATGATCCCTTTTGAATCACTTCATGGAAACCCAATGGCTACGCATTTTCTTTTACAGAACTTACATTAGTCCCTTTAAGTAACATCTGTTGATGTTACAAAATGAAATTATCAATTTAAAAAGTGGGGGTGGGTGGAGGCTACTCTTGACCTGAATCCTAGAATAACTCCTTTCTAATACATTTCTGATTCTCTAGTAAGATTCTTGCTATTTTTTTCTATTTACAATTAGATACTTCCCAGTGAAGAAATGAAAGATTGCATCTACAATCCTTCTTCTCTGCAGAAATGGATATCTATGGATAGGGAACACAGCCTATTCTGTCAGACATGGTGGACACAATCCTTAGTTGATGTATTAGTTAGTTTTGCTAAATTTTCTTACTTCCCCCCTCTGTTTTATTCTTTGTTTCAAAGGATGGCTTACTGGCCTGGGAAAATCAAAGGGATACATAGTAGGAATGAAAATAATGTAATTTTTAAAAATTTACAATTTAATTTAAAAATTTTAATTCTATGGAAAAAAAGAATCTAAAATATTGTTTTAAAGGTCCCCAAGTCCACATTAAGCTCTGACAACTATACTTCATTTATATTACAAATGTTGCTAATTTTTATACTGACTATATTGTTATAGTTTAGTCTTCAGAACTGAAAACTTCTATTGCCTAGAGAGCAATAGAGAAGCATATGTGGGGTGTGAACAGACTGCAACATGTTACGAATTAGGAATTTAAAAAGACAGCCCCATTGAAAAAAATATTATCAGACAAATGTACCAAGTCAAAAGAAGATGATTGCTCTTGTAATGAGGGCAAGAAACAACAGACAGATGGCTAATAGGCTCCACTGGACCTGTCAAAGTGGCAACAGCAATTAAGGACAACCTCCAGCAGATTGGGTGAACTTCTCATGGGGAGCTTGTAGTAGAATACATAGGTGAGAGATGCACAGGCTAGGCAGGAATGGATGGGTTAAGATCTGTATCATTGGAAAAAACTTCCAAATCAATGAGCTCATGGATCCATTTAAGTTTTGAGTATTTGAGATTTTTTAATGTCATCATAAGTATATACATAATATCTAGTGAAATGCCACGTAGATAAAGGGGAAATTAAAATGTTTGACTATAGTTATGATGACACCACTGTGTATTTACATAATGTCTTTGCCCCTAAACTTGTAGAGCTCTTGCCTATCTATCCATACTTCCCAATCTCTGTGATAAGAAGAAAGTAAATGCACTCATTAAAAAAGATACATCTTTTTGTAAGGGGGAAATGAAGGCACATAGCAGTTACATGGTCATACAGAGAGCTGATTACAGTCAGCCAGGCAAAAAACATTTATTGAGTATCCACTACATGCCAGGCACTATTATAGAAAACTAAAAGACATTCCTTGCTCTCGAGAAGGTCACAGTCTAAGGAGGAGACAGTGAACTATAGACTGGGTAAACTGTAAATAACCAACAGAGGCAAGGCACTCACTAGAATTAAGAGGTATTGATAATGCAGTTTCTCATGCAATCATCTCTTTTTATTATTCTATATTATAGAAATGCTTATTTTATTCCATAAAATAAATGAATTAATTAAAAGTGATCAGAAAACGCTTCCCTGTGGACTTTAGCTGGGACCCAAAGGAAGCCAAAGAAGCCAAGGATTTAGATCTAGTTGATCACTAATCCTGTGTTCTTTCAACCAGTCAATGGTTATAGCTATAAAATCGTAGCAAAATTTGACTGGACTGATTGGGTCTGTCTTTCATATACTACCATGCAGCACCTGCTCTGCAGTCAACATGTCATTAAGACAATGGCTGAGGAATGTATTGCACCAGTCCTTCCCATCAGAGCCACGGTGACTTCACAGATGTAGTCTACATTGGTTCCAGTCAGGTAAATAGTTATAAAATTGTCAACATGCAGAACATAGCTTTGCTTAGCTCCCCTACTGCTTCTTCTATGCCTTAAAGAAAAACAGAAAATAGAAATAATGACATGCTTTCTCCTTTGCATGCTGGCTAGTTTTACTAAATGGTCAAAGTATGTGCGTCTACATTGGGCCAAAATAATGTCTTGAAAAGATTTTTTTTAAATCGGTAAAATCAACCAGTTTTTACATGATGCTGGATAAGCAGTTTGAATTTCCTCTTTCACTGAATTGACAGGGTGGGTTTTTTTATTCATTAGTTAAAATTAGACATTTTAGCTTCATTGTAGGTATGGCCTTAGCAACAGTTTACACAAGAATGCTATCCACGGTCAACTATCTCCTAGTACTTTTAGTTATTTGAATGTCAAAGCAATTGTTACATTATTAGGCAAATAGTTATTATATCTACTGTAAGTTCACTGCTATAGTATTACTGGTATATGTGTGCACGTATGTGCATCCTTAAGGAATTCATAGTACTCTCCTTCCTATTCCAAACCAACTTCATGCAATGTGGAAACGTAAACTTTAGGTGAGTTCTACACTAGCTAAGTGGTATAGAAAAAGAGTTGAGGTAACTGTCTGGATAACTGGTTGGGAATGGCAGCAGATGGAATTAAGGAGCATTATTGAATAAAACTATGAGGAAGGAACTGATGTGCATACTTTCAGTTTTTACTATCAATCAACAATCTACAGGCAATAAATGAAACAATCCCTATTTGCAAGAAATGCACATTCTGATGAGAAAGACAATTAATTAGGTAAGCATATATGGAATAAATCCAAATAATTTGGACATTGTTAACCACAATGTGGCTTGGGAGCGAGGGTACTAGCATTTGTGAGGATCAGAAACAGTTTCATACAGAAGATGGTGCTAAACTG
This sequence comes from Notamacropus eugenii, assembly GCF_028372415.1. Classification (NCBI taxonomy): domain Eukaryota; kingdom Metazoa; phylum Chordata; class Mammalia; order Diprotodontia; family Macropodidae; genus Notamacropus; species Notamacropus eugenii. The sequence goes on from NC_092877.1 coordinate 209,706,180, forward strand.
CATCCGGAAGGAAGAGGACTGACTCTCTGTAAGGCGAACATGAGAAAGAAATGTATTACAGTCATGTTGGATGGTCAGAGGAAAGGTAGACAGGAGATGGAATGTTATATCTGAGGAATGGGGACAAGGCCAGTTTGGTTGGATTAAAGGGTATGGGAAGGGGAATAATGTCCACTGGGTTTAGAGATTCACATGGACCCAGGTTGTAAGGGCTTCAGAAACTAAAAAGGGGAGCTTATGTTTGATCCTTGAGGTAATGGGAAACTCTTAGGTAGGAGAATCAAATAGGTAGATATGCAAATAAAGAAAATTACTTTGGCAATAATGTGGGGAATAAATGGAAATGGACAGAGCATTTAGGCAGGAAGAACAAATAGGTAACTGTTGCAATGATATGGGCAAAGGGTAAAATGGGCCTGAAATTAGGTAGTAGCTGTGAGAGCAGAGAGGAGAAGGTTGGTTAATGATAATAAGGCTAATGATTCTCTACATCAAAATTACAGTTAAGTTGAATACTGGAAACTTCCCCTAACCCATCTTCTAAGATTTTTTAGTGCAAAAATGTTTGCAGTTTCTGAATCCTGAGATTCACACAGCACAAGTTTCATAGAGCACATCACAAAACTCTACTGTCTGAGTAGACATAGGTTATTATTCTCCACCTAAAATTATTGGATTGCTTATATCACCAAGATGATCTCATGGTTATCTTCTGATTTATGATTTTTCCTCTTTGAGTTGGATGAGACCATAATGATACTCTCATCTAACCCATTCATTTTAAAAGTAAGAAACCTGAGGTCCAGGAGAGTTAGGTCACTAGGCCATAGTGACCTAACTCAGCTAATTTAGACTTAAAGTTAAACAAAACCCTAATACTTCTAACTGGTCAAGTGCTTTCTCCCAATGGAGAATGGTCCATTAATCAATTTTGTGGGTAAAAAGGTTTCTGTTGTGAAGGCAGATGAGATGAACACATCATCCCAGGTTGATCAGGCTTTTTATAATCATGTTACAGCCTGAGTCAATCAGTAGCATTTCCTTGAATTTTCTCATACTGCAGAAAGTCGAACTGGCTTCATCTAGAAATGATCATATTGACTAACTTATTAAAAGTCAGTTCTACCTCATATTGAACACAATTGTTTTTAGACAAAAAGTAGGCTAGTTTTTGGCCATGCTAAATTTTAATTAGAAAAATAATAGTGGTGCACATGCATGTAATAATAGTAACTACAGCTTACATTATGTAGAACTCTGAGGTTTGTGTGCTTTCCTCCCCACCATACTATGAAATATAAAGAATGAGATAATTAGCCAAATTTTATAAATAAGGAAACAGAGGCACCAGGAATTTGTGACTTCATTAGGATCACACAGTCAACAATCGTCAGAACAGGACCCTGAACCCAACTCTCCTGATGTCAAACCCAATGCTCCTTTCATGTTATTATACTTCTTGCATCTTTCCCAGTCAGTCACTGAATTTTATATCTGGAAAGTATATTGGCTATTATCATAGCCATTTCTTTCATTTTACATGTGAGGAAATTGAAACCCAGAGAATTTAGGTGATTTGCTCAGGTTCCTATAGTTAATCAGTGGCCAAGATTAAGAACTCAGCTATGCTGACTCCAAGTTCAGTGTTCTTTCCACTTTGCTACTGTCCACCATGCCACTGTCTAATTTCTGACATAAAGGATAGGACTATTGCTTTTACATTCCTGAGCTATCACTTTTGTTTTTCAGTCACGTCTGATTCTGCGTGACCCAATTTGGGGTTTTCTCAGCAAAGATACTGGAGTGGTTTGTCATTTCCTTCTCCAACTCATTTTACAGATGAGAAAACTGAGGCAAACAGGGTTAAGTGACTTGCCCAGGATCATACAGCTAGTAAGTATCAGTCAGATTTAAACTAAGGAAGATGAGTCTTCCTGACTCCAGGCTTGGAACTCTATCTACTTAGCTACCTAGCTGCCCATTCTTGAACTAGTTACATTTAACACTAGAACCTTCCCCTTATGTAGTTTCTAAGATGTCTAAATGCTAAAATGTTTGTGTTTTCTGTATTCTGTCCTTAGGTTATAATTAAAATGATGCTTGGGTTTTTCCTAAGAAATAAGATAGACCTGTCCCATATCAATCAACTGCACTGTAGGAGGTTTTACATACTCACAATGTGTATTCATCATAGAAAGTCTAGTATTTCTCATATGAAGCCCAGAGTCAGTACTCTTGATATCTACAATCCTTATTTCAGCATCTTGGGAATATGGAGGACTCGCTGTTGCTGCCACTAGATATGATCACTTTTTAGCATTTCCGGGGTGCTCCAATCGAAAACAATGTCTGGGTGATGACTCTGTCAGTTTCCCCATTGTCAAGCACAATCTTATGTTCCTCCACACTTTCACAATATTTCCCCATTGGGAACATGCCTGACATTGCAATTTCTCAAAACTGTAGCTCTGCAGTGAATGCCTAATTCCTGAAACTGCAAAAACTAACAAAAGCTGATTTTTCCACTGATTTGACTGGCTGACTATTTCGAGGCTTTGCATGTGATGACCTGCTGTTCTTCACAAACAAAATCTTTAATGTGCCCACATGGTTGTTCTGAAGTGGCTGAGGGCAATTAAATCCTTGCAAGCTGCCTGCAGGGCATTGAGAATTACTCACAATGTCCAGAGTTTCTGACACAGACAAATTTTCCCCATAGGTAACATTTAGCAACTTACTATATAACTTGTAACTTGATTTTGAACTCAGAACCCATTTAACCTCCATGGTGAAGTAAAGTTATCCAGATCTGAATAGCAGCTATCAGTTAACCCAGAGTTAGTTTTTGGAATACATTAGAGGAGAAAGAGGGAGGGAACATTGTAGTTCAGTGTTCTTCCTTCCTTCCTTCCTTCCTTCCTTCCTTCCTTCCTTCCTTCCTTCCTTCCTTCCTTCCTTCCTTCCTTCCTTCCTTCCTTCCTTCCTTCCCTTCCTTCCTTCCCTCCCTTTCTCTCTCTCTCTCTCTCTCTCTCTCTCTCTCTCTCTCTGTCTCTCTGTCTCTCTCTTTCTTTCCTTCTTTCTCCATACAGCCTTCTGATTTCCTAATGAAAATTTTGGTTACTAGTAAAGATGGCATACCAACTGTTTTAACATCTAAAATTAGTGATCTTTCCCTGCCTTGGAACAAATTATTTATTTGCTGTCATCAGATTTTAAAATATTTGTTTAATATTCTTCCTAACTTTATTGCAGCTCCTGTTCAGATTGTTAAAATGAATCAACTTTCATTTTTTCAATCTTTCCTTCTCTTTATCTTTCTTTTTTCCTAATTTCTTTTTTATTCTGTTATCTTTAATTCCATATTTCCTTCTCTATTTTCTTTTTTCTCTTCTCTTTCACTGCTTTCTCTCATTCTCTTTTCTCTTTTTCTACTTTCTATAATTTCTTTCTCTTTTCATCTTGCAATTTTCTTTCTTTTATCTTTCATTACTTTTATTTCTCTTTTTAAGTATTTCCATTTTGATATTTTGTGTTATGTTCTTTCTCCTCTGTTGTCTTCTCTCTTTCTCTTCTTTTGCTATTTTCTTTCTCCTCTTCATGAGTTCTCTTTATTTGCTCTCTTCTTGTTTTGCTATTTTATTTCATTATTTTTGCTTCTCTTCTTTTCCACTGTATTCTTTCTCTCATCTGTTTTTATTATTTTCTCTGTTTTCTTCTTTTCTCTATGTCTCTTTTTATGTCTTCTTCTCCTTACTCCCTCTCTCCCTCTCTTTGTCTCTCCCTCTCCTCCCCCTTTCCCTTCTTTCTTCTCCCTTTTCTTCCTCCCTCTCCCTCTCTTTCTCTGTATTTCCCCCTTTACTCCCCCCTCTGTCCTCCACTTTTATTTTCCTCCTGACCTCTCCTCCTGATCTGTCAGCATCAGATGCCATTATTCTTGTTCTTTTTTTAAAGATTACCAAGTGATTCCTCTCCACCAAGCTCCAGTATTCACACAAAACCTTATGAAAAACCGAGATTATGAGCAGACCCCATTAGCTATCAACCACCCCTGCTTGATGAGTTTACATCCCAAATAACTGTCATTCTGGATAGAGGGCAGAGTAACATAGTTTCCAGACATTTAATAACACATTGAGTTCCCCTACTTCTGTTTTTGTCAAAAACAGATCAGAGGTTAGAGGACTGAGAAAGAAAAAGAGGCATGACTGTCTGTGGAGAACTTGCAGAAGAAAGTGAAAGGAAGTGTTTGTGACATTTGGGTGTTCAATTTATGTTTTTGCTTCTGGAAGCATGATAATTGTGTTCATCGTTAGATCTAATTCAACCACAGGAGAGAAGATGGTGAGAGGAAGAGTTCACTCAGGAATTCCAGGACAGGGCACCATCATCCCTTTTGTTTTTCATTCTTTGAGGATAACCCAAGTCAGAAGAGGAAACAAGAAAATTATGCCCCCTCCATATGTATCTTATACATACACACACTCCTGTGATATTTTTACTATGAATCTTTATGAGCATAGATCTAACCTCAAACATATTTCTTCCTGTGGGTTGTGCTAGCTTTTTTCCCCTATTCCTTTCTTTACTATAACTCTTAATTCTTCCTATCCCTAGGTTCACTCTTTTTGAGGAGAAAGGCTCTCTTCTCTTTCTCTTTTTCTTTCTCTTCCTTTCCTCCCTTCCCCTCTCACCCACTTGTTGCAGGCTACAACCCAGCAATGTGCTTGTTCCGCTGGGTGATTGTAAAAGGGTTTGACTCACAGCTGACCTCAGGGTCAGGACTTTCTCTCCACTAATCCTGCTCTCTTTAAACACAAAAACACTCTGCCTCCTTCCCTCGAATCAGTCATCTTAATCCCCCGGTGGCTGACACCCAACCCTGGCCTCAGCAGCAGTTGAGTGCATTGGGAGCTGGGTAGATAGTGATTCCCCATTTCTGGCTTCCTAACCTAGCTCCCGGAAATGACAGAGCCCCTCCTGTATAAGATCAAGGAAGGGGAGAATGGCAGAAACTAGTGGGGAAGAGAATAAGAGAATAAGGATGCTTAAAGACATGGCCCTGTATCCCTAGTACCTGTCTGACCTTACATTACACCCTCATCTCCAGAGGTGCTAATATAGAACTTTTCAAGTTCCCCATGGGGAAGGCACAACCAAAGGGTGTCCACTGAGGAAATAGAGGAAGGGAAGAAATATAGGAGGAGGAAATTAAAATGCTGAAAAGAAAAAAAAGTAAGAATGTGGCAAGTTGTAAGTGAAAGGGTTAGAGAAAATACAGGAGGAAAAGGAATAAGAGAGAAAGGTGAAGAAAAATTGGGAATCAAAAGGGTGATAGAAGTGCTAGAAAAGCAGGGCAAGTGGAACATGTGAGAAAGGGGGAAAGAAAGAAAAAAGTGAGATAGGATGAAAAGAAAAAAATAAGGCCATGGATAGTATTGAGAGGAAGAGAAGGGAAAGTAGGAAAATTAGAAGTGAAGGAGGAAAGAAGGTGAAATCAAAACTAGAATAAAGGAAATAGAAAGGAACCCAAAGGAGATAAATCAGGAAATAGATTGTTATGACGTTTATAAGGAGTGGGAACAGGCAAGATGGTTGAAAAAGTAGGGAGAAAGTATTGAGAATGGAAGGAGGGGTATTGGAAAGGAGAAGAGAGAGTCTGGGAATGAGAGTGGGTGGGGGAAGAAAGTAGAAGAGGAAGTGGAGGAGGTGGGATGTGAGAAGAACACCCTGAAAGATGCGGGGGAGAAGGGTAAAGAAGCTCACTGGGAAGGGCCCAGGGGTGGTCATTGCAATCTCAAATGACCACCCCCCCTCATCCCCCTCATAGCTGAATGCCAAAGAGACGCCAGTGCCCTCATTTCAGTTCCGTGTTTACTGTGCAACGCGTCTCCAGATGAGATGTTTTGTTTCCTTGGGTGGGTTAGAGTTTGTAGCTCATAAGGCGCTGTAACACCGCCAGGAGGAGCGGGGGTCCCTTCGGGCTGGGCTGCCTGCCGGGCGGAGTCACAGCTGGAGAGGAAGAGGAGAGAAGAGAAGAGGGAGGAGGTGGGAGGGAGGGAAGAAGATCGAGAGGGAGGGAGAAAGGAAGGAAGGAAGGAACTGTTTCGAGCCTCCCTAGCAAGGAAATCGCCTTCGGGCTTTAGGCTCCAGCTGAGGCTATCTAGGAAGGATAGGGAGAAAGCAGAGGGAAAGGAAGAGATGGGGGAGGGGAAATAGAAGCCCCACCATGCCATTCATTATGCTTCCTAAAATGTCTTTCAAGGCATCACTTTACCCCCTTTCCTCATCATCCCAGCTTCCATCCCTGGAGGCTCTCTGCATAGGAGATCCCCCCACTTCCAGGCCCAGTCACATACTTTCACCAACCTCACCCCTTAACATTTCTCTCTCTCTCTCTCTCTCTCTCTCTCTCTCTCTCTCTCTCTCTCTCTCTCTCTCTCTCTCTCTCTCTCTCTCTCTCTGTTTCACACACACACACACACACACACACACACACACACACACACACACACACACTATTTCTCACTCTCTCTCTCCTCTCTCGGAGCGGGAGGCAAACGCGGTTCCCTGGGGAATCCGCACAGCCCCCACCCCCCACCCCCTCACCTTCTCCCCATCTGGCCGGGACTTTCAAAACTGCTAAACAGGCACCCTGGAAAAAAGAGTTACAGCCAAGGCCAAGTTTGCTTTTCACGTGAAGTTTCGAAGGAATCAAACCTGTTTATTAAATTCTGCCGCCAACGCTTCTAATTCCATTCCTTCCAGGACTGTCCTGGGGAGGAGGAGATGGCTCTGGAGAGAGCATAGGGGGGAGGGGAGGAGGCCAGCTACAACTCCGGGCTCCATGGTGAGGATCTGGGCCCCAGCGGAGGGCAGGGGGTCCTGAAGTGGGCAGGAGGAGCAGGGAAGTAAAGAGAAAGAATAAGGTGGCCACTGACCAGTCCACCCACAGGGAATTCTACAGCTTTACTTATAGCTAGGTATAAGTAAAGAGCTTCCCTAATTAATCGGTATTTCCTTCCGATGAAACCTTCTCCCTTTCTTTGTGAGGAAAATGAAATGCATGTATGTGTGTGTTATTATTCCTATACATACATTATTTTAATAAACCTGTCAGTCATTTAATCGGACGAACATCTGCAGTTCAGGCTCACTGAATCCATAAATGCTCTTGAAATTGTAAATGATTTCCTTTCGCTATTGAGGGTTTTTTTGGGGGGAGGGGTAAAAAAGAGGGGGTTAGAGTACAACTTTTTCCCTTTAAAACGGAGGAGGGAGTCAAAATAGAAATAAGATCTCTTTAAAACCCTACTAAGCTCAGAAGACAAGACCCAGCGAAGAACGTTCCACTGTACACAGAATTCAACAATTCACCTCATAGGCTTCCACAACAAAGTTACTGAAACTTTGTTTTTAACCACACAACCTCTCCGCATTTTACCCAAGATTTGAAAAGAAACTGGGAGCCAAAGATGAGCAAGAAGCCACTGGGAGCTTGGCATCACCTTATCCAAGTCAGGCAGTGCCCTGGGCATAGAATGATTGGTATTTATCACCTGAGAGCCGTTGGAGCCACTTGGGGTCTGTTTAAAAGCTCGAACAGCTGTATCTTCATCATTTATCTACATTTTTTAAATGGAGGCGTTACAATTCTATTACTTCACTACAGTACTAGTATCTGAACCATTAAAAAAATCAGCACCTTGAAAATGTCCTCTCCCCTTCAAAAAAAAAAAATGCTTTGGGGCAGATTTGTTCAAGTATTTGGTTCCCAGCATGAACCTCAAGAGAAAAAGTAAGAAAAGAAAGAGAGAAAGAAGGAGGCGGGGGAGAGCGGCCCAGTGTTAGCTGCTGCACCCTTAGCTTTTAGGTACACAAGATGAAAACCAACTTAAATGCCGGAACTTTTCTAAACAACTTTCAGATGCCCATCCATCTCGACCAGTATGTCTGAACTTTTTGATCTCTGCAGATTTTCCAGCTAAGGTCAAACGCCTCAGTTTTCCTCAGATACTCAACGGGCTTCTCCGAATGTGGGTAATGTTCAGTTGGGGGATGTCCTAAGACTATCTAGACACCGGTTCTGAATACACCTGCTTGACCATGTCTTCACATAGACACACCATAAACATACATCTGACTGGCACACAGGTATACACATTCAAACAGAGAGAAACTTTCAGGAGCTCTGCGGACAGCGTCACTAGTAAAGCTCTCGAAGGCATCCCAGATTAAGCATGTTTCCAGCGCGGCCCACATAACGGTTTCCAAAATTAAGGCCGAATTCGGGTGAACAGAAACGTATAGGATTTGTCAGAGTTCTTTGTGTCCATGGAAGTTGAGTTATTGTAGGACTCTTCCGTTGACCCATCTATAGGCGCCACGCACATTCCTAGGGACACTTTTGAAGGGCTAACAAAGGATCAAGTTACTTTAAAAAAAAAAAAAAAGAAAGAAAGATTTTTTATTACCTTGTTAGAAAACAATAGACATGGTCCATGGAAATTTCGAAAATCACTTTAAGGAATAAGTCGTGTAAGCCAAATGATCCGGAATGATTTCAACTAGTGACACTCGTCAATGGTCAAAGATCGACGTTAGAATTAAAGTGTAGTTTCTAACTCAGTCTGATTCCGATTCTTTCCCCCAACTAATATTTACCCACATTTGGATTCATTCACCACCAAGAAAAAACAGTAAGTGGAAGGGGGGCGGTTAGGAGAAGGGCCTAAAGCTTCTGAAACCCACATTTCCCGATCTGAACTTAAAAAGATCTTTTAAATATAATTTTATCTTAACATCATGACTAATTTCAAAATGTATTTGCTACAGTATGACTTTTAAATGCAATATTTAATGCTGTCAAATTACTAGTAGACAAAGTTTTACAGAAAACTTTTAATTCCAGAAAAAAAATGGCAAGGTACTGATAAACACCTAGAAAAAATAGAATTCATTTTTTTAAAGCATTAAACAACCTTAGGATCCTGTTAGGAACAAACACAGCATTTAGCTTGACAGCTTTCACACCGGTTGTTAGTAACTCGCATCCCAGTTCACGCAGGGTTTTTTGTTATTTTGAAAGTTCCACAAAATGTTTCACCCTTTCCCAAAGGATGGGAAGGGGCGGGGAAGGGGACAGAGAACAGGGACCAGGGGACTCAGTTTGAGTATATTTTTGGTTCAGATTGTGTTTCTGTGAGCCAAACCCAGATAGATCAGTTATGCTTGCAATCGTGTTAATTACAGGGGGAACAGGGGCACATGTGCACCGCCGTTGTCTTTGTCCCCCATCCCTGGCCCAGTCCCGCCACTGGGGTCTTTCCCCTCCCCCTCCCTCCGCCCCCTCCACACAGAAGTGCAGTCTGGACCCTACACCAGTTTAAGGCGGCAAAGCTTCACAGCAAGTAAACTCACACCAGGATATTGCCTTCCACAGATAAAACAAGCAAACGAATGGGCCAGACTATGGAAATACTTTTTTTTTTTAATATTTTGCCCTCCTTAACAACACTTAATAGATATTAAAAATAATCTCCTTTGAAAACCTATGCCTCATTGATTTTTCACTTTCTCCCCCTTCATTTATTATTGACTATTAGAAATCTCCCCTCTGGCTACTGCGGGGAAAGGGGGCGGTTTCTGTTATTTTCGGCTCACCCTGATTAACTTCTCTCTCTTTCCCTCTTCAGATTTACCAATTGTTTTTCAGGGTGTTTATACATACGATTAAAATTACCACATTTCAAATTTAGTGGAGAAAAACATTTATCACTTAAAATTTTATTAACTCAAAATCCAGGGGAAAGGGAGGTTTTGGGGTTTTTCTTTATCTCTCTCCCTCTTTTAGCAGAAAGGCTTCTTAGTAAACTATGTACACAATCTGAATCCCCCCCTCCCAAAACGCCTAAATAAAAAAAAAATCACAATGCATTTACAAGAAATCATACAAAACAAAAAAGAGGGAAGATCTCAGATACAGAAAGTTTTACACAACCCAGAACATAACGTTGCAGTAGGGAAAAAAAAGAGGGGGGGGGGGGAGAGATGTCTCTTTATATAAATAAACAGAAAAAAAGTGGTAACAGCTACCAAAAAAAACCCCCAAAAACTTTAACGTGTGGTTCAGAGTTGTTTTACTACAACTGTAACGAATGAGAACTGTTCCCCATCACTCTATTTTAGGCAATAAAGCGCCATACAAAAGCGATGCAAGGATGAGTTAATGCTCCAGCGGATATATAAAAGTTGGCATCGCCTATATCTTTGTCTGTTTTGTTTTCTCTTTAGCAAATAAAACGCTATATGCCTTTTCAATGAATGATAAATACTGTACAAAAAGTCTCAATAAAACACCGAAGTTCAGTCTAAAACGCAAAACTAGTCTCAACAACTAGTTCCCAGGAGCTTCTAAAAAGGTAAATAGAGCAACTGTTACCTTCTTTTCCTCATTATTAATATTATCGGGATTTTTTTTTTACAAGAACATCAAAACATTCTGTACAAAAAGGAAGTCCAGGTGGTGGCGGCGGTGGTGGGAAGGGGGAGGTAAGAGGGTTTTTAGGAGGTTAGAAGAGGGAGGGGACGAAGGCGGGGGGGGGAGGGGAGGGCGGGTGGTTGGGGAGCCACAGTCCCATCGCAGAGGTACAAGTTTGTTGTTTTTCTGTGTGTTTGTTGCAATGTAAGTTTTTTTTCTTTGCCAGTCTCTCTCTTTCGCTCTCTAACTCTAGCGCGCGGCCGCTCGTTCGTTCGATCGCTGTCTCTGAGACTAGATGTGCGTCAAGGGGACAGTGCCATTGACTCCAGTGTTGGCGCCCTGGTAGTGTTGGGGCAGAGAATGCAGTCGGCTCTGTGCCGCCGCCGCGGCTGCTGCTGCCGCCGAGGCGGCCGCGGGATCCCCTCCTTCCCCGGCGGGTAAGTACATACTTATCATCTCGCGCAGGTCCCCGGGGCAGGGAGCCCGCGAGTGCGAGGTGACCGGAGGGCTGACGCTCGGCTCCGACTTGACCAGGGAGCCCAGCGCGCCTAGGGCGCCTGAAGACGCGGCCGCTGCAGCTGCCGCCGCAGCCACGGCCGAGTTCTGGTGCGGGCCGCCCGCGGCAGCGGCTGCGGCAGCCGCGGCGCCGTACGAAAGGCCCCCGTAGCCCGAGGGCGAGGCGCTCATGTAGCCCTGCGAATTGGAGATGGGGCTGTATTGGAGCGCGCCCATGTCGTAGCGGTGCATAGGCTGCGGGTTGTGCGGGTGGTGGGGGTGATGGGGGTGCGCGTGTGGGTGATGGTGCGCTCCCCCGGCGCCCGGGTGCTGGCTGTAGGCGAGCTGTGCTTCCTGCATCATCGCGGCAGCCGCGGCGGCCGCCGCCACGGAGCCGGGGTAGGCTCCGTTGGCCCAGCCGTTCATGTGCGCATAGCCCCCGCTCGCCGTACCTCCGGGACTTTCCAGACGCTGGCCCACACCGGCGGGGCTCACTCCCACTCCCATGCCTACCCCGACGGCCGGGCCTCCGCCTCCCGCGCCGGCCGTCAGCAAGCCCCCGGCCAGCGAGTACTTGTCCTTCTTGAGCAAGGTCTTGGTTTTTCGTCGGGGCCGGTATTTATAATCCGGGTGCTCTTTCATGTGCAGAGCCCGCAGACGCTTCGCCTCGTCGATGAAAGGGCGCTTCTCTGCCTCGGACATGACTTTCCACTCGGCCCCCAGCCGCTTGCTGATCTCTGAGTTGTGCATCTTGGGGTTTTCCTGGGCCATCTTGCGCCGCTGGCCCCGGGACCACACCATGAAAGCGTTCATGGGCCGCTTGACCCGGTCCTGGTTGGCTTTGTTGCTGCCTCCTCCCCCTCCTCCTCCTCCACCACCGCCGCCGCCCCCGCCTCCTCCTCCAGCCCCGGTCTGGCCCGTTAGGTTCGTGGGGGCCTGGGCCCCACCGGGGGAATGCAAGTCCGTTTCCATCATCATGCTGTACATTCAAGCGGCTTTTAGTGTTCACCAGCACCAGGAGAAAAAGGCGTGAAGCATAGAGGACCAGGAACACAGAGAGACGATCAAAAATGGAGAGAGATGTCAAAAAAAAAAAAAATGAAAGATCCCACGGTTAATAACGAGAAAATTGAGAGGGGGAAAAACTCAACAACAAAAAAACCGAAACAAAACAAAAACCCAGCACACACGCAGTGGCTATCAGAATTACAGGTGAAAACTTTTTCCTCGTGCAAAAACCACTTGGCTCAGGGGTGATGTGTCTTTGCTCCTGCTGCTGCTGCCGCCGCTGCTGCTGCCGCTGCTGCCGCTGCTGCTGTCGCCTCTCTAGCTGGAGCTGTTCAAACAGGTGCAAATCAGTTGTAAAGTTGCTGCTTCACTTTGGGAGGAGGAGTGAGTGGCGGATGTACCCAGGCGCTAGCTCGGCACAGGGTGTTCTTCTGTCTCGCTTTGGCTCCCTCACACACTCGCTCTCTCTTTCCTTCTCTCCTTCCTCCTCCTCGATAATTCTTTAAAGACTTTAAAACTTGATGGCTACAACTTCTAGAGGGAGAGAGGAGAGGAGCGTGTGATTTGCATCTGCGGGTCCCAGGTGCCGAGGTTGGGGGGTGGGGAGAGAAGCGCTTATACCGCCACCGCCTCCAAACGTGGAGGGGGGGGGGGGGGGAAATGCAATTAAAATTGTACCAGGGAGGAGGAGGAGGAGGAGGAGGAGGAGGAGGAGGAGGAGGAGGAGGAGGAGGAGGAAAGATAAAAGAGAGAAGGGAAATAAGAACGAGAGAGAGGAAAGGAAGGAAGGGGGGGAAAACACCTTAGAGCCCGAGAGAAGTTGCCCAGTAATTTGTTCTCTCTCTGGTTTCCCTCCTGTCGGCTGGGGGAATCAGAAGAGGAGGAGCAGGCAAAGAGACACACACAGAGCCAGGGACCCAGCAGCCATACGCTGAGCACAGAGCTGCCATTAAATGAGTTTGCCGCGGCCAATGGGAGAGCTGCGGCTGGGGGATTATTTGCATGGCGCGCTGTCGAGTGACGTGGGGAGGTGAGATATATAAACTCTGGGAGGGAGGAAGGGAGGGAGGGAAAGAAGGAAGGGAAAGAGGGAGGGGCCTGCGAAGTAGGGGGGGGGGGGGTCGCACAAGCCACATTGCTTTCTGAGCGAGGGAACAAGGAGTTAGCCATCCCAACTCTTCCCCACTGGCGTTCTCAGAATGATTAATGATTTGATTTTAAAGCGAAGAAGAAGAAAGACTTAGAGTCGTAATAATTCGACCCTTACCAAGGCTTAAAAGGTCGAAATTGCAACACAGAGATCCTTCTCCTACTAAGGATGAAAAAGTTGAGATTGGCTGGCATGGTTGCCTCTCAGCTCAGTCTTAGAAAGAGGAAAGTGATGGGATGTGTGTGTGTGTGTGTGTGTGTGTGTGTGTGTGTGTGTAAGAAGTGGAGAAAGCATAAAAGGGAGAAAATGAATTTCTATTAATTATGGTGTGTCTTCAATTTGGACTGTTCAGTTTTGGGCCATTGAATACTCAGCCTTTTTCCCAGCTTAATTTTTTCTTGTTACCCATTCTTAACGTGGCTGCTGCCATTTCTGGTAACCCAACTGACTGATACAGTTCCCTGATTCTCCAACATCTTACTTAAAGGGAAGGCCTTAAAAGTTAATGTCAAGCTTTCCCCAATTCAAGCAGCCTGTCTGCCATGGTCTCTGGAGATGACAGCTTCAACATTTTAATACTCTCTGTCTGTCTGTCTGTCTGTCTGTCTGTCTCTCTCTCTCTCTCTCTCTCTCTCTTTCTTTCTCTCTCTTCTCCTCCTCCTCCTCCTCCTTTCCATTGACATTCTCCTTTCTCTTCTTAAAAAATACCACTTGGAAGGTTATATACATGACCAAGGTACAGCTGGATTCTTACCATTCAAGCAACAATTTAAGAAAGTTGGTTTGAAGACAGAACATACCGAAGGCCAAAGTTGTCCCTGGCAAGTATGGTCTGCCATTTGACAATAGGATCACTGATTTGCTGTTAATTTTCAAAATATTGGATCAATCTTACAGGGAAGTTGATCATTGACTTGAAAGTACTCCAATTTACAAAGAAGATAGTCCTAACTTTCAAAGTAGGGACTCCAGTTTTTAAGTGATCATTTTAAACTGCAAATATTCTTGGTACTTAAGAGTCTCCTACATTTAGTTCTGAAACAGCACCTGGGAGCAGGGGGAATTCCTGTTCCTATATAAACATGGAAATGACCAGGGGGAAATCAGTTGTCCTCAAATATTTCTCATCTCCTTACTTCCCTTGAAGTTACAAGTATGCATTTATTTTATGTAGCCTGAAAAATATGGAAAGTGCTGGTCATGTATAGCCTGAACAACAGCAATGTGATGGCCTTTCTCTAATAGAAATAAACATGTAACCATAATAAGAGTAATGATAGGCATAAGGAAATTGTTTCAGCATGTTGGGCAGTGAACACGTGACATCTTTTCTACTTTTTTGTAAGGTTGTTAATTTTCCTGACCCTGATGGTTGTCTAAGGTAAGGAATAATGATTCTTTCCTCTCAATTACTATTATTATTGCTGCAGGTTTTTTCTCTTTTTATTGCAGGGTTGCTCCTGTATGCAGGGCAACAGTGAATTGTTCTCTGTGCAGATTAAACTACTTTCATTTCAGGCATTCAGCATCTAATAGTAAACTCATCAAATAATATGTAATTATATTAGAAAAGAAATGTTATTTCATATTTATTTTTCACTAAATATTCAGGTTAAAAGCTTGATTTTCGACTACCTTCTCATTTGGGAGAGTTTGTTAAATCTTTTGATTTGTTTCACTCGTTATCCACAAACATCAGTTACATTGTGAATGATCTTTAAAAAAAACAACCACCACCAAGGATATTGTGTCAGAATGACATACCCATTTCTCCTTTGATAACTTAAGAGAAAATGGGTGTTCACAGAGATTCAGTGTATCTTGGAAAGTCAGCAAGACCGAAATAAAAGAAATGGTTTACAAATTATAAACTATATTATCCACTTAGCGTTTGAAAGATTTTTTTCCTCCTGCTTTTTAAATTAGATTTTAAAATAAGTCGCCAGAGACCCCCTGAAAATACTTTGTATGAACTGTGCTTGGTGCATTATTTTCCATATCAATAGAGTAATTTATTTTATAAACACCCTGCACTCCAGCGTGCATCACAGGAATGCTTTGTAGTTCTTGGATCTTGCATAGCTGACTTTGAATTGGTCTAGATTTTTTTCCTACCACAATCCAGAAAATTGTTTCCAAATACAACATTACCCTTTGTTTCCCAGAGCATTTAAATAGAAGTAAATGGGGTAGCCTTGAATGAGATCATGCTATTACTTAGCGTTCAAAATATACCCTGTTTAGTGGCTGGATGTTACTGGGTCCCAAGCAGTTGCACACAGTATGGGTGCCTGCATTGATAAGTATTAAACTCAAGCTGCAGGTGTAACTTGTTGCCAAGTGAGAGCTGATTGACAGATGCTGCCTGTGCCAATCAGGCAACAGCAGGGCACCTGGTGCCAGACCTCTCCGTACCTCCCATCCTGGCATGAGGACTAAGAGAATCTTCCTACTAACTCCCCCCTGTAATTTCCTCTGGAAGCCCACCCCCTAGTTCCTTTTACATCTCGACCTCCTCCCTTCCAACTCAACAACAACAACAAAAAAGATAAAGGAAAAAAAATTCTCACAAGCCATATTTTAATACTCCCCAACCCAATAAAAACCTCAAGACCAGATAAGTAGCTTCATTTATCAAGGATTATATTAAGACAGAAAGGACTTTTCCTATAACTGAATAGTACATGGTATTGTCAAAGAAGCAGCATTTTTTTTTTCCAGAAGGGGCTATGTGAAACTTAGAATTCAATACCTACTATACTGCTCAACACTGGTTTCCTCACCTGGAAACCCAGCAACTTTGTCTGGACTAACTTGTTGGTCCTCAAAAGAATTTCCCTTTCACTTCAAAATTCTAAAGAGTATCTCAAGTTAGAAATCTGATAAGGGAGGAAGGATGCCTTGGATTTTTCTTTTCTTTGGTTTCTGGGAACAATCCCAAAAGAAAATCATCAGGCAATCCAAACATTGACTAAGGTACTGATGAGCTCCACACACTTACAATACGAAAGAGTATTTAAAAGATTATAAAGCAGCATTAGGTCACTAGATGCAAGGTTGTAACATTAGTCTAAATTTCCTGCCTTGGGAGCAGCTTTCTGATGCTCCAAGTAAGCTGCTTGCTCCAAGCAGTAGATCTTACATCTCAAAGTGTCTATGACTTCTTATATATCTGTCTATAGTTTCAGTGGTGGAGTGGCTGAGAGGAAGGTGATCTGACAGGTGATCTGATTTTCTGACAGCATGGATTATTGGAAAGAAGTGAAATTTTCTGATGCTATAGGTGATGCCAATTTTCTGATGCCAATTTTGGAGGACAATGAAAGGTTGACTACAAGAGCTTCAAAACAAAGGCGTAACTTCTCTTATGACTGCAGCTTACTCCATAAGGCGTTATCTGTCAAAAGGTCTTCCTTCACTATTTCTTCCATGTTGCACCCCTCCTTGCCCACCCACACTCACCTTGCCAGATGCCTCCTTCCTATTCTGTGCCTCACTATGCTGGCAAAAACTTTTGCTCTCTGCCTTCTTTTTTGAGTTTGGTGGCAGCAAAAGTAGCTAGTCAAAGGGTTCTGTCTTTTGAAAAGGGCAGCAGGAAGGAGTCTGAGACCTTGTTCTGAGAATCATTGCTGTCTCCCCTAAGGGGACAACCATGGATTGTACAGATATAAGCATCCAGGAAACTGCACTTTGACTGGAGTCAGAGAGGGGGAGTGAGAGGAAGAAGAGGACGAGTGAGAGGAAGAAGAGGACGAATGAGAGGATTTGGGACTCAAAGAGGAGGAAGTGGGGTGGGGGTAGAAAAAAGGAAGAAGAGAAACGAGGGGGGGGGAAGTAATAATGTAATTTTGGAGTTACAAAGGAACTTAGAAGTCATGTGGTTCCACAAAGAGCAACAAGAAAGGTAGAATGTGGGAGAAAGTGGAGTGGGAGGGGAAGGAGTGAAGGCCGCAGAATCGAAGACAAGGGATGCGGGGGGCGGGGGCGGGCGGGAGGAGTTAGAGCAGGAGGAGAAGAGGAATAGAGAAAGAGGGAGGGGGACATCGCCAGGCTCCCAAGCTGCTGCTCCTGGGAATGAGCCCTTGAACTCTTGCTGGCGCCAAGTCCCAGCACGGGCCGCGATCGCCGTCTGCTGGTCGTTGGGAAAGTCTGAGTACCCTGGCAGCCGCCTCTGTCCTGCTGGAGCTAAGAAAGGTTTCCCTATGACATATCACACGCAACGTCAGCAGACACTTGCTGCTGTCCTCTCATCTCCATACACTTTCATCCAGGAAAGCTCTTCCAAATCAAGTAACAATGTGTGTGAACACTCGTGTTACATTATATAGAAATTCATGTCTCCTTGTTTGAAGTGACTAGGTTACATACAATCGTCTCCCTTCAAACCCTTCTCAAGCCCCTGTTACCTCCAACACTACTCGGAAAAGGCAATGGACAGAGCCCGAGTCACGCAAAGGGGGAAGGGAACAGGAGAAAAGAGAAAAGGGTAGGGGAAAACGAGAAAGAATCGCTCTGTATTATCAAACTCAGTGTAACATCTGCTCCATTAGGGATGGAAACCAGAGCAAGAGAGATCTTTAATCGTTTCTAGCGTGTAAGTATGCGATCACTGCCTTAGACTAAAAATGTCACACTTGTACTGATGCTCCACTAGTATCTGAGGAAAGGAAGGGAAAGAGTAGAAAAAGAATGGGAGGAGTAGGTTAGGCAAAATAAAGTCCCTCCCATTCAAAAGCAACAACGCCTTCTTTCCAACGATTAGCGTGGAGATCCCTAAATCCACAATCAGGGAGCAAATTGTGTGTGTGAGAGAGAGTGAGAAAGAGAGACTCTGTGTGTGTGTGTGTGTGTGTGTGTGTGTGTTTTGTTGTCGCCTCCTAGCTCTCTGGGTGAAAGCATTTGGAGAATCTCTGGAGCTTTCGAGTAGGGGCTCACCCTGTGAGCAGTATTCACACATATAATTCAGATTTCACAGCTGACCTGCTCTGAAAACCTCAATCAGCTTCTAATTGAAGGGAAAACAAAATATTGCTTCCCTACAGCAGAGCTAACGATTTAATCATTATATCAGACATTATAGCTTTTAATTAGGCTAATGCTGATACTGTATGGAAAGAGATAATTCAACACAGTTCTTGATGAATTCTGTAATTGGGTTAACGGCGGAGCAGTTGGGGGAGAGACGTCAATATTCAAGCTGCGTCTATAGCCACCAGGTTTATGAATGAAAGAAAAGGAAGGAGAGGAAAAGACCGGGACCCTGGACAAGAACTGCATTCTCTGCTTCAGCAGAGCTGGAAAAGTGGTGGGGATGGTGTACCCATCAAGTACCAGGGTCCTTTCACCTCAGTGGACACTCCTTGTTCACTCAAATCCTCTTTAGACTTTCTACTTTTTCTCTCTAAAATCATCAGATAAGAATAGTTTTCACTCTGTCCACACTATTCCCTCATAAAGTTATACTCTAGTTCCAATCCTCTGAAACGGCAGCTTGTTTAAACCAATGGAAGGGAACAGAGAGACCAGGGCCCAACTTCAGAGTGAAATTCGATTTGGGCACTCTCAAAACAACGAAATTTGCCCTCTTCCAAGGTGGCATGTTGCCGTCCTGCTCAGTAGTCAGACGCGCACAATTGGAGAACTTCGGGGCGGCTAGCTTTTCTATACACACTCGTTGGGATACGTGTTCACAAGAGCTAAAGCTTTGGCCACTGCGGACCAGAAGGAAGGCATCGAAAAAATGACAGCTCTCGAACATAGTGTTCTCTTCATCATTATTAAATTTTTATCTTGGCTAGTCTAATCAATAGGCTGATTCCAAAGGTATGCAGATTGCCCTGCCCTTAGGTGCTAGGGAGTCCATCCCATGCCATCCCATTCGGTTGCTTGGAGGGTGGAGGATGACCAGAGAGCCTATTTCATGTTGGCTAGAGCTTCGGGGCAGTCTGCAGGTGGAGCAGAGCATTCACGCGTGGCCTACACTATTGCCCTCTCAATGGCAGATGTATGACTCTGGTTGGTAAAATCTCCTTTAAAATAAACGAAGGGTATCGTCAGTCTATACAGACTACTTCTAATTGCCTAAAAAGACAGCGATTAAGGGTCCTGCAAAAGAGCAAAACTTGGTATTAGGACTCACTATCTGGAAGTGTTATTTTTCCCGAAAAGTCCTCAGAGTGAATTTTTCATCACCCCTCGTACTTGGTGAAGGTAAGATGACGGAATCGTTGTCGGTCCTACACTTAGAAGACCCTACTCTTTTGTTCACAACCTTCCCCTCCCCCCTTTTCATGTGACGCTTATTCAGAATGTGCTGTGTAAAGTCACATCCAAGTTGGTCCTTCAGTTGAGTTTGTACTAGGCGAGGCCAAAAGAACCATCACAGAAGTAGATTCAAGAATCGTTGAATTTCGGAAAGTGCTGGCTTCTCTTGAATTCAGTTGGGTTTTTCAGTAGGTATCTGAGCAGAACCTCCTTCAAATTTTAATACAAATGGTTTCAGGATTTGATCTTTGTATCGACGTTTATATTCATGTTTTCCCCTTTTAAAAAATGTTTCCTTACACGCAGGCTTAACTATGCCAGTACAATATCTTCCTGAAAGATAAATATACTGTATTGTGATTCATCCTTGTCTTATTTTGTCAGTAATTACCACAAAATTAAATGGGTCACTGCTAAAGTTTCATTCACACAAATCCCTGTAATTAACAGTTTGAATACACCTTTTTACATTATACAAAAGTTGTAATTTTCTAACACGTGTATTTTTTTATTGATGAAGAATGCATGTGTTAGATGTAATAATAAGAATACAAAGTACCTAATCTGAACAGCAGCTCTGTGTGACTTTAGATGTGAAATTTAGGAAGGATTGGCCCGACAACAAACTTTTCTGTGTGTGGAGGGGGGGGGGGTTTGTGAGGATGGAGCGAGCTGCACAACTCTTCAAAATCAACACGTGCAGTAAATCTAACCCCAACACAGAAAAAAACCGGGTGACCAATGCGTACTTCAAATTCCTAAAGCGAGCATCTCTGAGGTGATTCAGCAACAGACAACTTCTATAAGAAAAAAAACAGACTAAGAAACAGGCAATGCAGGAGCACAGTAACACTGCCTGAGTATACTGTCTAAGGCTAAGCTTTAAACACTGGACTGTTGGAACCTTGATGATAAAGAAATCGAAAACAGTGTTTCAAGCCAATGCAAGGCGAGTCACGCTGAAGTCCAAGGAAGACAATACCCAGGGGACTGGAGTCGTATGTTCTAAAGAAGAAACTGGCATTATGACTACAACATGTCCCCTTTCTCATATTCTCTCTCATTAGCCTCCAATGGAAAAGGCATCACTCACAAGAGGAGACAAGTCATAAGGAATTTCTATATGAAAAGAAATAAAGTGAAAGCATACAGGCTTTTTTCTTACAGGCTATCCCTGTTATTGCAAATTAGATTAGCTACACAGGCTTCAATATAAACATGACATGCGGTTCACACAGAGTGAAAGGATCATCCACTCCAATCTCTCTTTTCATCGAAGCATCTCACATAAATTACATCTTGTCCTTTAATACACTTTTCAATGAGATTAAAACATCACTCTGACACAATTTCAAGCCTTTTCAGTCGCATCCATCTCTTACTTCAGAAAACAGCAAACAAGGGGGGAAAGAGACATCTAAATAGTCTAACAATGATTCGGGATTTAAAACACACACACACACACACACACACACACACACACACACACACACACACACACACACACACACACACACACACCCCGCTACCTAACGCTCCGAGCTAATAAATGGTCTATTGGCTCTATCTTAATGGCATTTCCTTAGACACACAAAAGACGTATTTTGGCCCCTCTATTGGAAGTGGGGAAATCAAGTTTAGATTAAGTTATGTGGAGATACTAAGGTTATGTTAAAGAAGAAATAAAATGTTTCTCGGCTACTATGAAACTCTATGATCCCCAACTGAAGACACTCCTCGACATGCTGGAGACCACTAATCTCGGCTAGCTCCTTTCCGGGGATGCTAAACAAAGGGCTTTGGGGAGAAATTACTTTCAAAACAAACAAGCAACAATAAGGGGGAAAGTTTTTGAAAAAAGCCCCAGTTCTTGAACTAAGTACTGTAAATTAGAGGAGAGACACAGGGGTGATTTCTATAAAGATATATTCATTATTTTCTTCTACTTCGCCGTAAAGTTTCTGGTACTTCAAGAGTTTCCCTCCTCGTTTTTTTTTCCCTTCTCCTTTGACCCCTTGACCAATTTATTCACTCAAAGTGTGTAATCCCAGCCAATGAACTTCAGTTGTTGATCTCCGAATAGAGCCAAGGCCAAGGACAGGATTGATTCCTCCTGAGAACAGGAAAAGGAAGGGCAAATGTGACAAAACCTTCTCAAACTCAAGGTATTTTGAGTTTGTTTTGGGGGCTGGGTCTTGTTAAAAGAAGAAACGCACAGATTTGCCTTTCAGTTTTAGAATATTTTAATTAAACTCTTGGAGTCCAAAGGCCTGAACTTTTCGGAGGGAAGAGTTATATAGTCTACATACCCTATCCTCTCCCTTCCCTGCTTAGTCGATGTTTTAGTCAACCCTTAGGTAAGGACGCAATCGGAACATTGAATTTGGCGTCTGGGAAGAGGAATGGAAGGATGTGCTAAAATGCAAAAGCTTGACAGACAATTTTCTAGGCAGGGGAGAAGGGGAAATGTACCCTACCACACACACACACACACACACACACACACACACACACACACACACACACACACACACACACACACACACTTCCCTCCACATAGCCCCATTCAGTATGCCTTGCATCCCCAACCTTCTCATCTCATATCAAGCAACGTCTTTTGACTTGCTTAATCCCCGGACCTAAGAAGTCAAGATTTGAATTTCTGTTGGAAACTATCTCGAGGGCTACATTGAGCCACATCTGGCAAATATAGTGGCTACTGTCATTGTCTCTGTCCCCGGTGAGGTCCTGCACACTCGAAGCAATTTCATTGTTAATTCTCACGCGCATCGTTCCACCCGGGAGAGGCCGCTTCCCGGGAGTGGCGAGGGGAGGAGGAGTGAAGCCAGCAAGCTCTATGGGAGAGATTGGGGGAAGGACCCCCCAGGGCCTCCAAACCTTGGTATTTGAGGCTGATCCCCCAGTCTCACCTTTCCAGGGGTCATAGAGGGTAAGAAAGGCCGTGGGGGCGCTGGACTTCAGACTGTGCGTGTACTCAGCTCAACCTTTCACTTTCACTGCGGCATCTGGGCGGGTCAAGCTGCTGAGCCTCCGACCCGAGCTAGTCCTCTGGTCGCGAGGGTAGGGGATGGGCAAAAAAAGGGGGGGAGGGAATGGGGGACAGTGCACTATAAGGACAGGTCCCAGCTTCTAGAGGCTGACACTGGGCCTAGCCCCGGGACTGGAAAACAAAACAAAAACAAAACTCCACAGCATTAACTACAGGGAAAAAACAAAACAAAACAATACCTAAGTCTAAAACTCCTAAGCTATCCAAAGAGCAGAGAGCAGCTGCTCCTGGCGCGAGTTGGCAGGGACTCATCTTGGTGGCCTTCAACATTTCTTACCCACTGAAGGATCTTGCCTTTTCTGGGATCCTGTCAGTTTCACCGCCCTCCCCCAGCTCCACACACTTTCACAAAAACGCTTCCAAACGGAAGCCCCCACCGCGCAGCTCTTGGAAATCAATGTCATAAAACGGGTTTTTAATGGGTTAATTGACTGGAGGCTGCTATCATGTTTAAACACCTGTTTCTTGAAAAGAGAGTCAGCCAAACCCCATCCCTTCCCCCCAATCAATATCTACACATTTCTGCCCCCGCTGCCTGTTGATAGACCAAAAGAAAAACAACAACAAAAAATCCATTTCACCTTTTAAACTTGGTAACCTTTCCGCCTGGCGGGTAGCTGGGCGGGGGCGGGAAATGGGAAGGGGGGTGGGAGGGAGAGTTGTTTCCAGGGCTGCCCCAGTGCCTTCTAGCTTGGGAGAAAGAGCCGGTGCCAGCCCGATTATAACCCATAATGGAAACTTTCTTTGGGTGTATTTATTTATGGATTCAAGGGTCCTCAGCATTTTACATAATGAAACCTAACGAGGATGAGGTTTCTCAGAAAGGAAGTAAGCAGGTTAATGGATTTACAGGACTGCAAGGCTGTCACCTTCCCACTACTCACACTCTCCCTCAGTACCCAGCCAGAAATATCAAGCACACCGCAACCTTTGCTTTTCTGAATTCACTGGAAAGAAGTACCTTATCTGCCCTATCGGATTGCATTAGAAATGCGAGTCATCCATTCTAATGCTCTCTACCAGGGGATGGGAATTTAGAAGTCATTAACTGCAGTGTCTGGGGTTTCTTTGCTATTGATTTTTTTTTTGGCAGTATTAATATAGTCAAGACCGTCGGTCAGTCAAAGTTAAATTGATTCTTTGGGCCAAACACCTCTCACTAAATGGCACCACGCTTCAACATGTTAATTTTAAAAATGTAATTGCAAGTGCACTGATTTAGTTCTTTTTTGCAGCCAAGCGAGGCGCTCAGTGCGCGGCCGGCGCGGACACCGCACAGTCCGTAGCAAGCACTGGGGAGCCAGTGGTTGCCCCTTCTAAGGCACCCCTATGTGAGAGAAGGAGGAGAAAGAGAGAGGGAAGAGAGAGAGAGAGAGAGAGAGAGAGAGAGAGAGAGAGAGAGAGAGAGAGAGAGAGAGAGAGAGAGAGAGAGAGAAGGTTGGAAGGAAGGGCAATGGGAGAGGACAGATGAAAGCATTTCCTCCAGGTCTGCATTCCCGGGGAATAGTAGAAAGAAATCTCTTATCAAAATACAAACTGACCCTTTGCCTGCTCCCTGTATCTCTCTCCTCCCCCTCAAAAATAGTAGTAAGGAATTTATATAAAGACAGTATATAAAAACTTATATACGATCTTTGGGAGACTGTCAACCCAAAGTCGTGTAAAAACTATGTATATGTAAAACGCAGTGGTAAATGTACACCCCAGTAGCACGCGATTCAGCAGTGGTTTCCGAGTCTTGCTTCCACTTGCTTTCTAGACTATACTGAAAATCGCGTGGACAACACCTCCCCCCTCCCCCCCCCCGCTAATTTTTACTGAAACTCATTGTTGAAACATCCTCCCCCCTCAGCCAGCCTTTGCCGCACCCCCTCCCCAAATAGTACTGGCGGAAGACCCCCTCAAAAGTTAGAAACACACTTACATTTCCTCTTCCAGTTCCAGCCTCCTCCCATAGCGGCTCAGGGACAGCCTCTCCCCTATACAATCTAACCTTATAACACCTTCCTGAGATTTTATTAGAGACCCTAGATATAATGAACGGCTCTCTGCATACACAGGACCGAGCGTCCTACCCCTTCCAGACCCTGTCCCAGCCAAGGCTCCCGAGCGGCTCTGTCACCAGAGACAGGAGTGCCCGGTAACACACGCGCGCGCACACACACACACACACACACTCACACACACTCTCTCTCTCTCTGTGTCACACACACATACACACAAACAATCACACACATATACACACACACCACTCACGTACTCACATACTGCACGGGAGAGACAAGAAAATGAAAGTTATTATTGATAGAAAAGACTTTAAAGACAATTTCAAGTTATTGTTTCTCTCTGGAAAAAAAAGGGGGCTTTTTCCCCTCCTCACATAATGAAACGCCTTTTGTGTGGCGCCGAACAATACCAAACAAGTATTCTAATAAATAGCCACTTTTTTGTTCCGTCTCGACTGTGAATAGAATTGAGCAGTTGGTTTGAGAGCAGCTGGGACGCTGCTTTGAGCAGGGAGGGAGGTGGAGCCGAGTCTCTCTCTCTCTCTCTCTCTCTCTCTCTCTCTCTCTCTCTCTCTCTCTCTCTCTCTCTCTCTCTCTCTCTCTCTCTCTCTCTCTCTCCCCATCTCTCTCCGTCTCTCTCTCTCTCTCTCTCTCTCTCCTCACTGTCCTCCATTCCCACACCCCTTTCTCCTCCCTTCACTCTGTTCTACCTTCTCCTCCCCCTCACTCTCACCTTCCTGAGATCTTTATAATCATCTCCCCTCTCTCTTTCCATGGACCCACCTTTTTTAGGTCCCTTCACTTTTCAGTCCTGCACCTGTCCTATTTTCAAGGCACCTCGGCCTAAAGGCTTATTTTCTTCACCACCCTTCATCCCCCAGGCCTTTTCCTCAATTACTTAGATTTCATTTTCCTCTTTCCTTTCTTCACTCATACACATCATACAACCTAGGTTTTTCTCTCCTCTAACCCTGTGAGAGACCCTCTTTTCCAAAATGCTTCCTTGTAGATAAATGCCCAGCTTTCCTTGAACCCCCCAGGACGCTATCCACAGCCTCCCTTCCATTACATAATGTTGTAAATCCACTCCTTATTCCTCCCTCATTTCCTTCTTGTACTTTCTTTACTCAATAGGATTGAGCTTTGCGCTTTGTTCTCTCTCTCTCTCTCTCTCTCTCTCTCTCTCTCTCTCTCTCTCTCTCTCTCTCTCTCTCTCTCTCTCTCTCTCTCTCTCTCTCTCTCTCTCTCTCCCTTGTCTCCCTCCTTTCCTCTTTCCCCCTTCTCCTGAAAGGGTGTATGACACCTCTGGCTGTAATGCAAAGCTGCTGTTAGTCTCCCGTTTCCTAAACAGCTCCGTTTACGATCATGACTTTTTCCTCTATTACTCCACCTCATCTCTAATCCCCTTCACGTCAACATGACAGCTGCTGTAGGAAAGACAGTCAATAGAGGTTAGTAATATGGACACAAAAAGCACCTACAGCTTTTCAGGTAAAAGTTGCCTTTTTTAAGCGCGCCAGGCTGATTTTCGGCTCTGGTGGTGGGCGGGTAAGGAGGTGGGGTGAGTGGGGGCAGGCGGGGATGTTCTAGGGAGGTGGCAAGGGGAGATCCCTTGTAGTAGAGGTTGGAGCAAGAGCCAGGAGGGAGCTCAGCAGGACTGCAGCTTTCTCCCAATACGGACATCCACCTCTCACAACCTTTTCACTCTAAGGTCAAGGGGCAAGGGAGGTTTGCAGTACTCAGTCTAAGGTTGAGGTTTCGCCACACTGTATCTCAGGTTGCCCTAGAGGCACTTTAGTTAAATCTCGGCGCCCTAAAGTTTGGACCCTCGCTGTTCTTCGTGACTCACTCTGAAGATAGAGTCTCTGGGCATCTCATCAGGTGGGGATTACCTCTCCCCATCCCATACATGTGAGCACACCTACAGATATCAAAAGGCAAGATGAAAACCCACCTTCTGTGAATGTGACCTAGCAGAGAAAAATCACCCATTTCTAATTCATCGGAGGTGAATATGCAAAAAAAAATTCCCCATACAGCCAATCCATTATTTTACCCAAAGCATAGCATTCACATAGCAAGATGCATAAGGCATATTCACCTATTGTTAAATATATATTATATGTGATATATATGTATATCTATATATGTATATACACATAGATACACATATATGCATTTCCATGCACCCTTAAAGTGTATGCGTGATACAGTAAGGATCTATGTACGAGTCTGTGCTTGTGTGCATGTGTGCACAGACATATACGCATAGCTATATCATACGGGCAAATGTATGATAATTTTTTTTTCATTGCTTGCAGCTGCAGTTCCAAGAGATCCTTGTCTGTCTGGCTCTAATAGCAGAGGCTAAGAACCCACATGACTTTTACTCAATGGATCTCAATCTACAGAAACACTATGTCATTTGCAAATTATTTCTTAATCGGACTAAGCTACTTAGAAATGTAAAGAAAGAAGCGTTTGTTTCTTGAACCGTGCCAAAGAGCATAGATTTTGATTGGAAATTAATTTTCCTAGAAGAATCTCTTTCTCAGCAAGGCTCATTGGTCTCTGTGTGCAGGGACTCAAACGCACCGGAACGCATTGTTAGTTCGCAGATCTCTCCCGGTTTGGGGATTTCACATTTTATTTTGAAATACATCTAAAAAAAAACTTTATCCCCTCGGAATTTAAGGTGATTTAATTCAATCATGGGGAGATGTCATTAGTTGCCATGTGAGAAGACACTGGGCGATGGCAGTTATTTTTTTTTTTTCATTTTTTTTTTATCGGGTTTGTGCAGATAGGAGGCACGCTGGAATCTGGTTGGGGAAAAAAAAGGAGAAGGAAAACACTGGGATTTGGATCTTTTCCAACAGAGGCACTGAAAGCTTTTTTTTGTATGGAAAATGGAAACATTTTGGAATACAGATTTAAAACTTTGACTTATATTTTACATGTTAAATAACTGAAAGATTGGGTACAACATCGAATAAAGATTCCAAACCTGCAAATATTTGAATGGTTTCTGTAAAGTGGAGCAGCTGTCAGTCAGCTGGGTTTGACAGGCTGCCACAATTTTGTCACTTAATAGTGGGTGTTAGGCTAAGTGCAAAACACTCTGGCAAACAGATGTCAAACCCACATCTCATATAAATGTGGGTTGTAAAATTGAATTTTAACCCACATATATGTCTTAAAAATTGGAGCCAGTGTGTAAACTCGTAGCATGGAGGACCTGGGAGAGAACTTCTCCTGTGGGTTTGTGCCAGAAAGAAGAGGAAGATTTGGAAATTTGACCCCCTCTCATTTTTAAGCCATTTCCCTTATCCATCAGAGTCTGGGAAGAAGTATATGAGAAAATTAGAAAACGGGGGTATATAAAGAACAAAATAGAAACATTGCAACCCCCCCCCCAGTCACTCTCTACATCCCCTCTTTTATCCTCTCCCCCAAAGCCCCTTTGCACTTCATTTAATAAAATCCCTGCAGGCATTGTCAAGGGGAAGATGGAAGATGGTGATCTCTTTCTTCAGGTTTGCCTCTCCTACAAAAAAAAAAAAAAAAGGATGTTTCCTGCTTGCCTCATTGTGATGACTTGCTTTTCTTTTTAATTTAAGGGGTTCTTCCCCTGGTCTCTCTTCTCCATTGCAGTGAAGCTCAGAGAGGAGAGGAAATGAAACCACCCCAAAGTCCAAGCTTCAGATAGCACCTGAAGTTGATTAGTACCAGGGTCCAATTCCAGTAGGAATTAGAACAGCCACAGGGCACACCTGGCTTGGAGGATCAAGGAAACCCTGTGGTCAGGGTGTGCTCATACTGCAGGGTCCTGTGTATGTGTGTGTGTGTGTGTGTGTGTGTGTGTGTGTGTGTGTGTGTGTGTACATCAATTTCTTTGCTATTTCCCTCAAGATGGCACTCCCAGGACAGAATTGGGGTTCCCTCCCTGTAAGGCATGAAAAGACAAATGATCCTCTAATCTTTCTCTTTTCTTCCTTCCCAAAGGGGTCAGGATAGGAAAAATGGGTAGCTTAAGATACTGTTTACTCCAACCATCCAAGGATTTCCAGTTTTTTGAGGCTCCCTTCTTACCACAATGAATACTTCAGGTTGGCCTTTTTGGAGATGGGAGGTAGGGGATGAGGAGGTGGGAAAGTGTGGATGGGAGTGGGGGTGGAACAACTCACATCACTGACCTGAAATGGATTCTATGTTCCTTGAAGGTTGAGGGAATATGGTTTACTCCACCCCAGCCCTGGTATAACATTAATATTTAGGTGTTTTTGCTGTAGGACATAATAATATATGGTTCATTTTGCTCTCTCAGGAGATCAGCATGATGAGTGGGTTATCCAGCACATAAGATTGTTTCAGATCACTGAGAGAATCAGTCATTCTTGACATGTCTTTCCAAACTGTTCTACCTTTTGGTGATGACAATTACCTTGTACAGCCAGTGAAAATGTTTATATGAGCAAACTTTATTTTAATTTAATCAGTTAGTATCTATGTCATAACTCATTAATTGCTATTAATTTTTGTATATAGATAAAATTTAGCTTTCCTTTTTTGTATAATCAAATCATTTTTTAAAAATTGAAACTTTCAGCTGTAAGGTCAGAAGTGAATATTTTGCCTTTTCCATAAAATGTACTAAAATAATAATAATAATTGATTACTGTCATAATGTTATTTATATTTATAGGTGTATGTCTATATGAAGAAATGCCTTATATAAATTGAGATTATATACATATAGGTATGCATTTATGCATAGGCTTTTCCCCCTAGCATATTGTGGGCTTTAAAAAAAAATTCCATTCATGATAGCTATTTTTTTAAAAAAATGCTATATGTTTTAGACTTTTAAGGATTAAATCCATTTTGAGGACAATTGTTTTCAAAACACATATTTTAACTGTGATTTACTATAGAGCCACTTCCCAAGTTCTTCCCATGTTTTTATAGTGAGCAACAGTTTGAGAGAAAAAGTGCCCATATAGTACTTGTATTATTGGAATGCCACCCAAAACATAGTTTAAAAAATAAATACCTTCTGATAGAAATAAAAGACAAAAAGTTTAAAAGGAAGTGGGCATTTGGGGAAGAAGGACACAAGTGTAACATGTTTATTTATGTATCTTGATTTTTTATTTAGAATTTATAGAGCACCATATGTATTGACTCAATCTAGTTTTCTCAACCTAGGTAGCTCTAAAGTTTACATTGGACAATAATTAAAGTAAGGAATTTCTAATTAAAGATCATGATTTTCACAGGTGGAAAAAACCTGATAGTTAGCACTTAGGTAAATAATATGGTTCCAAAAGAAATGATATTATCTTAAAATGATAATCCTTCCCAACTTGAGGAAGAGTTTTTGTCTATTATCTGGGGTCCCCTCACTCAAAGGATCCCAGAAAGCCTTCCCAGGTACTATGTACCCTCTGAGATCAGAATCCTCTTCAGATCCTAAGCTCCTGAACCTCCATCCCCTGATGTGTTATTTTGCTAATCATCCTGATTACATAAATGAAAAGACATTTGATGAAATAACATAGTTATAAAAGTAATAACAGAACATTTAAATCTGGATTTAGCAGGATATATTCTAATATACTTGTGTAAAATTAATATACCAAAAGGCAGTGTGCCCAAATTTTGTACAGTTTTCAACTTGAGTATTTCATCAATATGGAAATGATGTCCAGTGACTATTACACAATTTCCTCACATTGTAGAGCTAGATATCCTCCAGAAGAGTGTATATTTTCTACCAAAAAACATATGGATGACTTTATTTATGAAAGTCGTTACAAATGAAAGTATTCAGAACAAACATTAATGTTTGGATGTCAAGAGCACATGATGTGACTGGTTTTGAAGTATTCCTAATGATAAATATCACATCAAAGGCTCAGGGAATATTCCTCAGCATTGTGCTGGGTATTTTGAGGAGATACGAAAGAGTAAAACACATGGTCCAAGCTCTGGAGGAGTTTATAGTCTAGTCGATTAGAAAAAATTAACATGCATTATACATAGTAAGAAATCAATATCTGTTGAATGAATTAAAAGGGCAGTTTATAAATAAGTGTTGCATTATGTGGTACAGATTTGTAAATACTGCACGTCAGATGGGATGGAGATCAGTGCAGGCTGGAAGGCTTCTTGGAGGAGGTGGGATGTGAGCTGGATTTTGAGGGATGAGTAGGATTTGAATAGACACAGAGAAGAAAGGAAGTTATTGCAAATGAAAATAACAACATAAATTAGGGCAAAGAAGTTGGGCCAAAGTAGATCATAACAAGACCTCAACAATATGGCATTTGCAAAGGAGCAGTTCTCATTTTTATCCATCAGAAAACAAAAGCTCTTAAATGTAAAGATTAAAATTACTTTTTACGTTCCTCTCTAGGCAGTATGGTATAATGAAAAGGCCTGGCTCTGCCATTAACTAGCTATGTGGTTATGGGAATGCCACTTAAATTCTCTTGGCCTTAGCTTTGTTGCTTGTAAATTGAAGAGGATGGACTAGATTCCTTCCAACTTTAAATTTTTTTGATTAAAGATTGTAATTGCATTATTCATTACATACTCAGCATTTAAATATGCAATATATCTAGGATATTGATCACAAGTGACCTGCAAACCAAAAAAATCATAATGAAACATATTAATAGAATCTATTTATGCTTTAAAAATGAAATCAAAGGTCTTTCTTTCCTCCTTCTTCCACCCCTCCCCCCAATAAACCCTAACCCATCTAGTGGATCAATTCAAGGCAGAGATATATCCACATATGTTCTTTAACGACTGAGCTGGAATTAAACTGGAGCATCAAGATATGCTTCAAACCACACCTGAGTGGAAGCAATATTTTATTCTTTTCCACTCTGTGAATGTAGTGGTGCCTGGCACCATTATTAGAGGGTTGTACCGGAGACTTAGAGGCTGTCAGCAGAAGAGCAGGTTGAATGGCTTAGCATTCAGGTATCTGATTGTCAGTCAGAGGAGAAGGAGGTGGATGAGTGATAATAAAGGGTAAAGGACTCTCCATCTCCTTCTTTTGTGATTTAAAATAGATTGTTCATTTTTAAATGGTGAATCAATTTCATCTGGGAAAGGGAAATAATTTTATAGATGTTCTAATATTAAATATATAAATTCCTAATTTAAACATGATATGTCTGTGCTTAATCTTTTTTTTTTTTTAAGGTGCTTAAAGTTATCAGAAGGTATTTTCTATGTTATGAACACTTCTTTAGTGAAGATTGTTTAGGTGGTGGAGATTTAGATCTGAGTCAGGCCATGTTGCAGTGCTGAGTGCAGGGCATGTTTAAGAAGCAAATTGTTTCCTCTGGGGAGGATGTCAGTGATCTAAATATAGTGTAAAATTTTACGGTGGGAGTCAGAAGACCATCCCCAAGATTTGCTTTCTAGCCTTTTAGAAAAAGAAATTTATGGTGAGGGGGATGGGAGACAGAGGATGCTGTTTGTCTGATGTCTTCACCTCTTTAGAGGGCTAAACTTCCCATGTCCCTGAGCTGCTAGGGATATAGGATATTTCTCCCATCTAGAAAATTGTCCTTCCTGTCCTGACCTTAGGCAAATCCTACTTGCCCATGCTTCAAGGCTCATCTCTCTTTCCATGCCTCAGCTCTGGGGCCACCTCCTCCATGAAGCTTTTCATGGACTCCCACAGTTTAAAATGTACTCTTCTCAAATTTTCATAGTGCATTTTGCCTACATGTCCCGCTTTCACCATCTATCTTATATCATTCTTATTTATACATAAGTTACATCTCCCTTAAAAGACTTTAAACTTCATGAGGGTAGGAATAAAGTTTTTATCCATCAACCAACAAGAATTTATTAAGCATTTACTACTTGCCAAGAAAATCCTTGGATAGTACTTGTGTGCTATGGTCCATAGGGTCACAAAGAGTTGGGACATGACACAATAACAGCTACTATGACTATGGCTATGATTGCAACTACTACTACTACTACTACTACTACTACTACTACTACTACTACTACTACTACTACCACTACTACTAGCCAGACATTGGAGAAATAAAGAATGAAACAATCCCTACTCAAAAGAAGCTTAAATTCCACTGGGAAAGACAAGATGGAGAAAAAGGTGGTACTTGAGCTTTGATGTAAAAGAAAGAGAGGGATTCTGCAGGGTTGAAATGAGGAGTTGGATGTGTTCTACACATGGAGTATGATCATTACAAAGACACAGAGACTAGACACAGTCATGTGTGATGAATAGACAGAAGACCTGTTGTGGACAACAGAGTGTGAAATGTTAATAATGTGCAAAAATCCTGTGAAGATATGTTAAGGTCAGTTTGTGTAAAGCTTTAAATCTAAGGAGTCGAGGTTACACCTTTAACAAATAAATGCATATTGCTTTGGTTGACTTCAAGTTCTTTCTTTGACAAGAAGCTTTCTCTGATAACTCTGGTTTAACCTGATCTGTTTCTTCTAATTATTATAAATACTACTACCACTCCTTCCACTCCTTCCTACTAAAGAATAGATCACTTTGGGCTACATGATAATTTTTTTTTTACTAATGTCACTACTAATATGAATAATGCCTCATTGATTGATTGTATGCAACTTAATTATTTACAAAGTTCTCCCATCAAACTAACCTTATGGTGGGGATTCTTTACATTTTTCTTGTGTGTTATGGAACCCTTTGGCAGCCTAGTGAAAACTATGAGTTTTTCTCAGAATAATGTTTTTTAAATAGTTGGTGGAAATGCCAAACTTCACTTATATGTTGGTGAAAATAAAAATGTAATTTTTTCCCCATCTAAATCCACAAGGCTGCTGATATCTATGCCAAAGTTTTGGGGATCTGTGGACTCCAAATAAATAATCCTTGCTCTGTTGGGTAGGTAGAATATGTGTCATTTCTCCATTTTACAGATGAGGAAACTGGGGCTAAGAATTATACACACTCAATATCAGAAGTGTCAGAAGGGGATTCAAATTTGAGTCTTTTCACTCCTACCAGTGCTCTTTCCATTGTATTATTCTGCCTTCAATGTGAGCTATTATTATTTTAATTATTTTAGTAGAGTCAAGGGGTTGCTTTTTAAAAGGAACCTCATCTAGTCATGTGTCTGTAAAAGTTCCTTATTCTTTTTATCAATTCCCTTTTAGTATGACCCAGTTTAGTTCATAACAATATTGCATTCCCCACTGGGACCTACTTCTACTTCATATCAATTCTCTGAGCTGACTGGAGGATAGGGATATTTTCTTTGGGAAAAGAAACTTTGATGGGATTTTCTGACTGCCTTCACAATGTCAACATATTTTAAAATTTATTCAAAATTGGTGAGGTTATTTTTTTGTGGGGAGAAGCTTTACTTTGGCAAAACATCTGAACAATTGAATGGATAATATTTTATCATGAGCTGTGACTAATTGGTCTGTAAAATGAGTACAAAAAAAGTGAATTTCATGAACGAGTGGTCAAAAATATTTGAGACATGGAAAAAGATCTTAGAATAAATAGTTGTTAATATAAGGGGTTTAGGTCTTTGAATTTGCTTATGGGAGAGAGAATGGAGGGAGGAAGGTGGTTCTCTTAGGATAACTACTTCCTGCTATTTGAATTTTCAACTCTAACAGAGTACTGGGTATGGGAACTTGAAGAGTGATTTCATAAAGAAAAAAAAAAGAGAGTAGTTTATACCAAAATGGAATAAACCCCCTTTTGAGTAACAACAATCTGCATAAATGCTTTAAGAAAGCCTATAATTATGATAAAAATGTTGCTCAAAGTTAAAATTATGAAGCAATCAAGATTTATAAACAGTCTCTCATCGACTTTTAATCATTCTTTCTTTTTTATATACAAACCGTACACAATATATAGTTGCAACATATAACACTATACATTTTATTTTCAGTAATTTATTTGAATAAAATATGTGAGGTGACATTGAGAAACTAGGTTATATATGCATATGTCTCTGCCTACAGTATGCACACACACACACTCACACTGAAGAAGTGATGCATATTCTGGCAGTAATCTTAAACAGAAGATCTATATGACTTTGCTGTATCAGAAACTACTTAAAATATTAATTTGAGCCAACATTTGACATTCCTACAGATATCTTTTCTCCTTTACTAAGGGGAAACTGTCTTAGTGCACATGGAAGGTATATGTTTAAGGCCAGGATCTCATGATAGAAGCCAAAGGATTAAAACAGCAACATCCACTTGAGTGTATGGAAATATTTTAACAGTAAAATACAAATACTCTCTGACCCATCCTTTCTCCTTCTAAGAAGTCTTCCTAACCCAAAATGATGGGAAAATGATTAATATGATGGTCATCTAAGGGTGAGACATAAAGGTGATGCATTTGTGGACACTACTGGAAGTCCATTAAGAAGTTTAAAGAGTTATATTCCTCAAGGAGACTTATGATGAAGAGTTATAATGTAGGGTATGATGCTAATCTGTTTGCTGCTTGAGGAGAGAACAAGGATGAATTAGCATGGGATGCAAAGAACTTGGTGAAAATGTATATTAATAATTAGAACATTTATCCTAGGGATACGAGGTCTCTTCTCTATTCCTCAAACTAGCTTGACTCTAGGTTCTAACCTTTATTACTTAGAGCATAGCTCTTTAGCTGAAAATGAATCCATTTTGGAATACTCCCCTCATCTGTCTAGTTTGTACCCTGTGACAGGTGTCCAACTTACTGATACCTAGTTTCATTATTGACTTAGAGCACAGAGGATGGGCTAGATACTAGTTTAAGAGTATCTTTTAGGTCTTTGATTTTACTGTTGTAAGACTTGGAAGCAATAGATGTGCCAGCAGGGAATATTTCCTACTTCAATGACTTAAAATACATGGATTCATTTTAGGGAAACTTCCTCATAATATCCGTTATATTCTCTGATATGAATATTTCTCCTTATTTGATTGGAAAATTCAGTCACGTACATGGTGGAAGAGTTATATATCTGAATTAGTAGTCAATCAAGATCTCTATAAAGTATTTGTACCCAACACTATATTTTGAACATTTCAGAATATAATGAACACACTAAGAAAAAATTGCAAGCATCAACAACAAAATCTGATGTTTAGTTGTGAGCATATATGGCTGATATTGAAGACATTCTTATTTTTTGACTGCCAGACTAATTTTTTTCCCAATTAATTACATTCTGGAATGTAGTGAAAGAAAGGAAACCCAACTACATCCAACTCTGTCCTTGTCAATAAATATACTTAGGCATTACTTAAAAATAAATATTTTCTGCAAGGAATGAATTCCTTATTTTATATTTCTTATTATTTTTTTCTTTATTTTATAACAAAAATGCATTGCATTTCCAGGACTTTGAAAGTAAGACAAAAAACAATGCTGGGCTGATTCTTGCCATGTGATCAGATGATGCATTTATGAATTCATTTTCCTATATGTTTGTAGGTATGTTGTTATCTGCTTCTTACAACTCCATAGCAGGCACTTTCCTCAGAAATCACTAGACATGATAGCTCCATCTAAGTGAATATACATTTGTCAAAGATAATCTAACAAAATCAGCTAACAAAATCAATTTCTTATTCCAGTGACATAATTTCAATTGTTTTGGGGGTGGGTGGGAAATTGTAGTAAGGACTTAAATCATGTTATATAAAAAAATGTCATCATGATAGCAACTCTGCTAAGAAAATTGGAGCATAATTCCTAATTCCTTGGATCTTTCATACAACTTTCATGCATTCAAAGGTTACCTTTCTGGCCTCAGTTTCCTGGGAAGGAAGTAGTCTACAAAATACTTTTTCAAATGAGCCTGTTAGATTGATGTTCACTCAAATAGTTATGGAGGGGGAAAAATGATGTGTCTTTTTGTGAAGCAGGATCTTTTAATAAAGCCAACAAGTGAAAACGCTAATAAGGATTTTTGTTAATTGATTTTGACAGTCTCTACTGGAGCTTATATTTATACCCATTGTCTCATACAAAAAAGATTGATTGCCATAAGTTTTAAAATAATGAACAAAAAATGTTATCGGGCACCCTTCACAACTCACTATCCAAGACATCAAAAGTTTTGGTTTGAAAATGATAATATTTTAAAATCTTAGTTGAGGAAGTCAGCTTTCAATAGCAAATTGCTTTTGCTTTGTCAAAATTCCTACTGTTTTCATGTATCTACAATGTTCATTTGATATGATCGTCTTTTTAAAAGTTCTGTGAAGATTTTGTTCAATTCTATAATCAGAATCCTGTACTTAGAAATCCTCACTGAATGAAATAAAATTTTAAGAAATAAAAAAAATTGTGCAACTGAGAGTTCTTAAGGGAGAGGGGAAATGGAGTGCCCATGAAATGAAGTTACAGTAGGTGAAGTCAACAACTGGAGGCTAGAGCCAATGATTGGAGCCTTTGCACTTTCTCTATTTTGTCTTCTCCTTTTGCTCTTCTGTCTGAATCCATACATCTATGATTTGAAAGCTATCAGATTGCATGGCTGAAGTATTTGTATAAAGCATTATTTCAGCCATGCAATCTTCATCTATTATTTTCTTGGTGTACTCGGCTAACTCTCATCTATAGAAGTGTCTTCTAGAAATCTGGGGAAGATGGTGGAATGGGAAGTAAGCTAGGATGCAATTGCTTCTCTACCACCCTTTAGGAATAAGAAGAATCCTCCAAAAACTATAAATACAAGAGAAACATGGGATTACATTGTAATTTGATATAATTTTTTCAGAATAAAGTAACTGAAAATTAGTTGATTTATCCTAGCATTCCTGTACTCCTGTACCTTCACTCCCCTGCCCTCCATGTCTGGCTACTTTGACCATGAATCTGCACTTTGGGCGATTGACTTTTTGAGTCAGTTTCTTGGCAGTTTGTGATGACTCTTCTCTCAGGGTAGATTGAGCTTGGTGAATTGGAGGTGCATAGAGGTTGGAAAAGAAGGAACACAGGTGACTATAGAGAAGGAGCTAAGAGTTCCAAGGCCCATGTAGAAGTTTGGAAGGAGAGAATCCAAGCCCTGAGAAGTGAGAATTAATTCCAACTATTTAATATTATTCAATATTTAACTAATTAATATATAAGGAGAAAATAGGGAGGCAGCAAGATAGAGGAGAGATCCAATTAAAAATGTCTTTTTGAAGTTTTGAAGCTCAGCAGAACCCCTGGGGATCCTCCCCCAATCCATTCATAATGAGGAATTTTTAAAAAGTCAGTTTTTGAAAGAATAGTGGAGCACAGGAAAACTCATGGGTCTGGGAAAGGTGGAGAATAGGATCAAACACAGGATCCCCTCATCATGTTCCTAAAGGAGTGATCCCAATGGGTCATCCTTACCTGCTAAGAGCCATTGATCTCATCCAATCCCTGTGGTCCAAGAGAACAGAGAAAAAGCTAGGAAAGGGGTACAAAAGCATTGAAGCTACAGAAGGGAAGAGATTTAGGGTAAAAAAACACTTATACAATGAAGACTCCATAGAAAAATAATCAGAGTGATGGATAAAACAGAAAAAAGCTTACTGAAGAAGTGAAATGAGCCTTCACAATAATTGAATCCTCCACAACAAAAGAAACAGTTATGATCCACTGAAGAAGTGAAAGTATTATAACAAAATCTACATATTAAGAATAACCAAAATGGTTCAGAAGAGCAATAAAATGAAGTAAAAATATATAAGAAATAAGAACAGAAATAAAACTTTCAAGAAAGAAACTAGGAAGTCTAACAAGAAAGTAGAACATTCAGAATAAATTGGAGACCACGGACTGTACTCTGTAACAATAGGTTCTCTGTAAAGGAGAATAGAATTTGAATATAAAAATAGAGAGGTAGAAGGAAATTAGTTGAACTAAATCAAAAGTCAATAAAGTTGGAATAATGTGTAGAAATTTTAAGAGATTATAATATTGAATTTAAAGAAAGAAAGAAAAGAGACTTACAGGTCTTTGAGAAAAACATCATGACAAAAGAAAAATAAACCCTATTTACTGTATTTTAAGAAACCATAAAGGAAAATTATCCAAAAACATTAAAGACAGACAGGAAAGGACAGATTGGGAGGATTCACAGAAAAATAAAGCAAAGAAAACCCAAACTCAATTCACCTAGAAACATAGCTAAACTTCAGAATTACACTGTGAATCAAAAAAAATGTAGGCAGAAAGGGTAAACAAATATTACAAGTTATCAGAATATAATATTTTAGAAAGTAAAAAGTCAGATTATACTCCAAAATAAAATTTTCTTTAATTCTAAGCCTAAAAACTAAAGTAAATAACCGAATTTTTACCAAAAAGGAAGAACATGAGATACTCCTTCCAAAGAACTCAGAGATGAATAGGATACTCAGCAAGATTAATGAAACAGAAACAAGCTGAACACAATAAGACAGCAATAAAAGACTAGGAATGAAATTCTTATTTTCACATGGTTAGGGCTAGACCAGACTATGGATATAAGGTAGAGGAGTCTTTTTGATATATTTTCTTTAAAAAACAGTCACAAATCTGATTGTCACTGAGAAAACAAAGAGCGTCAACTTGAAGAATCAAAGGAAGAAAAGGTATAACTGCAAAAATCAGGAGAGTAGGAATAAGAATGAACAATATTACAGTAACACTACAAGTGGTAGGATAATACAGAGAAACATTTGTGACAAGAGGGACAAGAGGAGCAGGACATAAGATGGATACAGGACATATATGTGTGTATGCAAATAATAAATATGTATATACACATATATGTATATAGTTAGTACAAGAAAGCAGAAAATTAACAATTATAACCCAAATATGAATGGAATTATCCCCCAAGGGAGGAATGAATTCAATACAATGGTAAAGATAATATTTTGCTGCATGCAAGAAATAAATTTGGAAACAGAGAAAATTAGAAGATAGGAAAATATATTTTTCTTAAATGACTCAAAAAGGAGTTTCAATCATAATCTCAAAAAAGTGCAATAATGAGATTAATAATACAACAGAGTCAGAGAAACTACATGACATGTTTTATATGGTACATAAGGTCACCCTATAAAATGAAAAATAACACGTAACTTAATGGTGTCGAATCTAAGATCTCAAAAAAAAATTAAATGAATTGCAAAAAGACACTGATATAACAAAATAAGAGTAGATGTTAATCCTATTCTAGATTTGTATGAATCCAACAGAAAGATGCAAATTAAAATATAGAGCTAGATTGTAGAAAAATCAGATTTATCTAACTTATGAAGATTTCTGAATGTGAATATTAAAGAATTGTCATAAATTTTCAACATTATACATCATCTTTACAAAAACTGATTATACAACACCCATAAAGGAATAATAGAGAAATGTAAAAAAAGGCACAAATAATTAACATCCATTATATATCATAAAGCAATGGCAAATAATAAAGGAAACATGAGCAAACAAAATGCAACATGTTGACTAAATGGAGAATAAGTAATGGCATCATGAATAATAAGGGGAACAGAGGACAAATAATAAAATCAATCAATAACTATTCAAGATAATGATAAACTATATCCCTAAATTTCTGTGACATCTCAAAAACATTTCTCAAAGGAAAATTTATATCTCTGACAACTTATATGAACAAAATAAAAAAGAGATGTTCAATGAAATAAGCATGTAATTAAAAAACTACAAACTAAACAAATTAGTTATCCTAAAGGAAATACAAATGAAGAAAGCTTGAAAATTTGAGGAAAAAAATAGAAAAACTTAGAAAAAAATTATGGAATTGGTAAGGAAAATTCAGATCTGTCTTTAAAACTGAGTCACAAATCAACAAAATATTAACTAATGATCAAGAAAATGAGAAAAGAAAATTAAATTTCCCAAATAAAAAGTGAACAAGAATTTACAACAGAAAGGAAACAAGGGGAATTAACAGAATTATTGTGCACAATAATATGCACCCACCCCCGAAAAATAAACAAACCCTGAGACTTCAAGGAAGTAGATGATATATACACACACACACACACACACACACACACACACACACACACACACACACACACACACATATATATATATATATATATATATACACACACATATATGTATATACGCATATATAGGTACAAAATATGAAATACCTAAACCAATAAAAGAAGAGATTGAGATTTTACACAACCAATTCTCAGAAAAAGAAATGAAAAGTGTTTATTGACTACCCTCCTCCTTAACCATTCTGGGCCACATGGAGTTTCAAATGAATTCTATCAAGCATTCGAAGGACAATTAACTAGCAAGAACATGCTTCTCAGTTTTGTACTCAATGGATTCATGCATGCTTATGTTCAGCTAGACCATTTTCTGTCTTCCTACCATATGTGAATCTGCGTTTTTACATTCCACCACACTGCTTTCTACCTCTTACCCTGATCAACAATAACTTTGCCTTTGGAAAGGGCATGCCAATGAACTCTTATTTTTCTACCTACCAGCTTTATGACTTTCCAAACCAAAATATAATTTCCTAAACACTTGCCACTTTTTTTTTGCCAATACTCTCTTATATTTGTTTTGTTTTATTAGAATGCAAGTTCCTTGAGAGCATAGACTGTCTCAGTTTTGTATCTGTATTACTAGTGTTAATATAGTAAGTACTTAATAATTGTTTTTCACTCATTCACACCTATTCTAAGAAAAATATTCTCAAAAACAGACAAAAAGCACTTAAAATTATGAGTCAAATATAGCCTTGATATCCAAATGAGGAGACCAAATAGAGAAATAAAGAAACTATGAATCTATTTAAATATTAAATATTGATGTAAAATATGTAAATAAAATGCTTGTAAAGAGACTACAGTAA
The DNA here is from genome assembly GCF_028372415.1 of Notamacropus eugenii. NCBI lineage: Eukaryota > Metazoa > Chordata > Mammalia > Diprotodontia > Macropodidae > Notamacropus > Notamacropus eugenii. Next base: position 209,747,539 of record NC_092877.1, read on the forward strand.
CATATCCAGAAGATGATTCAATATGAAGAAATTATGCTAATATCAATGATTCAAAGGTGATCCCAATATTAAGAAAATAATTACCACAACTAATTATATAAATAATGTAAATAAAAATCACATTATTTTTTCAATAGATTCAGAAAAAGCCTTTAACATAATGCAGCAATCATTTATACTAAACTAACAAACTCAAAATCATAGATCTGCAAGGGTCCTTTTAAAATGTGATCTAAAAGCATTTATCTTAAACCAATAGCTATCATTATTTGCCATGAAGAAACATTAGAATTTTGTTTAGTACTAAGGGTTTGGGGGTAAAGCAAGAATACTTTCTCCCCACTATTCTTAGATGTATTTTTGAAAATGGTAGCTATTATAATGATAGGAAAAAATGAAAGGATAAATAAAGCAGAGACAACCATCTTTGTTTGCTGGTTACATGATCTACTTAGAAGACCCCAGATAATTAGTTGAGAAAATAATTGAAGTAATTAATAGCTTCATTAAAGAAGAAATATATAAAATATATTTACTAAATATGATCAACATTGCTAAGCAATATTAAGAAAAAGCAAGAAGAAACAATAAGAAAAAAATCCATTCAAAATGACAAAATGCATAGAATATCTGGGTGCTAATCTATACAGACATATGCAAAATTTAGACAGCTACACTTTGAATAAACATAAATGTGTATTTAATTACAAATTCATGATTGTGGCTAGGCCATGCCAGCACAAAAAATATTATGTTGCTACCTAAAAATAAAATTACAGACAGTACTATGATTCAAATTGCTAAGGAGAGATTTAATGTAAACAATGAGGAAAAGTATAAATGAAACAATTACCAGATTATCAGATCTCAAGTTATATTATAAATCATCTGAGCTATTTGGTACAGGTTAAAGAACAGAAAAGTAGATAGATCAGTGATACAGATTAGAAAAGCAAGAAACAAAAAAGAGTAAGAATATTAGCCCAATGTTTGATAAACCAAGTATATAAATTATTGGGGAAAGGATTCTTCTCTTTTCATCAAACGCTGCTTGGAAAAGTCAAAAGAAGTTTGGTAAAAATTAAATTTAGACGAATATTTTACAGTATATCCAGCAATAGGTTTAAAATGCAAACTCAGCCTAAACATAAAAGATCACACCATCTAAAACATCAACAATAACAAGTCAATCGAAATGAGAAGATAATGTATTTTTCTACATCTAGAAGAAAAATTCTTTAAAAAGAAAAGTTGTTTTAAATTTGCCCTCCATTATTTATACACTAATACACTGATGCGGGTGCCTTTTCCTGAAGACTAGATTTTTTTTTAGAATTTCTACAATATCTCTTTTTAAAGTTTTAGCATGGGAATCTTTTTGCTATTACGTAAGATAGCAGCTATCTTTAGGAAGAGCAGTAGTAAAATCTATCTATATCTATAGCTATATATATGTAATGAGCTAGATGACTTCTACAAGACTTAGAACCCCAGAACTCCATTTCCTAGTGACCTCAACTGAATGGTTCTCTAGTAGCGGTTTTTCAGGTCCTCTCTAGTTTTAAAGAGTGAGTGAGCTTTCCTAAGTGCTTAATTATGATGAAATTACTTGGACATGGGAAAAAATGTCCCTAGAATTCTTTGGCTTCTAAATAGCCAGTTATTGATTCAAAGTGAAGTGTGAACGTGTCCTGTGCCTCTACCACCATGCTTTTGCTCAAGTTATTCCTTATGCCTTGAGTTTCTTCTCATTCCTTTCCTCTCCATTTTCAAATATTGAATTCCCACCTATTTCTTAAAGTTCAATCAAATGGTAACTATTGCATGAAATGCTTCCTGATTCCTACTCTTGGAAATAAGCACTTTTGTAATTTTATAAAGTAATTATATATGATTTTATATTACAGCTACTTTATCTCCATAGTCTTTAAAACTTGTCAGGTCGGGGGACTATACCTTAACTAAATTTTACATTTCCCTTAGCATTTGCACAGTGCTATACATTCAATATGTGCTTCATAAATACTTTTTGACCGGCTTGTCTGAATGAATGAGAATAATTTGGTATAACTAAAAAGAAACTTTGGAGTCAGAGGATCTGGGTTTGAATTCTAATTAATTCTGTTCTAGGTCTGTGAGACTTTGGACAAGACATTTAGCCTCTAGTCTTCTAGTCTAGTCTTAAAATGAGGGTATCAGACCAGATGATTTCTAGGACTCCTTTCTACTTTTAAATCCTATGATCCTATGGACAATTATCTCATTTCAAGGGAAATAGGGCATTAGATATGTGTCTGTATGTATGTCTGTACATGCTTATGTATATATGTATATGCCTATATGTGTATGTACATGTGTTTGTTTTGAACTGGACATATGATTGCACCAGCAGGAACCTCCCTCTTCAACTGCAGATCAGCATCTGCTATAACTTTTATTATCTTCAATATGTGCTTAAGAGAGTTAGAAATTAAGTATAGTCTTCTTAGCTTCTTGGGCAGCTTGGTGGCACAGTGGATAGAGAACTGAGCTGGAAATGATGAAGATTCATTTTCATGAGTTCAACTCCAGCCTCAGATACTTAACTAGCTTTGTGAGCCTGGGTATGTCACTTAATTCTTTTTACCTCAATTTCTTATCTGTAAAGTGAACTGGAGAAGGAAATGGCAAACCACTCTAGTATCTTTGCCAAGAAAAACCCAAGTGGGGTCACAAAGAATTAGATACTACTGAAACAAATGAACAGCAACTTTCTGATTCCAATGTTAGATTCCTATGAAATTCACCCCATTCCCACTTTGGAAATATTTTAAACAGCATTGTGATTTTTTTCCTAACACGAATTACTAGCAGTGCCGTTTTATATAGCCTGCTGGATTCTGGTCAATTACATTGTAATCTATAGTGAATATTCTTAAGTTCTCCAACTAAGGACATTGACTTTCTTGCCATTAGGTGAATGATTTTGGGAGTGAGTAACAATTTCTATGAAACTGGGGAAAATGCCAATTACTTTGTGCTCTGTATGTTTTGGGCTCTGGAAATCCTCAAATGAGGCCGTGCACTGAGCTGATGGAATAACTTTGATCCTGGCTGTTTTCTACATTTTAATTAACATGAATAGACAGCTGCTACATAACCATACTGAACATTTGTGTTTAATAACTCGAGTGGCACAGTGATTAAGTTTATATTCATGCAGGTATGAAGGATATGAACCTCAAACGCTTTTCTCAGGTGAACATTCACTTGTAAACGAAAGTAAAAGAGCACTACATTTATAGTCTTTGACACATTCCTAGCCCCATAAGGCTAGACTTCTTGAGGAAGGGAAATGGTGTTAGCCAATTCACACTCTGACAGTTGCTGCTAAGACACGCAAGCATTACAAATTGATCATATAAAGCCCTTGACAGTTTCAGTTTCCCAAGTGATTCATAATAACTCAAGTTCAAGCACATTACATTCCAAATGAGGCTACTAGCTGTTCCTCCTGCATGATTGTTTTATCTCCCACCCTCACACTTTTGTAAAGCTGTCTTCTATACATGCAAAAATTTTTTTCCTTAATTCTGCTCTTTGAAATCCTTAGCTATTTTCAAGACCCTAACACTTTACCACTCCACTTCTTATTTCTCACCTCTCCTTACCCTCATCAAGAACTGTTCAAGCCATTACCCCTACTCTGACTTTATTTTGTGCCCTCTCTAATCTCAGTCCAACAGTTAGCCATTTAAACTATTCTATCGGAGAAGCCAAGATGGCAGAGTAGAAAGATACACATATGCTAGCTCCGAACCCACAGCCCATAAAATACCTGTAAAGAAGAACTCCCAACAAATTCTGGAGCAGCAGAAGCCACAGAACAATGGAGTGGAGGAGATTTCTGTTCCAGAGAGACCTGAAAAACTGACCTAAAAGGTCCATCAAGCACCAGACCCGGAGCAGAGCCCAGACCTGCCTTGGCTGCACAGCACCTAGAGGAGCAAATCTGAGCAGGCTTCAGGGACAGAATCTCCAGTGGCTGCGCAGATCCCTCTACCCACAGGTGCCAAAGGTCAGTGAGAGGGTCTTTTCAGCTCACCAAGAGGGGAGCGAGGTGTCTCCATAGCTCAGGCCCCCTCAGAAGGCAGCAGAAGACAAGGGCCCCCAAAGCAGGCAGGAGCTTGGATCCACTGTTGAAGGTCTCAGCATAAAGCCCCTGAGGGAACTGAGACCTGTGTGGTGGCCCTGCCCCCACATGAGCACCTGAACTTAATCTCACATTGAATAGCAGCTCCCCCTTGCCCCCCCCCAAAGCCCTGAGGCTGGGAAGCAGCATTTGAATCTCAGCCCCCAACTGCTTGCTGGGTGGATCTGGTGTCGAGGTGGGTGTGGAAAGGAAATTCAGAAGTCAAGTAACTGCCTGGGAAAATGCCCACAAAAGGGAAAAAAAATAAGACCATAGAACGTTACTTTCTTGATGAATAGATATCTCCTCCCATCCTTCCTGGTGAGGAAGAACAATGCTTACCACCAGGGAAAGACATAGAATTCAAGGCTTCTGTATCCCAAACATTCAAAATAAATATTCATTGGGCTCAGGCCATGGAAGAGCTCTAAAAGGATTTTGAAAATCAAGTTAGAGAGGTGGAGGAAAAACCGGGAAGAGAAATGAGAGAGATGCAAGAAAAGCATAAAAAGCAGGTCAACACCCTGCTAAAGGAGACCCAAAAAAATGCTGAAGAAAATAACACCTTAAAAAATAGGCTAACTCAATTGGCAAAAGAGGTTCAAAAAGCCAATGAGGAGAAGAATGCTTTCAAAAGCAGAATTAGCCAAATGGAAAAGGAGGTTCAAAAGCTCACTGAAGAAAATAGTTCTTTCAAAATTAGAATGGAACAGATGGAGGCTAATGACTTTATGGGAAACCAAGAAATCACAAAACAAAACCAAAAGAATGAAAAAATGGAAGATAATGTGAAATATCTCATTGGAAAAACAACTGACCTGGAAAATAGATCCAGGAGAGACAATTTAAAAATTATGGGACTACTTGAAAGCCATGATCAAAAAAGAGCCTAGACATCATCTTTCATGAAATTATCAAGGAAAACTGCCCTTATATTCTAGAACCAGAGGGCAAAACAAGTATTCAAGAAATCCACTGATCACCACCTGAAAGAAATCTAAAAAGAGAAACTCCTAGGAACATTGTAACCAAAGTCCAGAGTTCCCTGGTCAAGGAGAAAATACTGCAAGCAGCTAGAAAGAAACAATTCAAGTACTGTGGAAATACAATCAGGATAACACAAGATCTAGCAACTTCTACATTAAGGGATCGAAGGGAATGGAATAGGATATTCCAGAAGTCAAAGGAACTAGGACTAAAACCAAGAATCACCTACCCAGCAAAACTGAGTATAATACTTCAGGGGAAAAAAATGGTCTTTCAATGAAATTGAGGACTTTCAAGCATTCTTGATGAAAAGACCAGAGCTGAAAAGAAAATTTGACTTTCAAACACAAGAATGAAGAGAAGCATGAAAAGGTAAACAGCAAAGAGAAGTCATAAGGGACTTTACTAAAGTTGAACTGTTTACATTCCTACATGGAAAGACAATACTTGTAACTCTTGAAACTTTTCAGTATCTGTGTAGTTGGTGGGATTACATACACACACACACACACACACACACATGCACACACACAGAGAGACAGAGAGCACAGTGAATGGAATAGGATGGGATCATATCTTAAAAAAATGAAATTAAGCAGTGAGAGAGAAATATGTTGGGAGGAGAAAGGGAGAAATGGAATGGGGCAAATTATCTCTCATAAAAGAGGCAGACAAAAGACTTTTTAGTGGAGGGAAAAAGAGGGGAGGTGAGAGAAAAATATGAAGTTTACTCTCATCACATTTGACTAATGGAAGGAATAAAATGCACACTCATTTTGGTATGAAAACCTATCTTACAATACAGGAAAGTGGGGGAGAAGGGGATAAGCAGGGTGGAAGGGATGATGGAAGGGAGGGCAATGGGAGGAGGGAGAAATTTGAAGTCAACACTCTTGGGGAGGGACAGGATCAAAAGAGAGAACAGAAGCAATGGGGGGCAGGATAGGATGGAGGGAAATATAGTTAGTCTTACACAACATGATTATCATGGAAATAATTTGCAAAATTACACAGATATGGCCTATATTGAATTGCTTGCCTTCCCAAAGGGAATGGGTGGGGAGGGAGGGATGAAGATAAGTTCGAACTCAAAGTTTTAGGAACAACTGTGGAGTACTGTTCTTGCTAATAGGAAATAAGAAATACAGGTAATGGGGTATAGAAAGTTATCTTGCCATACAGGACAAAAGAGAAGATGGGGACAAGGGAAGGGAAGGATGATAGAAGAGAGCATAGATTGGTGATAGTGGCAATTAGAATGCTCGGCATTTTGGGGTGGGGGGAGGGGAGAAATGGGGAGAAAATTTGGAACCCAATATTTTGTGGAAATGAATGTTAAAAGTTAAATAAATAAATTTAAAAAAAATAAAAAAAACTATTCTATCCTCTATTGTCATATCCTATCAATGCTCTTCCCCCCCAAACATCAGCCATGAATTACTATAACCATCTACTTCCTTTGTTCCTCCTCTTCTTCAGACACTGAATGAAAATAGAGGAAGTAACACAACAGTGCAGACTGGGTATACTACAAATTTATGCTATCTAGCCCACACTAGGTCTTATTTCCACAAGACAGCCCTCATTTTATTCAGCCCTCATTAATTACCTATCTTAGTCCCCAACTGAACAGAAGCAATGGGGGGCAGGATAGGATGGAGGGAAATATAGTTAGTCTATCTACTCTTCCCTTCCCAAACCTGCCCATCCCCTTTAGTTGATGACCTTGTTTTTTACTTTATTTGAAAGTTTGAAACTATTTACCATGAATGCCCCCTCCTCCCAAATTCTTCATTTCAAAATGCCTTGAAACCATACCTCCAATCTTTTTATTTCTTCCTCCTTGCTAAGGTCTACTCCTCTACATGTGCACTTGATCCTATCTACACCTATCTCTTCCAAATTATCATCCCCATTTTCCCTTCCCCAAATCTTCAACATTTCCCTAACTACTGGCTCCTTCTCTATTGCCTTCAGATATGCTCAAGTTTATATTATCTTTAAAAAATATAAACAAATGAAACCTCCACTTCATTCCTGTAAGCTATTTAGAACAAATTTGTTCTGTAAAGTTTGGATTCAATCAAAAGGGCACACTTAAGGATCTAGAAGGCTGCAGGTTCTCACCCCTGTGACCTATATTTCTCCTCCCTTTTGCACCCAAACTCCTGGAAAAAAACAAAACAACAGCAAAATAGCCTCAAAAATCTACATTTGATACCTCAGTTTCCTCTCCTCTTAATCTTGTTGACTCTGGCTTCTTATCTCATCACTTAAATGAAACCAAAGTTGCTAACAGTCTTTTAATTGTTAAATGCAATGGTCTTCTTTCAGTTTTCATTCTTCTTGACCTATCTGTTGCATTTATCACTGTTGGCCACTCTTTCATTCAGGATAATCTCTCTTCTCTGGTTCTTGGTTTTCTATCTTACTGTTTCATCTTAGTTTTTTTCTTCCTTCCTTCCTTCCTTCCTTCCTTCCTTCCTTCCTTCCTTCCTTCCTTCCTTCCTTCCTTCCTTCCTTCCTTCCTTCCTTCCTTCCTTCCTTCCTCCCTCTGTCTCTCTCTGTCTCTGTGTCTCTGTCTTTCTGTCTGTCTGTCTGTCTGTCTCTCTCTCTCTCTTTCTAATAAGGGTTAAGTGGCTTGCCCCAGGTCACACAGTTAGTAAGTGTCTGAGACCATTCTTCTCAGTTTCTTTTGATGCTTCATAACCTACATCAAATCTCTTAACTGTGGGTGCTCCCCAAACTCTGTCCAAGGTCCTACTCTTTTATCTTTCTATACATTCTTGGTGACCTAATCCTCTCTCATGGATTTAACTATCATCTCTAGACAGATGACTAACACATCTATATATTTACCTGCAGTATCTCCCTTGAGCTCCAGTCCCTTATAACCCACTGCCTACTTGACATTTCAAATATCTTGGAGACATTTCAAATTCAGCATTTTTAAAACTGAAACTATTATTCTTCTTGACCCCACCAAACTCTCTTTCAAATTTCCCTATTTCTGTCAAAAGTACAATAATCCTTCTAGTCTCTAGGTTCATAATTTCAGCATTTTCCTCAGTCTCTTACTCTCCCTAATCTGTATTTTCACATATCCCAAATGTTTTTTTTTCCCCATGAATAGCTTACATCCACTCACACATGTACTGCATTAGTTCAGACCCTCATCATCTCTTGCCTAGATTATTATGGTAGCCTTCCAATTGGCCTCTTTGTCATAAGTGTCCCCAGTCTAGTCCATTCTCCACATTGCTGTCAAAGTAATTTCCTTAAGCACAGATCTGACATGTGACTCCCCTACTGAAGCAACTCTAGTGGTTTCCCTATTGCCTCTGGGATAACTATAATCTCCTCTGTTTAGCTTTTAAAGCCCTACACATCCTGGCCTTAACATATTTATAGCCTCATTATACATTATTCTCCTCCCACTCTCTATGATCCAGAGAAACCTTCCCTCTTTGTTCCTCACACGTGACACTATCTTTAGTCTCCTTGTCTTTGAGAAGCTCATTCCCCCATACCTGGAATCCATTGCTTCTGCTTCTGCTTCACAGGATCTCTCTCTTCCTTGAAGATTTTGTACTTTAAACATTACCTTCTATTTGAAGTCTTTCTTCATCTCACAGCTGCAAGCATGCTCTCTCCCAACTACTTTGTACTTACTACCTTGCACATGTTTATATTTATTCACTTTATATTTATACCGTGTATATTTATGTATGGACTTGTTTTCCCCATTAGAATGTTTCCTCTTTGTACAGGGATTTCTTTGATTCTTTGTACTGGCATTCCTGGAGCTTAGTAAGTGTATATAGTACACAGGAGGCAATAATAATAATAGTTAACATTTCTATAGGACCTACAATATGTATTTTACAATTAATATCTCACCTGATCCTCAAAACAATCCTGTGAACTAGGTACTTAATAAATACTTGATCACTGATTAACAGCTCCAGTTCCATCTCTTACACAGTACCTTTCTTGATCTTTCTAGTTCCTTGCCCCACATACCAAAATATAGTATATTCTTTCTATTTATTTCTGTGTATATGTGTTGTTCCCCCTCAGCAGAATGTAAGCATCTTGAGGCTGTTTGGTTTTTGCCTTTATAACTCCAGCTTCTAGCTCAGTGCTCCTGGAAGGAGACAGTGCTTAAGAAATTTTTGTTGAATTGAACTGAGTAGACCAGCTCCCCCAATGGTGTAAACTGGGTTCATGCTTTGGACACTCAAAGCACAATACAATCATGAACTTACTTAGATATTCCAAGAGTTTCAGAGGACCAGGTTATTGGTAGCACAAGTATGTTCAAGCGCACACACACACACACACACACACACACACACACACACACACACATATTCAGAGGTGTGAATGCATAAAGAAAAAGCCCAGGAGAGCCAGAATGCCACAGCTGTGCCACTGAGCTGAACCTATGAATCCTAAATGGCTCTTCCTCTCCCATGTCTTCATAACAACAGCAGCATTTTGACCAGTTTGGATACACCAATACTGTTCCTAGTTCTCTTTCTGCTTAAAATAGCACGCTTAATTTAGCAGAAACACCTGGGGCATTGTCCCACCTGTGATTCTCCCGGCTTAACTTTCCTCTCTACTGCTGTTTCTGCTGTGCTACCAAATATTTGCATGGAAGGGATTGAGAATAAAGAATTCCTGAAATACAGCATGTGGTTTACTGAAATCCTCTAAAAGTACTCTGTTGAAATACGTAATGCTATCCATTGGAATTCTCCTTTCCAGCAGAGGGTCTTTTCAAAACACCCCAGAGGGTCTTCTCAAGTAATCAACAAGTGAGTAATCTATTCTGGTGAACAGGGACAAGTAACTAACTAATCAAATGATTGATTAGGGCCAACCCATCTGTACTTTCAGAACCCTCTGCCATAATTCTCCCGCTTTTCCAGAGCAGCCTTTTATTACATAGGTCATAAAGTACTTGAAGGAAACATTTTTATCTTGAAGAAAAAGGGATGCCTAAGAAGCTCAAAGAAATCAGTCTGACATGAAGAAACTAAAAGAAAGAAATGCCTCTTACAATGGTCAGTGAGTCAGGTGATCTGGATTTATTCTCAATATCTACAGAAGCTAAGTTTTCATTAAATGTAAGTATTGAAGTAAAAAAACTAAAGGTGATAATAGAATCCAGTGAAATATAGCCTTGGAATCAGAAAACCTCGGTTTGAGTTCTGGCTATCCCACTTATCAACTGTGTGACCTCGATCATCACCTAAACTGCTAAGCCTCATTTTTTTTTCATCTTTAAAATGGGTATAAAGTAAAAGGATTAGAAATCTTCCTCTCCCCCATAGTTGAAGTAGTCATAGAAAACAAAGAATAGATAATAGAAATGATAAAATGTTCATGTGTTATCAAGGTATTAGCACCCCGTGATCCTTTTATGAAGTGTGAAAGCCTTTTTCTGAAGGAACTAAAGAAAGCAACTTCATTAGAGATACAAAAATTGGATACAGCAAGGCTTTAAATAGCTAAGCCCTGGACAAATTTGACAGCCTCCTCCACTCCCCATAGACTATATCTTTTAAGCAGAACTACTTAAACTCAGTAATAGACACACATCTAGAAGGGAACAGAGACACTGCTCAATGAGAGACACTGAAGAAAGACTAAATCTTTGAATAGCCCTCAAAGACAAGGCTGATTTTCTGTTTAGCTATCCCTCAGCTGCTCCTTTGAAATTCTGTCAAATAAAAGAGTTCACTTTCTTAGAGAATGCCTGAGTATTAGCAACTTGTTAACACATTAACATCTCATTGCCTTGGATATCTTGGGTCACTGTGTCAACTGAAGTGGGGGGAAGGATTGTGGAGGGAACAAATTCTTCCCTCCCCTCCATTACATGGGGATAGGGGCATCATAGCTTAGGGAAGTTGTTCTCAGACTTTTTGGATTTAGGATCTCTTGCCATTCTTAAAAGTTATTGACCCCTTTCTATCATTCCCACCTTCACCCCACCCCCACTTGCATATAGCTTTTTTTTAGGTGGGTTATATCTGTCTAATTTTAAGATATTAGAAATTAAACTGTCAGTATTATGAAAATAGCTTTGATGTAATGGACCCCCTGAAAGCATCTCAGGGACCACGAGGGATTCCCAGAACACACTTTGAGAGCTGCAAACCTAGTGGATAGAGAGGCTCAGAATGGTCTGGGTTTGGGTCCCGTCTGAACCACCCTATGGATGTGACCCTGGGCAAGTCACTTGAACTCTCAGTGTACTAGGGAATGTTATAGGACCATAAGTAGCAGAAAAGGTGTTGGTTTACATTGGCAGAGGGAGTTTGTTTACCAAGAATTTCTCCTACCAATGATATATGGGTTCAGTCCAAAGAAATAAGAAAAGATAAAAATATATTGCTTTCTGTAAGAATCAAAGGACATAATGTATATGTTTTGCTTAAGTATGAAATTAATCTCTGTGCTTTGTAAATATAAATCACTAAATAAATATCAGTTATTATAATTAGTGGGATCCCACAGAGCCTCTCACTAGGGTAGTTTTGTTTCTTAATTTCTCATTAGATTCGTAGTCAGGAGGGATCTTAGAGACTACCCAGTTTAATCTCTTTCATTTTACAAGATGAGGAAACTGATGTCTAGAGAGGCAAAGTGAATTAATTACTGAGTTGCACAAGCAGTGATTATCAGCAGGCCTAGATTCTAACCCAGGTTCTCTTACTCAAAATCGAAGACTCAGTCCTTAGCCTGGCACCTGGCACATGGGAGATGCCAAATAAATGCTTGTTGGCTTGACCTTTCACAAAGACACTTTGCCTTTTTTTTAATGTATTGTTTGCATTATTATTTGACTTTCCATTTTACTTCATAACTATAAAGAGCTTATATTTTAGCATAATTTTGGAGGTGAATTTCTCCTGAAATATACATCATATATAATAGCCTCTGTACTTGCAAATATTCTTTGAAGGGTTTAATTCCTTTGGAAATATAACAGTAATATTAATAACTGGCTTTTTTTAAAAAAAGAAGAACATAGTAATATACAATAGAGTGTCCACTCAGGACAATAAAATCGATCATCTGTATGGAAGCTGGATATGAAATATATTGAAAAGGGAAGGGAAATGTATCATATCCCAATCTTTCTTATTGCCATATCTTTTGTATGAAGAAAAATAAAATCCTCAAAGCTAAGGAGAACATTTAATCAAACTACCTTTGAATGCTCCTTTTAAAGACATGCCACACTTTACACTTAGTTTATGTCTCAAGGATCTGTCATTTCACTGTTGTTAGTGCCCCTTCCATTCTCCTGATGCCACATCTTTTGTGCAAGATGAGGGCAAAAACACCTTCTTCCTTGTATTCCTTTCCCTCAGGCTCACCACTCTAGCAGAATACAACTCTTTTGTGTCTTTATGAATGGCCAAGACCCAAAACATTTATCATCTTGGGGCCAACCCTTTGGTTACAAGCTTCTCCAAACTTTCTTAGTCTAATATTCAGATATCAAACTCACAAACTCTCTGAGTCTGTACTCTAAGCCTGTCTACCTTGGACAGGGCTTGTTGGAGTTTGAATTGTCACTCTACTCATAGACAGCCTATGAGAATTTAGGGTTCTGGATAAGGACTTTTGTGGGGAGTACTTCACAACTGCTTGTTTTGTTAATAACAATAATGAGGAAGAAAAAGAAGTCTGTTCCATGAGCATCAGTATCTCTGATAACCAATTTGATTAATCTGCTAAGATGACTGTATTTTCACAGGTATTAGGTCAATTAAAGCAATTGCTTTAAAATATGAAAATTGCAGCCAAAAGGAGCTCAGCTGTCACCTTCTGCTGGAGGCCTTTCCTCTGTCCTCACCCCAAGTATTAGTATCTTCCTTTCTAATATTATCTTCCATCTGTAACTATTGGTATCTTGAACATGCCTATTTACGTACGTATCTTCTTTCCCTTGAAACATAAGTTCCTTGAGTGATTGCTTTGCCCTTCTTTGTATACCAGTTTAACACCTTACAAGATATGTACAGGCCTGAAAAATGCTTCTCTGTGGATTGATTGACTTAGTAAAATGAAAAAATGGAGATTAGTGTCAGCACCACTACATGAGCAAAGTGTTCAGTGGACTGGGATCCTATGGAAGAAAATGGAACCCAGAGTTGGACTATGTACATATTGACTCTGAGTTTAATAATAATAATAATAACTTCATAATAATAATGACTAGCACAAGTATATTTTATGATTTACAAAGTGGTTTCAATGTACTATAGAATTTAATACTCACAATAACCCCAAGAGCAAGGTAATGCAAGGATCTTCATTTTAGAGATAAAGAAACTAGGACTTAGTGAGGTTAAGTTACAAGCCCCAAGTCAAAGAGTTGGTAAATGACAGAGCGAGGACTTAAGCCCAGATCTTCTGACTCCAAATCCATCTATCTTTCCATCAACTCTGGACACTTATGATTCAAGAGCAGAGGGGCCAAGGTAGGTTTTAGGGAGAGAAATAGTTGTAGAAAGTCAATAACCCCTCAATTCATATACACAGCTGTCATTAAGTAAGATTTTATTTAGTGTTGGAAGGACTAACACAATCTTACTCTCACCTGCCTTGTCAACTCAGTTCCTTTTCCTACTATCCACTTCCCTTATGGTGGGAGCTAAGGATAGACAGGAATAGATGTCCATAATAGGGGTAGAGCAGGTGATGAGATCTTTCCACCTGCCAACTCTCAGAATGAGAGGCAGGGGAGAATGGATAGTAGAAGGCATGATGTATGGTTGGTGTTGGTAATTAATAAAATTTATTTTTTTTATGGTGCCAATTTTAAATAGATTTTATTCTCCAGGACAAGAATTGCATTTGGACTTGTTTACAGTACTGATAAAGTGCAACATTCTTCACTTCTCTCCCTCTGCACACATTCAAGTATTCAGAATACCCAGATTTACACAATAGCTTAGATGTTACTTTTAAACCACTGCTACCTTGGCTACAAATCTTGAGTCCTTCAATTTTTGGAAAGTTGTGTGGAATGTTCTTTCTTGGTTAGTCCACCTCTTCAATGGTGGGTCCAGAAGAAGCACCTCCAGATGGGGCTGCTCCACCCACTGGGAACCCACCAGGCATGCCCCCTGGCATGCCCTCCACACCCTGGTACAGCTTGGTAATGATGGGCTTGCAGACCTTCTCCAGTTCTTTCCCCTGATGCTCAGATTCTTCCTTCTCAGCAGTCTGGTTCTTACCAGCCAGCTGATTATTTCATTACTTTTGTCAAGGATCTTCTGTTTGTCTTCATCACCAATTTTGCCTTGCAGTTTTTCATCCTCCACAGTAGCCTTCATGTTGAAAGTGTAAGATTCAAGAGAATTCTTGGAAGATACCTTGTGTCTTTGCTTCTCATCCTCAGCCTCCTGGACCTATGCTCAATGTCTTCCTTACTCAGACGTCCTTTATCATTGACGATGGTGGTCTTGTTCTCCTTGCCTGTGCTCTTATCCATAGCAGAAATATTGAGGATGCCACTGGCATCAATGTGAAATGTGACTTCAATCTGAGGAACACCTCTGGGTGCTGGGGGGATTCCTGTGAGCTCAAATTTGCCAAGCAGGTTGTTATCCTTTGTCATTGCCCTCTCACCTTCATAAACCTGAATAAGCACACCAGGCTAGTTGTGGGAATAGGTGATAAAGGTCTGTATCTATTTGCTGGGGATGGCAGTATTATGTTTGATCAGAACAGTCACAACTCCACCAGCAGTTTCAATTTCAAGGGAAAAAGGAGTGACATCCAACAGTAGCAAGTCTTGCACATTCTCAGATTTATCTCCAGACAAAATGGCAGCCTGGACAGCTGCACCATAAACAACAGCCTCATCAGGATTGATACTCTTGTTGGGCTCCTTGCCCTTGAAGAAGTCTTGCAGAAGCTTCTGGATTTTGGAGATTCAAGTGGGATGACCCAGCATGAATCTGTGATTTATCTAGCTTGGCATCTCTTAAGGCCTTTTCCACAGGGTCCAGTGTGCCACAGAAGAGATAAGAATTCAGTTCTTCAAAATGGGCTCAGGTGATTGATGTATAGAAATTGATACCTTCATAGAGGGAATCAATCTCAATACTGGCCTGGGTACTAGAAGAAGGTGCGTTTTGCACTTTCACAAGTGGTGCGAAGACAGTAAACAGCCCTCTTGTTCTCACTGACGTCCTTCTTGTGCTTTCACTTGAGCTTGGCAATGAAATGGTTGACTATTAGGTTGTTGAAGTCCTCCCCACCCACGTGGGTACCCCCAGCTGTGGACTTGACCTTAAAGATGTCATCTTCAATGGTAAGAATGGAAACATCAAAAGTACCACCACCAAGGTCAAAAATCAACACATTTCTCTTGGCACCAACCTTTTTGTCCAAGCCATAAGCATAGCACCAGCAATTGGCCCATTGATGACTCGGAGGACATTGAGACCAGGGATGGTTCCAGCATCTTTAGTGGCCTGACGTTGGGAATTGTTGAAATAGGCTAGTACTGTGACTATGGCACTTGTGACAGTCTTCCCAAGGTAAGCTTCAACAATTTCTTTCATCTTGGTCAAGGTCATAGAAGATACTTCTTCTGGATAGAAACTTTTGATCTTCCCTTCGTACCCTCCTTGGACCTTAGACCTGCCTGCGTCATTCACCACTGTAAAAGGCCAGTGCTTCATGTCTGACTGTACAATTGCATTATCAAAGCTGTGACCAATCAGACATCTGGCATCAAAAACTGCGTTGGTGGGGTTCATTGCAACTTAATTCTTTGCAGCATCACCGATTAAACATTCTGTGTTGGTGAAGGTGATGCAACTGGGGGTGGTCCTGTTTCCTTGGTCATTAGCAATGATCTCCACTTTCCCATGTTGGAAGAGTCCCACACAGGAGTAAGTGGTGCCAAAGATCAATGCCAGCTGCGGGTCCCTTCGACATGGTTGCTGGGGAGTTGAGGGTCATAGCTGACCACTGGGGAGAAAGAAAGGTTGCTGCTGCGCTGAGTAGCTAACTAATAAACTTTAGAGAGAAAAGCAATGAAAAGGAAACAATAAACTTAAAGGAATGAAGAAAAATTGGAGGAAAGATGTCTTTGATTTCTGCTTGCTGTCCTTTTGGTTAAAAATATTTATATGCTATTCCATAAGAATGATTGTCTTTGTATAACTATCATTTGATGACTAGAGAGTCAAATACGGATTGGAATAACTGTTTCCTCATTAAAGGATTCATGATCAGGAGTATAGTTTAAAAGTAGACTAATATTTAATTAGGTGTAAGTCAGTCGTTTTTTAGTCATGTCTGACTCTTTGTGACCCCATTTGAGATTTTCTTGGAAAAGATACTTGAATATTCCCCATTTCCTTCTCCAGTTCATTTTACAGATGAGGAAATTGAGGCAGAGTTAAGTGACTTGTCTAGGGCTACACAGCTAGTATCTGAGGTTAGATTCAAACTCAGACCTTCCTGGCTCCAGTCCCTGCACGCTATCCACTGAGAGACCCAGTTGCCTCTAAATTTAACCACATAGATAGCTATAGGTTTACCCTGATACTACCTCCTACTCACAGGAGAGCAGAGCAGCCAGCCTGGTGGCTTCAATCTCCTATGGCCCACTAGTCAACTTACTTTGAAAAAGGGTGTTCAAAAGAGATTTTAGAGATATCTATTCATGCCACCCTACAAATCACATCTAGACATAACTATGTAGAAACATATAACTTACCTGAACACCAAACATATATGCACACACACACACACACAGCACAATAAATTTAACTAATCAGCTTTGTCCATTTGGTAGTTAAAACAAAAATCCCTTTGGTAGTTGGGTGCCATAAAGGATAGAACACTGGACTTGGAATCAGGAACACTTGAGTTCAAATTTAGCTTCAGATCCTTACTAGTTGTGTGGCCCTGGGAAAGTCACTTAACCTCAGTTTTCTCAAAGGTAAAATGAGGATACTACAACACACCTACCTCCCAGGACTGTTGTGAGAATTAAAGGAGATGATATTTGTAAAGTACCACTTGTTCCCTTCTTTTTTTTTGTTTTCCTTCCACTTTTCTGGGATGGGTATTTGTTTAACTTTTACAACTTCTCTTGCCTGTGTAGAACTTGATACATCATTCCATGGGACTTCTGGGAAGGATTCAAAGATTTTGCCAGTTTATAATTAAAATATACGCACATAATTGAAAATCAAGCCTGAAAACAAATGCTTCTCATTCATTCTATTAAGATGCTAATGAATGAACAAACTTAAATGATTATATTTATGAAGAAAGGAAATGAATTTACCTTTTTTTGCCAAGGGATAGGTATGCATTTCTGTAAGAAAAGTATGATATATGTTTCCTTGCAAAGTCTAGGATTGGTTTGTGATCTACATTTTTTTCTTGCATACCAAAGTGGGCACTTGTCAATTACGCCTCTGAGGGAGGTGCTGTTCTAGAGAGGTTATTCCCAAATAATTGTCTGAATGAAAACCACTTATGCAAAATGCAATTTCTGATACATGTGCACAAGCTGGCAAGGAGTGGTGGTGCCAGGCTGACTTTCTCCTATCTTGTCCTTAGCTTTCTGCTTGCTGGGATTAGATTCACATCATAGCAATTTCAAACATTTATTAACAACTGAGTTACAAGATGTGGGCACATCTCTCCCTGGACCCCAAAGTGCTGGGCAGCAATGAACCCAAGTGATTTCTTTGAAAGACAAGCAGGGACAAGGAAACTGAGGCCCAGAAAGAGGTATAAAGTACCTCACTCAAAGTTGTACAAAGTTCACAGCAGATATGTGACAACACAGATATTCTGCTTTCCCCATATAGCACTCTCTTGATAAGATTACACTGGCCAATGGATTACGTTGAAGAAACTGGAAAGTTTTTGTTTTGAAATTCAGTCTGAATGAAAACCCCTGAAGATCTGAGAAAGTTCGTGATGAACAGGGACAGAGACAACACAAATGACACTTCGGGACTATATAGGGCACATCCTTTAGAAAAGTGGAATGTGTCTTATGACCCATGAACAATTGTTCTCCAAAATAGCTCTTAAGGTTAAAAGTCAAATGTTATCATTTTCATTCTAGAGAGGGATGGATTGAGGCACTGAGAAATTTATGATGTCCCTAGTTTCTCTAGATACTTTCACTCATTACTTAATAGACATACACATTTCTAAGACAGAGTCATGTGTTGAAAAGAGAATTTGGATTTGGAATTAGAAGAAATGGTTTCAACAAAGCTCTCCAGCACTTCCTAGCTTCAAAATGAAGGGGTTGAATGAGCTCTAAAAATCCTTTCCAGTTCTACATACTCTATTTTTATTTAGTATGTGAAGGTAAGAGCAGGTATTATTATTGCTTTTTATAGAAATTTGTCATTTGGAAGATGTTGAGAGTTTAAATGACCATCTAAGGTCAGATGGCTTGATTCATCACCTAGCATTCTACCCATATTTTAGAAGAGTATCCATACCTTGTATATCTCCCCAAGTTTCATAATTTGTTCTGTTCTGAAAATTTGTGAATCAGTGGTTCCCATGCATTTTCATGTCAAAAAATATTGAAAAGAAAAGTAGCATCTCTGCCTTAAACTCCATTTGGCAGCTCTATTCAGCACTCCTATTTTGCTATTATAAAGGGTACTAAAACAAAATAATAGTTTGTAGCTCAGCATTTAACTCTTTGGCACTGGTAGGTATGGATTTCCTTATGGTAAATGCTAATACTATTTTACACTTTTGCCCGCTTTTGGGAAATAGTCATTTCTGGAAACAGACATTTATTGGGAATTATTTCATGTAAATTTCAAATGCTGATTCACAGATCTGTCTTTCACATAGTTATTGGCACCTCTATTCTTTGACCTCATCTGAGCACATGTTCATGTGTAACCTTGATAGATGGCATTTGGAATTGCTGAAATTCTTTCTCATGAAGCTGCTTTTGTAAATTTAGTTACTATAGTATTATGTTATAAAAGGCATATTTCTCTTTCTGTAGAATATGACCCCAAATTGTCTAAAATTAATGAGGTCAAGAATAATTCTAGATAATCAAGGGTTTAGATAAACAAGAGATAGAATGGCAAGGAAGGACATTAACCAAATTTGAATGACTAGAGTTTGTATGTATGTGTGCTCTGATACACACATATGCATATATATACATCAGGGCACATATATGTACATATATACAATATACATATATATCAGAGCACACATATATGCATACATATATGTGTGTCTGTCTGTCTGTCTGTCTGTCTCTCTCTCTCTCTATATCAGAGCACACACACTGGCTCTAGCCATTCAAATTTGGTTAAATTTCATTGCCTTCATTGCCATACCATCTCTTCTTTATCTAAAACCTTTATACACACACAGATGTATATGTATATACACATATTTATCCTCATATCTTCATATAATTTTTTAAACAAAGGCCCAGGAACAATTTGGAATTACATATCAATTATTATCCAAAATAGATTCTTATTAATAGCCATGCTTCACCTAATGGAAAGGTATATGACATACAAGCATACATCTGTAGCCCAGTATGGTCATGGAGATCCCACTCTGTATCCATTGGCCAATTTCAACAATTATTGGCTGATGGAAACTGGGTGGAATTTCCATATAAAATACCTTTTTACAGGTTAAAAACCTGAAACAGAGAGGAATTAAGGAGCTGGCTCTGCTACAGTAGAATATGAGTATATCTCCTTATCACTGTGTGCTAAGAAGAGAGAGTTAAATGGTGTAGGGTGCTGTATCTAGGGAAACAGCATCAGCTTCTGGTTTACCAGCCAATTCCGAGATGCTCATTGGCTAAGTCATAAAGCATTATAAGTCAACTCCCAGAGTTTCCTCAGGGTGGATTAGAATGGAAAAACTATATCCTCTAGAGAAGGAGTAGTCCCATAACATCTCATTCCCAATTTATTGTCATCTGACATAAGTTATCAGATCAAGTAGGAAGAAAATCTGTCAAATAAAGCTAACTATGAACTAGTCTAATTAATTGTACAATACTGGTTATTAGTATGATCTGAAAAAATAACCTGATTGAGAAATAGGTGCAGGCAGTCTTGCTTGTATACTGAGCCTTTAGCCACCAGATTAAGATTTTATGTTATCTCTTACTTACCTAGGGAACACATTAGAAATTTTGCATTAAAATTAATCTGTCTTGAAGATATCATCAAAAAAAAAAAAGAAAAAGAAAATTGACAATTGCTACAGGACCAAAGTCAAAGTTAGCACCAGAAAAAGTGTTCTTAGTAGCTATGGAGGATTTGTTATGGATCCACCAAAATTTATATCCAATCTAGGAACTTTTTGCCTTGTAAAACAGAAAGAAAGATGCAACCAAATAATCTGCTTCTAAGGGAAGAAAGAACATTGAACCTCTAGGTTTAATTTCATGCATTTTACATTTCAAGATGTTTCAAAACAATAATTTTTTTTTTGTCAAAAAATAAAATCCCATTCTTCTACAAATCTGAAGAAGAAAACCTTCCCAGTATCAAGTGATGTTCCTTTAGAATAATAGCCAGTACTTCACTTCAAGAACTCGGATCACATTGTTTCTGTATTCTCAATCAGGTAAGCCTGTACAGAAACACTTTAAAAAACATTTTAGAAGTCAAGACAATGCTATTAAAAACAAAAACATGGAACTAATGAACATCATCCTTTTATTGACTGTCGTGTTCATCCTTCATTGCCATCAGAGAAATGATGACATGACTTGCACTTGACTTTGTTTTGAGTGAGAGTTTTGATAGTGAATGAATTATGAACAATTTGGAAGAGAATTCACTTAAAAATAGGTCACACCATTGAGAAACAGCCATAACCAGATTTCCTAATTTATTAAATAATCATCTTTACATTGCATAAAATATATTTATTATTTCTATTTCAATTTACATCCCCCTCAAATATTAGAGTCAGTAGCTTTTATGTAGCTGTTACTGTGACTTTTGTGAGAAGCACTATGATCACTATGGTGGCTAGATATAAAGAAAGCCATGGTCTTGGCTAAATAAGAACCCATAATGACATAGGTTAAATAGGCCAAGCATATCATATTATTGACTGACAGAAACACATGTTTTCACTTACAATTAACAGGCTACAAACAAGCATTAAAGCTATAAATAGCATTGAACTGGAGATGAAAACCTTGGAAGGCAGTGCCATGTCACCTTAGAGCTCATGACAAAGAAGAGGAAGTTTGGGAATAGGTTAATATGGACATTGGACTTTGGAAGAGCAGTTTTCAAGAAATTCAGATTGAGGATGAATTGACTCAAGAGGGATGGGAGAGTCTCAGAAAAAAGTTCTAGCAACATAGTTACACTTGATGAGGATGAAGAGGGAAATGTGTATAAAGAGAGTGAGATAGCTGTAAAGGGAACCCAATGATGTCAATTTTTAAAACAACACATATAAGAGATAGAAACATGCAGGTAACTAAAGGCAAATAAAAGGGAGTGGAATAGTCCTATGCAAATAATTTTTGGCAAAGTTATATTCCAAAATGAGCTGAAGTTTGCTATAAATGTTAAAGAAAGCAAAAAAGAGAACTAAGAAGGAAGTGAAAGTATTTATGCTAGGAGTAGAAAGGAAAATGACAAGACACAACAGAGAAAAGCAAAAGATTGCCGTGCAGGCTTTGGGGTCACTTATACCCTCAGCATTGCCCTGTGGTTTCTCAAAGGGCAGCTACAACTTCTCCCCTCAGGATTCTAGGGGTAATCATTAGTGATTGAGGTGGTAGTTTCCCCAATATTATTGTTCACAAGCTGTCACCAGTGTATGCTCCCATTGGTTATCAGTTTAATATCAATTTAGGCTGACTTAATCAGATTCTAAAAATATTTGCTAAGAACAACTGATATGAAATACTCTGACTCCTCCCTCCCAAAAAAACCAAGGGCACAAATATATCTCCCACAAGTATATCAGAAGTTCAAGGGAAGTCCTCATCTCTTCTTCATGGAGTCCTCATAAGGGCAGGCACATGAGGAGATGGTAGATTAGGATTAGCTCTTCTTCCACTCTACCTTGTCTCTCCCTTTCCCCAACTCCTCTCTCCCAATCCCTTCTCAAACTTAATCTACTTAACCCAAGTATTTTTTGTGATATTTGCCTTAGATATAAAAATTCCTTCTCTTATGGAAGGGTAAAATTTGGTGAAAAGAAGGGGAGATGTGGCCTTAAGCACTAATATGGTTTCTCAGAGATGGAACTCTTGTATGAAGAAAGAGAAATAGGTCGAGTCATCCCTAGTTGCATTATCAAGAGATAAAGAATGAAATGGAAGGGCTAGTTCCTTAGGAAGGAAGTCTGTAAGGCCTTTGCTTAAGAACTAGTATTAATCAATCAACAAGGATTTATTAAGTGCCTACTATATGCCAGTCACTATTCGAGGCAGTAGGTAAATGAATACAAAAATACAATACTCCATGTCTTCATGGTGCTTAAATTCTACCTAGCAGCAACACAGGGCTTTAAAAAGTGACATCCAACACATTTTGCTCCATTTTTCTCCTCCAGTAAATTGTTAAAAACATTCATTTAACAGCTAGTGGTAAATTTTGCTAAGCCTCAAGAGAGAGAATACTTTCTGTCCTTCATCTTCCTCAGTCTCTGTTTTCTTATGTGATATTTGAAGGAAGAAGGAACATATCTGTTCCCTGGTGCCATACACAGCCACCAACTAAAAGCCACTCTTCTTGAGGTATTTTTTCAAAAATACGTCTTATTTTTCCATTAATAAGACAATAATTTTATTTCCACCACCCCCCTGACCAGTGACAAAAATGTTGACAAATGCTCATAGTCCTGAAAGAGCTTGTTCAAAAGAAGTCATCACAAACTGGACTAAAGAGGACTATAGTTTCTGTTTATACCAAGACTTCACCATCAGGCCCCCACCCCCTCGATGGGAATCTTCTCTCCAATCCCCCCTTTCACCTCTTTCTTACGTGTTGTCTTCCCTCATTAAAATGTAAGTTTCTTGAAGACAGAGACTATTTCTGTTTTTGCTTGTATCTTTCTCCCCAGGGCTTAGCTGACATATAGTAAATATTTATTAACTCTTTGTCGACTTGACTTTTGTCACATTGTGCAAGTCATTTAACTCCTCTGGGCCACTGAGGAAAAGAGGCAGTAATATTACATGATTTCTATGGTCTTTTCCAATTCTAATATTCTACGATTCTATTTTATGGACTCAAGAAACGAGGAGTGGGGCACCAGTTAGGATAAGTCTAAGAATCTAGTTGTTCCAAGGACTGAGTCTGGGTTTGTAAAAATGGAATATACCTTAGAGTTACAAAGAAATAATAAGGCATGGTGGTTTGATTTGGGTGAGGAAGGAGAGTGAAGGATCTTAGATGATTCTAACGTAGTTTGAGTTGATTTCTAAGGTAATTTGGAGTCTGAGGGACTCAGAAAATGGTGGTTGCCATTGACTCAAATGAGGATGTTTGGAAACCAGCTGGTTTGGGCAGGTATGATGATGAATTTGGTTGGAGATGACTTAAGGATAGGGAAACCCTATCCCACAATGATTGAGTTAGATCATGTGCCAGAAGCTGCTTCCAAGTAGAATGTGAATATATAATGCCAAATTCTGCCTTTGACAAGAATATGGAGTTCCCATGGAATTCAGTAAGAAACTACGCATGAATCAGAGGGCAGAGTTCAGTCTTTGAGCCAAATTATTTTCCTCTGAATAGGAACATGTTTAATGTGCAAAGTTTGGGCATGTGTCCACCTGGAATCAAAACATTAGGAACCATTCCAAAGTCTGCCTTTTGATTTTAATAGGGCAGGGGGAGAATTCTACAAGGGAGTATAATTCAGTAGGAGTATTCTGAAGAAGGAAGGTATAAAAAGGGAGGAGGGGTGACCACCCAGGATCCTGGCTAAAGGGGATACTAAACTTGCCATATTTATTCTTCTACCCCAGGCTCTGTACTGTTTATTGTGAAGTGTAGCATCATAGCCCTTCACTGGCAACTGCAAATGATCACAGAAAACACTGGCCTAGAATGCCCTCCCCATCTCTTCTTCCCTTTTTCAAGCCCTACCCATCTTCCAAGGTTTAGCTCAAGCCTCACCTTGTCCAGGTGCCCTGGCCCACACTAATTTTCCCCTTCTTTGGAATCCTATAGATTTTAGAGTCTATGCCACAAAATTATCAATTTATTGTGTGTTAGACTACCAGAGCCTCTGGAACCTGACTCCCTCAATTAGCTGCCACTCATCAGTGCTTACCCAGAGTTCCCTGAGGATGCCTGACAGGAAAACCAGAATTCCCTAGTTTATCCCTTCTTGTTCTTTCCCTAAGAGCAGGAAGGAGTGCAGAGGGAATGCCTTCCATTCTCCAGCATCCAAACCATAGGATTAACATGATCAGTATGATCTGGTGCAAACAAAAGATGATAAATTATCTTCTTTGCTTTCTTTTTTTCCCCTCCAAATTTATTAATTTATTTGTTTTCAATTTTCAACAATCACTTCCATAAGTTTTACATTTTCTCCTCCCTTCCCTCTCCCTCCTCAAGATGGCATACAATCTTATATGGCCTCTGCACATACATTCCTATTAAACACATTTTCGCATTAGTCATGTTGCATAGAAGAATTAGAACAAATGAGAGAAACCATGAGAAAAATAAAACAAAACAAAAGAGAAAATAGTCTGATCATTCTGTGTCCTGACTCCATAGTTCTTTCTCTGAATATGGATAGTATTTTGCCCCATGAATCCTTTGGAAATGTTTTAGATCCTTGCATTGCTGAGAAGGGCTAAGTCTATCAAAAACAGTCTTCACACACTGCAGCTGTTACTGTGTATAATCTTCTCTTGGTTCTGCTCACTTCACTCAGCATCAGTTCATACAAGTCTTTCCAGGTTTTTCTGAAGTCTGCTTGTTTGTCATTTTTTTTTTACTTTTAAATTTATTTATTTATTTTAAGTTTTCAACATTCATTTCCAAAAAAATCTGTTCCAAATTTTCTCCCCATCTCTCCCCTCCCCCTACCCCAAAGTGCCAAGCATTCTAATTACCCCTACCACCAATCTGCCCTCCCTTCTAACATCCCTCCCTTCCATTATCCCCATCTTTTCTTTTGTCTTGTAGGGCAAGATGAATTTCTATACCCCATTACCTGTATTTCTTATTTCCCAGTTGTATGCAAGAATAATACTCAACAGTTCTTCCTAAAACTTTGAGTTCCAGCTTTTCTTCTGTCCTCCCTCCCCACTCATCCCCATTAAAAAGGCAAGCAATTCAATATAGGTTATATATGTGTAGGTTTGCAAATGACTTCCATAATAGTCATGTTGTGTAAGACTGACTATATTTCCCTCTCTCCTACCCAGCCCCCTATTTCTTCTATTCTCTCTTTTGACCTTGTCTCTCCCCAAGAGTGTTGACTTCAAATTTCTCCCTCCTCCCATTGCCCTCCCTTCCATCTCCCCCCCCACCCTACTTATCCCCTTCTCCCCCATTTTCCTGTATTGTAAGATAGGTTTTCATACCAAAATGAGTGTGCATTTTATTCCTTCCTTAAGCCAAATGTGATGAGAGTAAGCTTCGAGTTTTCCCTTTCACTTTCCCCCTTTTCCCCTCCATTGAAAAGTCTTTTTCTTGCTTCTTTTATGAGAGATAATTTGTCCCATTCCATTTCTCCCCTTCTCCTCCCAATATTTTCCTCTCTCACCCCTTAATTTCATTTTTTTAGATATGATCCCTTCCTATTCAACTCACCCTGTGTGCTCTCTCTCTCTCTCTCTCTTTCTGTGTGTGTGTGTGTGTGTGTGTGTGTGTATAATCCCACCAACTACACAGATACTGAGAAAAGTTTCAAGTGTTACAAATATTGTCTTTCCATGTAGGAATGTAAACAGTTCAACTTTAGTAAGTCCCTTATGATTTCTCTTTCCTGTTTACCTTTTCATACTTCTATTGATTCTTGTGTTTGAAAGTCAAATTTTCTTTTCAGCTCTAGTCTTTTCATCAAGAATGCTTGAAAGTTCTCTATTTCATTGAAAGATCATTTTTTACCCTGAAGTAGTATACTCAGTTTTGCTGGGTAGGTGATTCTTGGTTTTGGTCCTAGTTCCTTTGACTTCTGGAATATCATATTCCATGCCCTTTGATCCCTTAATGTAGAAGATGCCAGATCTTGTGTTATCATGATTGCATTTCCACAATACACAATTTGTTTCTTTCTCGCTGCTTGCAATATTTTCTCCTTGACCTGGTAACTCTGGAATTTGGTTACAATGTTCCTAGGAGTTTCTCTTTTTGGATCTCTTTCAGGTGGTGATCGGTGGATTCTTTCAATATGTATTTTGCCTTCTGGTTCTAGAATGTCAGGGCAGTTTTCCTTGATAATTTCATGAAAGATGATGTCTAGGCTCTTTTTTTTGATCATGGCTTTCAGGTAGTCCGATAGTTTTTAAATTGTCTCTCCTGGATCTATTTTCCAGGTCAGTTGTTTTTCCAATGAGATATTTCACATTATCTTCCATTTTTTTTTCATTTTTTTGGTTTTGTTTTGTGATTTCTTCGTTTCTCATAAAGTCGTTAGCCTCCATCTGTTCCATTCTAATTTTGAAAGAACTATTTTCTTCAGTGAGCTTTTGAATGTCCTTTTCCATTTGGCTAATTCTGCTTTTGAAAGCCTTCTTCTTACCATTGGCTTTTTGAACCTCTTTTGCCAATTGAGTTAGCCTATTTTTAAAGATGTTAGTTTCTTCAGCATTTTTTTGGGTCTCCTTTAGCAAGTTGTTGACTCACTTTTCATGATTTTCTTGCATCTCTCCTCTCAGTTCTCTTCCCAATTTTTCCTCCACCTCTCTTACTTGATTTTCAAAATCCTTTTTGAGCTCTTCCATGGCCTGAGCCCATTGCATATTTATTTTGGTTGTTTGGGATACTGAAGCTTTGACTTTTATGTCTTTCCCTGATGGTAAGCTTTGTTCTTCCTCATCCAAAAGGATGGGAGAAGATATTTGTTCACCAAGAAAGTAACCTTCTATAGTCTTATTTTTTTCCCTTTTTTAGGCATTTTCCCAACCAGTTACTTGACTTTTGGGTACTTTGTCAAATGTAGTGTATACTCTGGTGATCTGTAAGATCTCAGTTCCTCCAAGGTGGCACAATCAAGCCTGTACACTGGTCTGGGAGTGACAAGAAACTTTTGTGCCCAGAATCTGTGAGTAGTAGAGTTTCCTCTCCACAACCACCTCCAGTTCTACCAAACCAGCTCCAGGGGCTGAGATTAAGATCAGCTGCTAAGTTCTGCCAGAAGCTTCAGCTAGGGGAAGGACTGCCATACAAGGCTCAATTCTCCCAGGGGCTTTAGGATGAGGCCTTTAACAATGGATGCAGGCTGCTGCCTTCCTTGGGAGCCCCTGCTGCTGCCGTCACTGGAGGCCAGAGCTATGGGGACACCCTGCTCCCTTTTTGTGGAGTTGACAAAACCTTCTCACTGACCTTTGGTGCCTATAGGTTGAGAGATCTGTGCTGCCACTGGAGATTCTGTCCCTAAAGCCTGCTTGGTCCTGCTCCTCCTGGTGCCACGTGGGCAAGGCTGGGCTGGGCTCCGCTCCATGCCCCATGAGACAGACCTTTCCTGTCAGTCTTTCAGGTCACCCTGGGCTAGAAATCTCCTCCACTCTGTTATTCTGTGGCTTCTGCTTTTCTAGAATTTATTGAGAGTCTTTCTTTACAGGTGTTTTTTGGACTGTCAGGGAAGGGCTAATGTATGTGTGTCTTTCTACTCCACCATCTTGGCTCTGTGCCCATCTTCTTTGCTTTCAACTTTAAGTCAGGAATAACATGGTGATCTCACATCTTATTTTTTATTGAGCTGCCAAAGTACACTTATGATAACAGTCCTCTGAAGATATTCTTACAATTACCTCACAGTTCTATGTCCCTTTCCAACTTCTTCTTTCCTGCAAAGGATAAGCATGATTTCAAGTGTCTTGCACATATTTAACTATACCTCTAAATCATGCACTTTTGTGTAAGGTTGGCATTTAATGTTAATAATAATATTAAGAAACTTCATATTATAGGAGATAAAGAGTTTACTTTGGAGTTTACAAGACCTGGTTCAAGTCCTGCATATAATACGTACTGGTTGTGTGATCCTGGGTAAGTCACCTAATTTCTCAGTGCTCCAGGTAAACTAAGGAAACTAATTGCAGAGAAGGTGCAACATGTGTTGGTAGGGGATATTGCCTGATTGAGAACATTCCTAGTTAAAATAATAATAGTAACACATTTATGTGACACTTTACAATTTATAAGGACTTTTCCTCATAGAAAGGTAGGGCTAGTAATAAATATGCTCAAGGTGAAATGTTTTACCAAGTCATACAGAAAGCTCGTGGTAAAGTTGAGACTCAAACTCAAGTCTTCTGATTCTGTATCAAACACTCAGATTTAGTCTTGCTCCATCTGGGTCCCTTCCTACTTCCCACCAACACATTATAAAATTCATTAGATGCTTCTTTTCTTAGTTGGCCAACTCTGTGGCACCAGGCATCTTCCTCATTCCAATCCTCCAATAAGATGCTGTCTTATATTCTTTAATTTTTTAGTGTATGTCCAAACCTTGACCAAGGATATGCTGGTAAATGTTTAACAACAAGCTCTCCAAAAAGTCTGACAGCTTTTAGTTTACTCTGAATTATTAACATTTTCTCCATCACTTTCTCAAATCTAGACAATCAATACACAACTATTTTCCAAGATGCAAATACTCACACATAAAACTTGACAAAAGCTCTCACCAGCCAGTTTGAACTGGCTCTAGTACATTCCTGCTTGACCCCCAATGTAGACTGTAACTTCTTTGAAGAAAATACATATATCTCTTTTTTATAGAACCTAGAAAATTTCAGGGCATCCTAGATCAAACATCTTTTCATTTTTCCAGACTGACATTCAATCCTGACTCACTCTAACCAATCAGAAAGTCTTCTGATGGCTTGGCAGGAGCTCAAATTACCACAAATCACTTAGCTAACTAGATAGCTCTGCTTCCTCTGCCTAAAGAGGGGTGAGGATAAAAAGAACCCTCACATCCAATTATGGTTTTTTCAATCTCTTTAAAATGTAATACACTACCACTCAGACTGTACACAAAGACAAGCCTCTCTATTATACCCTCCTCTGGCCATTCTGCCTGTACTTCTCCTTCTGAACACAATCTGTAACTGCGTGTGAGAATTTCCCCTGAACAGTGTGTAACAGACTCTGAATTTGTATAGGCCCTCTCTTTTCCCCAAATTTGGCATACATTTTTATTTCAGGTGGTGGAGCAGTGCATAGAGCACTGGGTATGGAATCAGGAAGACTGTACTTCCTGAGTTCAAATCTGGCCTCAGATACTCACTGGCTGTGTAACCTGGGCACATCACTTAACCCTTTTTGCCTCACTTTTCTCATCTGTAAAATGAGCTAGAGAAGGAAATGGCAAACCACTCTAGTATCTCTCCCAATAAGAGCAACAGAAGCTGTCGCAGCAGCAACAACAACAATAAGGTGAGTTTCTATTTGATGTGGCAAGTAAAATGAGGGATAGACAGATTTCCCAAGTCACTTCTGTGGTTGCAAGAGGTCTGGCTCACTTTAAGGAAGCTTGTTTCAAAAGAGATAAGAGGAGCAAAACCAAGAGGAAGAGATAAACAGAGAAACACTTTGAGGACAAAGACTAGTTGACTGCAAACAAGGCATGTAACTTTTCTAGCCTCAGTTTCCTTTGTTGTTAAATGAAAGGGTTCGGATTGATGTTTCTAAGTCATTGAAGATCAGAGAAGCTAAACAACTTGCCTACTGTTACACATCTAGTAAGTGTAAGAAAATATGTCAAACCTCACTCCTCAAGAGGTGAAGTCACAATACAGCCACAAATATTATTAGCCCCAAGTATTCCTTTGATTAGCTCATCTATTTTCCCTATAGGGAGCACACAGAGTAAAATAAAGCAAATTAACACTTATTATTTCTACCTACCCAGAATAAATTTTTAATTGATTGGTGCAATCAGGCTAGTGACTGTTTACAAAGGCTAATCTTACGATGACCATATTCCTCATTTTAAAATATTCTAATTGTTTTCATAAGCCATTGAAATGTCTTGAAAAACCCCAATATTTGAACAAATAGTAGCAATGAATCAAATCAGTAAGCACTACAATAAAATATACATAAGCTCCAAAAGATTGAGAACCTCTATTATGTACATCTTCAGCTCTATTTGTAGCTAGCATGTGGCGTGGTATAGTGGTGCCAAGGATTAGCTGCCATATTTCTAGATATAAAGCCTGAAAACACTGGGTGGAACAATATGCCATCAACTTCAACAACAGATGCACAACAAGTCTAGTTCTATGAAAATATATATTAAAAACATTTTTTGCTGAATTATATATTTTCAAATAATTATAAAATTACTTTTTAGAATTTTCCTCCCAATAAAGTCAGTTCCTTATATATACACCTCAATGTGATTTAAAGTTTATATTTCTGTAAGACTTGCATATATAAACTATATGTAAATTGCATCAATAAATTTACAAATCAGAAGAGGAATGGTGGATAGAGAGGTGGCCTTAGAGCAAGAAAGACCTGAATTCAAGTCCTTTTTATACCCGTTATGTGATTTTAGGCAAGTCATTTAATATGTCAATCTGTGCTCTGATGCTGTCCTTTGTTCTCGAAGAGGACCAAAATGATATCATTATGTTGGGATCGAGGTGCAATATATACCACCATTGCTGATCAGACCAATATGAACTGAGAAGGCTCTTCCACAGGTTTTGCACAGATAGTCCATAAGCACATTAGGGGTGGAGATGTCTCTGAATATGTGTATCTCACATTTCTTTTGAGCATTTTTGAAAGGGTGGGGTTTTTTTAGCTTGCAATTCTGCTTTGCTCATAGGGCACAGTGCCATTTTTGATGACGTCAGGCCCCACTGGGTGGTCCTGTGCCAATGTTTCCTATGTTTCACAATTGATTCCAAAGTTCAGAATCAATGCTGCAGGTAACTCTTTAAAACTACAACACTATATGACAGCAGAAAGATGGTGCCAACTTGCATTGGTAGAAGAAGTTTCTTCACCTAGGAGTTCTCTATACCAATAGGTCCAGTCTCAATTGCTATCCACAAATCAGAAAAGTAAGTCCTTTATCATATCATTTCCTGATTTGATGATTTGGAAATTATTGCTATCAAAGTTAATGTAGTCCACATCTTTCTTTCCTAAAAGTAGGAGAGGAGGAGAGGGAGTAAAGAGATACTGGAAAGACTCTCCTCACAAAACATTTCCATGACTCTTGCCTGATTCCATCATTCTGGGATTTGAAAGCATCTTTCATGTGTCTTATCAAATTTATTTGCCATTTCTTTTCTGGACACATTACATGGGACTCCAGCTACTTTCCCCCCCTACATTGATTACCATGTGCTTAAAAGCTAAGAGATCTAGCAGACAAGGTACTACAGATACTGGTGAGTCAGGAGAGGACATTCTTTTCTCATAGCTAATTACACAACAGGACAGTAAAAGCCACTTAACACTTCTCCCTGGGAGTTAATAAAGAAAAAAAATCAGTTGTATATGCAGTCCACTACATATGGGCTTGGGATGGAGTTTCACATTGATTTCAGCTCTTGTGGTTTCACAACTGAGTTGTTTTGCTTGGACTCTGACTTCATGTCATACTCTATGGATGTGAAAATGTGTCAGTCAGATTGTCTTCCTCTGAATGAACATTTAACTGACAGGCAGAGAAATCCTACTTGCATGATAAAAAATATAAACTATTTTCTACCACATGGGTGAGACTAAGTTCTCATCCTTAGTACCTGGGTAAATTGTTATAGATGAGTAGAAGCTAGCCTGGGATTAAATTGATCCAAAAGGCTGCCAGTGGACAGTTCCTTTCTCATTTTACTCTCTGCTTTAGTCACAGAAAAACTCAGGGATTCTAGGTGATGCTTAGTTAGTGCTTTTGGAAAAGCAGTATTCTATGTCAAAGCCTTTGCCACATCTACCTACACCAAGGTACTGTGGCCCTAGTCAACGATAGATTCACCAAGTTAAAAGCTGGAGGATTTATAAACATGTGCCTTTTGGAATGAACCTGTCAAATCAGGAATGAATCAGCAAAATATGGCTTCTTGAAATTCAAATCCCCTTTGACTTGGCATCTAATTTCCATGAAAGGTTCACCAACTCCAAAAAAAAACCCCAACTTTGAATAAAACCTCTTGTTGATGTAAAAGATCCTATGATGTTTTTGGCAGGAGTAGACATCCTGGACCTAGTCCAAACACAGTTAATTACATTCTGTCTGCCTAGAGTCTCTTTATAGTTTCGGATCGATAGGGTGTACTTCACTCCTTTTTCCAAAGTGTTGTCTGGTGTCACTGTGCATTAGAAATAGCAACTAGGAATCATTCCAGAGTTGAGGAAAGAACAGTGGGATATGCAAAATGAGAAGATTTTGTATTTGCTAGATGAAGGGTTGCAAGATAAATCTTTCAAATATTAAGGTAATTAATTCATCCAAAGGAGACAGCATGATGTGAGGAAAAGGCTGGCCTGGAAGTCAGAACACCCAGGCTAGTTCTCATTCTGATTTGGTGTAACCTTGTGCAAGGCATAAATCTCCTCTCTCTGCTTCAGTGTTCTCATTCATAAAATAAACAGAGAGGTGGGGATCAGGCTAGACTGGGATTACTAAGGCCCTTTCTAGAGGTTCTAATATTCTATTAAAAGTTGTTTCAGGGAAAATATCTCTAAATAGGTTTCCTTCTTTTTTACTTAAAGTTTTGTATCTGATTGATGCTTGATATCTTCACCCTTTTATTTTCTATTAAACGTACTACATATGTGAGGAAGGAACAAGATAAGATTACTTCTTGGGAAAGCACTAGATGGGGAAAGAGGACACATGTTCAAATCCAAGTTCTGTCACTTAGGAACTATATAATGATGTGGCAAAAGCAATAGCTTTTATTCAGTCATTTCAGTCATGTATAAATCTTTGTGACCCCATTTAGGGTTTTCTTGGCAATGATATTGGGATGGTTTGCCATTTCCTTCTCCAGTTCATTTTACAGATGAGACAACTGAGGCAAACAGGGTTAAGTGATTTGCCCAGGGTCACAGAGTTAGTAAGTGCCTGAGGCCAGATTTGAACTCAGGAAGATGAATCTTCCATTCTAACACTTGGCTGCCACCAAAGCAATAGACGTGGAATAAAAACCCTGGAAGTTTGATCCTGCATTTGTCAACCATTTCTTCATAGACAGAGAGCCTTCCCAGAACCTTCATTTAAAGAGGATGCCCATGTGATACATCTCTTTATTTCATACCTGGTTGTACTAATGGAAAGTTTTTTTTCTTTACATGTTATGAAGTATTATTTGAAACCAAAAGTAAGATTATACAGAATGCAGTGGGAGAGGCTTTCTCATAAAGAACAGCTATAAGACTAGACTTTCTACTCTCCCACTACTGATGCATGGAATTTTAGAAATTTTAGCTGTAGCAATATGACTTGAAAAATAAAAGGAATAAACATAGGCAAAAAAATTGCTAAGCTATCTATGCAGAATCCCCATTTTACTGTTAATAAGCTGCTCTTTATTTTAGATCTCTTCTTCTCATACTCTATCTTCTTATACTCATGAACCCCTGCAAATACTTTGAGTCTCAGACAATAATCAGCAATCCTGAATTGTTTTCTCTCATGCCCACCGCATCCTGGTACACTGGGCCAAGATACCACCTTCATCTATCTAGGTCCCTTCCCCAACCCTGCTTTTTAATTTCCTTTTTTTGTGTTGTATTTCCCAATTAGATTATAAGCTCCTTGAGGTTAGGGACTGTCTTTTAGATTTCTTTGTATACCCAATGTTTAGCAAAGTGCATGGCACATAGTCAACTAGTAATAAATGTTTATTGACTGTGTAAAATATATAAAATAAAGGACAGGACAAGATGGCTTATAAGGACCAATTCTGTTTTTTATCCTTCATAGATTGTAATGGCCTCAATAAATAAATAAATTTATTAATAGACAGACACACAATGATAAATGAACTAGATCTATTTAAGTATTACCATTCTAAATCATATGACCTATGGGGTGGTGTAGTATGGTAGAGAAGTGTTGGTATGATTAAGTACTATTTTTTTATTGATTTTGGAGAAAAGTTTGGTTCGATCCCTACTCTTCAGGCTAATCAGAAGAGAACACATATAATAGATGTCTCCTTGAAAATAAAGGTTCTGATCTGTGTTTAAGTTGAAGTCTGAAGATTGACGTGCATCTTAGAGGCAACTACTTGCAAGATAAGAACTGTATTGTTTGAGTTACCTCCTTGGGTAGTAAAGATATTTAAGGAAAGGAAAATAGCATGAAGATATCACATATCATTTAGATTTTGGAAGCCTGAGGTATCTGCTTGGTCCACTCCTGATCTCCAAGCCAGACTTGGAACAGGGGGCGTATATCCTACTTCAAACACCTCAAACAAATTGCGGCATTGGGATTGGTAAGTCTACTATGACCTTCAGGCTTTTTTTTTCCTGAACAAAAGGAATTAGTCCTAGAGGAATAAAACTTACAGGTCTTCAGCTGCTTTGCTCTTGTTCATTAGGGCCATGAGACATTACTGAGTTCATTAGTATTTGAGTCAATTAGGTGGTATGGTGAATAGAAATCTCGATTGGGGGTTGGGATAGACCTAAATTCAAATGCTGTCCCAGATATTTATTAGCTGTGTCCCTTGGCAAGTCACCTAAGTTCTGTTGGCGCCAGTTTCCTACCTCCCAAGGCTGTTTTGTGTATCAAATGAGATAACACATATAAAAGCACTTTATAAACTTTGAAAGCCTACATATACATGCTCTTGTAGCTATTATTAATAATTATTTCTCCTATAATATGTCTAATGTGGTGTCTTGCTTTTTTGTTTGCAATCTCTGTACTTTTGTTTGACTGTTGAAACTTTCAAAGGAAGTTTTCAAGGTTTACTTAGGGAGTAAGGCAAGGAATGTGACGTCACTCGCCTCCTCCAATGATTCCAATTCCAATCCTCCAAATCTCCAATGATTCCCCATTGCATCTGAGATTAGGTGCAAATTCCCTCTGGCAAATTCCAAACCCTTTGACGCAAAGCTCCAGGACACCTTTCAAGACTCAATTTTCTCATGTCTTCTGAACTTTGACATCCCATCTCTTGTCAATATTCCTTTGAGGAGGCCATTATTATTCTTGCAATACACTCAAGGTGTTTTCCTCTCATCCTTTACCCACCTCCGGAAGAAATAAAGCAAGGACTATTCTTTATCAGAATTTTTAATTGTATGCCCCATCTTCTTCTAGTCAAAAGAATTTGCCAATAGAGAAGATTCATAGCAGAGTC
This sequence comes from Notamacropus eugenii, assembly GCF_028372415.1. Lineage (NCBI taxonomy): Eukaryota > Metazoa > Chordata > Mammalia > Diprotodontia > Macropodidae > Notamacropus > Notamacropus eugenii. The sequence continues at coordinate 209,783,241 of NC_092877.1, forward strand.
CTGTGTGACCCTAGGCAAGTCACTTAACCTCTCTTTGTCATATAGAAGACGGATTCCCTTTGCACAGTGAAGGAATGGTGGCATTCTACCAGTGTTACTATTTGGCAGCAATAACTGAAATACAAGTCTCAGAAGCCCAGAAAGCAATGGCAAAGCACATAGAGGATATAATCTTTCCATCTGATTCACTAGTTCAATTACGTCTTCATTACTGTGTCTAGTTCTGAACACAATAGTTTAAGAAGAGCATTGATAATCTAGGCAGCATTCAAAAGAGGAAAACCAACATATGAAGGACCTCAAGCTCATGTGATACAAAGATCCTCTGAAGGAACTGGGGATGTTTCACCAGGACACAGGTAGAATATGATAGGCACCTTTAATAACTGAAGAGCTGATGTTTGGAAGAAGAAATAGACTTGATCCCTTCAGTTGGTAGAGGTCAGAACAGCAATTGTTCTCTGACTTCTCTAATTTTTTTAATGCTCAAGCCTTTTGACTGGCGCTGTCATACACTTTCTTTTCTTGACATAGGGATAGTTCCAGAACATTATGGATGTATGGTAGCTATAGGAATGATTCAACTATGTTGAATATATGTTGAATCCATGATTTTCTGGAACCATCCCTATGTCAAGAAAAGAAAGTGTATTTTTAGCAAAACTTTGCAAAAGGAATATGTTTTATCAGAATGTTTTTCTTAATTCTTTTGGGAAAATACCATCATCATAGACATTACTTACACTTCCTTTTCACCTCTGACTCTTAGAAATCTTTGTTGCCTTTAAAACTTTGCTCAAACACCACCTCTAACATAGAACTTTTCCTGAGTCTAATTGTTTGTGTCTCCTTATGAAAATTATTCTGAATTTATTTTTATATGGTTATATATATGGAGGCAGCTAGCTGACTCAGCAGATAGAGTGCTGGACCTGGAGTTAGAAAACCTGAGTTCAAATCCAGCCTCAGACAGCTACTAACTGTGTGACCCTAGGCAAGTCACTTAACCTCTCTTTGTCTTAACCCACTGGAGAAGGAAATGGCAGACCACTACAGTATCACTTGCCAAGAAAACCCCATGGTATTGGCATGCTGTGGTCACAGGTCACAAAGAGTCAGATATGACTCCATGACTAAACGAGAACAACAGTACATAAGTTCCTTAATAGTGAAGGCTATTCTATTTGCCTTTCTATCTCCAGCACATAGCACAGTACCTGGCACATAGTAGTGACTGAATATATGCTAGTTTGATTGATTAACATAGGATTATTTAACTTTTTATGTGTATATATCTTTTCTCCCCAATTACATTATAAGTTTATATATATGTATACATACATACATGTAATATATATGTCTCATCTCCCTATTACAAGTTCCTTGAAGGCAGAGAACATGTTCTATACTCTTCACAGCATCTAGGCAAGTTTCTATACATAGAAAGCATTCAACAAATAATTCCTGAGTGAATTGTAATTACTGCATCATATTCATTAGGTTCTTGCATAGTTCCTAGGTAAAATTTGAATGCCTTTAATGCATTTGCAATAAGAGTCAATATTGTTTCCCCTTAGCAGGTGATGGTGATGGTGATGGTGATGATGATGATGATAAGGATGATTCTGGGCAGGGACTTCCTAATCAAACTTTTGTTTCTTCTCCTAGCACCTTGCATATGCTCTGTGCACAGCAGGCCATTAATAAATATTTCCTGAAAGAATGAATGGACCCAGTAGATTGACAACTATTGTCTCTATTTCTGCATCCTAGGACTATGCTAATTTTCTTTGCTCTTGCTTTGTGTTTGGCCCTTACTTTATGTATTCATACCCTATTGCTGTTCTCAAACCATCATTCTCGGTTTTCTCAAGCACTACTGTTTTCAAAGCGCATTTTGCTTTCAGGTTTTGCTCCTGGCAGATGCCTTATCGGATACTTATATTAAATTCTTTTTCCATCGCTGAGCCTGCCACCCATTTCTTTCTCATCTTTAATTTGCCACTTGGCAATATATTCAGCTATATAGCCTCTTCATTTTTTTGTGTGTGTGTCACTTACAAAAAAAAATTTATAACAAAACTTCCCTAATGCATCTTTAAATTCTTTACAATCATTTGATATAGAATATGGCATGTATGGATATTTTAGACAATCTTCTCAATGTTTAGGATGGTTCATACAAATGCCTTTCTGAATTACTGCTTGATAAGGATTCTTCACAATTCTTACTGACTCACTTGCCACAACCTTTTCAAAACTCTTCAACACCTTTCACTCCCTCTTTGCATGTTCAAATACTTCTCTTCCATCCTCTTTCACAATTGGTGATCTCAAAAAGCTTTTATCATAGAAAAGGCATGAACTTCCTCTCTTGCTCATACTCCCTTTTCCAGTGTATCTCATGAGTTAGTAACTCTTCTGGTTGTGAGGTGTCCCTTTGCCACCACCAACTTGCTTGATCTCTATCTCTTCTGATTTACTGATAAATTTTTCTCCTGCATTCACATCTCCTCCATCTCTCACTAGTTACCATTCTTATATCTTGGGCTACTTCATGGATATACAAAAACATATGTAGGTCTACCTATTCTCAAAAAAGTAATGACCGACATTTTCAGGCACCACTGAATTTCTCCTCTTTCACAGATATCATGCTCGTTGAATATCCTGGCTCTATCAAATGTGCTTTTTCCTTTCTTCCAACATTCTTTTTGACTCTCCCTCTTACCATATTGGTTCAGTCTTCTGAAACTGCATTCAGAAAGGTAACCACCAATAACCTCTTCATGGACAAATTCTAGAGACACTTATTCTTCCTTTTCTTCCTTTGCTTTGTCCAATATTAAACAATCCTCCTTCTCCTTCCATAACACCATTAAATCATGGCTTTGCCTCAACTTTCTCATCAGTCTTTAGTTTAGAGTATACTTTTGTCTACTCCCGCCCCCACTTCCAGTCAACTCAATGTGGGAAATGGAACTAAGATGCTCCAGGGAATTCAGGAATGTTCTCCAAATAAGTGATCCATCTCCTACTGCTGCTGCTAATGGAAGTGGATCCTTGGAGAAAGTTCTAGATTAAACCTACTTTTGCTAGAACTCAGGTGGCTACAATGGAACAAGACAGGTCTGGAATGTAATGAGTTATCCATGTCTGGACTCAATTTGGTCAATACTTTTATGGATTCCAAAGTTTTATTTTGGTTTCTGCAGTTTTCTTGGGGTGTTCATCATAGCCTCTCATCAGTTACATGTGGATGGCTCCCTTATTCTTTCCTCATACCCTGGACTTTCTTTATTCATATTAAATCACCTAATCACTACAGTTACATTAGAATTTCTTGCCTTAAGACTGTTCAAATCAATTTCACCATCCTGGAGGGAAAAGGCACTATCTTGTCTCAACCATGTTACACTGTAGACTTCTTCTATTAGGCAATACACTCCACAAGGATGGTGTTTTTTTTAAATGAAAACTTCTTATCTTAGCATGGCATAGTGTATAGTTCCACAGCACACAAAGGGGTACTTAATACATTGATCTTGCCTTTTTTCTTCGTGCTTAAAGCCCAAGCCTTGCTCCTCATGAGGTTGTCCATATGTTCAACTTTTGACTCAACAATATGGTTGAATCAAATTATTTTTATGATCTGCCCATTTAACCACAGCAGGATGGCTTCAGGAAGACTGACTCTAAATCCTGCTTCTGTTACAAGGCATGTGAAACTGGAAAGTCACTTAATCTCTCTAATCCATCAGTCCATTAGAAAGCATGTATTACATGCTTACTATGTGCCAGGCACTGGGTTAAGTGTATGGGTTAGGGTTAGGGTTAGATATGAAGAAAGGTGAGTTCCTATGCTAAAAGAGCTAGCTTTCTTTTTTAATTTGCATTTTATTTTCAGTTAACAAGCATTTATTTTTTTCTTTGTGTCATTCCTCCCTTTCCAATTTTAACATTCAAAAAGCAAAACCCTTCTAACAAATATACAAAATCAAGCAAAACAAATTCCCACACCAGGTCTAACATGTATGTCTCATTCTACATCTTCTCTCTTAAGGAGCTCACATTCTAAGGGGGAGATGATATGTTTATAAATGGGTACATTCAGAAGGTGGCATTTCAGCTGAATCTTAAATGGAGGCAAGGGTTTTAAGAGGTTAAAGTGAAGAAGGAGAACATTTCAGGAATTAGGGACATGAATTGCAAAGGCATAGAGACATGGGACAGAATGTCTTGTATGAAGAAGAGAGAGTTGGCATGTATTGCTGGATCCCAAAATAGATGGAATAGAGTGAAGTATATGAAGATGAGGCCAGGTTGTGAGATGCTCTAAATGAGAAACAAAAGAATATATATATGTTGGGATTGGAAGCTCAATTCCGTGTGGACGGTCTCGGGCGGGTAAAAGTGGGACTTCTAAATCTTAGAGTCTTACGAGGCCCTCCATGAACAGCAGGGATTCGAGAAGGTCAGACTGAGCTAGCTCGGCTAGCTCGGGTATTTCCGCCTCTTCCCGGGAGATACGTGATGGGTGGAGTCTCCCTGCCCTTGAGATTGTCCCGGATTGGAGCACACCTAGTTACCTAACAGCACGGTATTGAGATGCAAACTGTGCGGCTGAAGGTTAAGTAGGATCGAGGAAGCCTGAAAGCTCTCTTAGCACGTGAGGAGCGAAGAGGACAGTAGGCTCCGCTTTCTTCTTTCCTCTCTCCCCTCCCCCTCTCTCCCCGCTTGTACTTCTACTTCCAGCCCTTAAGATCCTAGCCTCCTTAGGAAATCTCCCCCTCTTCCTCCTAAGGAAGACCCTCCTGCACTTGTAACTAGACCCTGAAATAAAGCTCAACTCTTGTTCGACTCTGGAACGTCCTTTCTCTCATATGTGCATCCGGTTTTGGCCAGCCGAAGACCTCGGGAGGTGAGGTAAGAAAGACTCGGGTAGCCCACACAGGCCTCTAGGCCTGGCATATATATATATATATATATATATATATATATATATATATATATATATATATATATATATATATATATATATATATTATAATATATATTACTATTATCACTATATACATTACTGCTATTATTAATATATATTACTATTATACTGTATATATTACTATATTGCTATTATTTCTATTACTATACTATATTACCATTATAATATATAATTATATATATAATGGTCCTGGAGGAAATAGGAAGCCATTGGGGTTTATTGAGTAGATGAATCCACTAAATCAGAGACAGGTCAAAATCTACATTGAGAGCTTGAATTCCCACACCAGCAAAATCACAGACTACTTAATTCCTTGTACAGAACCTAAGAACTTAACCCTTGGGCTTCTATGCCCTCTGCTTCTCTCCCATTCTTTTACCCCCACCAAAATGTTCTGTTTTGTAGCTTAAAATGTTCCATTCTTTCCACTTTAGTCATTTCTTTCTTCTACTACCCACATACCTCTACTAGCTTTCCATTCCTCTTTGGATTAAATTTGGAGTTCTCACTATTGTTTTCAAGGCTTTCAGCCAATTGGCTCATTCCTGTTTTCTTTGTATTCTCATCTCCTGCTGTTTCCCCTAAGCATTGCTTTAAATAAGATTTATTCCCTTCATCCTATCATCATAGTAACAACTCATATTTATATAGTGCCTTGTAGCATGTAGGATTTCAGTATCAGAAAGGACCTTAGAGGTCCTTTATATTCCAAGCTCTTTATTCTATAGATGAAGAAAATTAGGCCCAGAGATGTTGAAAGTTTTACTCTAACACACAGGTAATAAACAGCACAGCCAAAATCAAATCGAGATCTTCTGAATCCAAACTCAGGACTTCTCCCACTATACCACATTGATAGGTTATAAAGCACTTTGCATGTATTATCTAATTGGATTCTTACAAAAATCCTGTGAAGCATGGAGGACAAGTATTACTATTTTCATTTTACAGAGAGGGAAACTGACACTCAAAGAGGTTAGGTGACTTGATGACTAGTCACAGAGCAAGTTAAGAATTCTGCTGAGGCTCAAATCTATATCTTCTGATTTTGAATCCATATTCTTTCTACTATATTATTCTAACTCTCTGACAACTTAATTTCAATATGTCCAAAACCTACTTCATTATTTTTTTCCTGCAGAATTTATTCCTTTTCTGACTTCACTTTTTCTTTCTGTGGTATTATGCTTTATCTAGTAAGCAATAAATATAACTGTGGGGTTATTTTTTCTCTTCCCTTTTCCTAACCTCTCATGTCCAATAAGTCACCAGATCATATCAATTCAGCCTCTTTTTGTCTCTCACATCTATCTTTATTTTCAAAGACACCACCCTAGATCAGGTCACTTATTGTCATCTATGGAGATATTTGTAACATCTTCATGACAGGTCTTTCTGTATTTATTCTTTCCCTCTCCCATCAATCCATTGTATTGCTATCAAAGTAATCTGTTTTGTACATAAAGTCTTACACTAATGGACTTTTCCATCCATTTTAGTGCTCCTTTAGACTCCCTAATATCCCCATTCCTCAATTTCCTTAAATCTCATGACTTATTCATTCAATCTACCTCAGCACACATAAAAATAGTCATACCCTGAATCTTACCATCACCAAGAGTTCTATGTCATTCTTTAATCTAACATTTTAATGTTCCTCTAACTGGTAATAATCTTATATCATATCATCACTCTTTAAGTTTCACTTCAGCTAAATCTGTTTTTTCTCCTCCTTTAATCCTTCCATATCTTAGTACTTTCTTGGGCATTTTCCTGATTTCCAATTTCAACCCTATAGCTTAACCAGTTCATTTCTATACTGCTATCAATTCTAGTATCTCTTCCCTCCTTGTCCTATCACTGCTCATTCATTTCTAAACCCCATCCCTGGATTGCTCCTGTTATCTGCCTCTTGGGCTCTAACTTGCATGCTGCTGAGTAGAGCTAGAGGAAGTCTCACCATTTGTACTGACTTAGTTGGTTGATTGGTTTGTTGGTTGTTGTCCTTCATTCTTGAAGTGGACCAAAATGACATCACCATGATAAAATGAAATTTCAGTGTGTCCAACTTTGGCTGATCAGACCAATATGAGCTCGAAATGCTCTATGACAGGTTGAGTACAGATAATCCGTGTGAACATTTGGGGTGGATACTCCAAATTTGCCTATCCTATGTTTACTTTGTGCTTTCTCAATTCTGCTTTGCTCATAGAGTACAGCACCCTTTCTGATGTGGGCATGCCATGCTGAGCAGTCCTGTGCCAGTGACTCCCATGTTGCACAGTCAAAACCCAAGTCCTTGAGAGGACCTTGAGAGTGTCCTTGTATCGTTTCCTCTGACCAGCATGTGATTGCCTGCTCCATGTGAGTTCTCCATGAAATAGTCTTTTTGGCAAGCATACATTTTGCATTCGAACAAAATGGCCAGCCCATTGGAGTTGTGCTTTCTGAAGCATAGTTTGAATGCTTGGCAGTTCAGCTCAAACAAGGACTTCATTATCTGGTACCTTATCCTAACCTCAGAATCTTCCTAAGACAGTTTGAATGGAAGCGATTCAGTTTCCTGGAATGGCGCTGGTAGACTCTCCATGTTTCATAGGCATACCAGAATGAGGTTAGCATAACGGCTCTATAGACCTTCATCTTGGTAGTTAGCCTAATACTTCTCTCCCAAACTTTTCTTCAGAAGTACATATACTATAAATTCATATTATCCAGCTTCATTCAATTGGTTCTTCACCACACCAAGGAATCCTTTTATTTTTCCTTAATTGATGCCATATCTTACTTCCCAGAGAAGCTATTACAAACTTTATGTCTCTTCTCAAGTTCTCTTAAATAATTTGCCCATATCTCCTCTCTCTCTCTCTCTCTCTCTCTCTCTCTCTCTCTCTCTCTCTCTCTCTCTCTCTCTCTCTCTCTCTCTCTCTTTCAGCTTGCCACTTACTTGCTCAGAAAATTGAAGCTATCCATTGTGAGTTTTCTCTTCATCCCTTCTCTTTATCCCCAAACATTTGATATTATGTCCTACTCTCTCTCCTTTCCCCTGGTCTCTGACAAAGAGATACCCCTTCTCCTTTCCAAAGCCAACCCCTTTACATATGCACGTGAACCCAACCTCTCCCATCTCCTCCATAATATTGCCTCCTCAATCATCTTTATGTATCTCAGATCATCAGCCTCTCCTATCTGTTCATTCATTCCTTTTACCTTCAAAAGGAATTCTCTCTCATCCTTAAAAAACCTTCATTAGACCTTTCTATACCCTCAAGTTATTGTCCTATATCTTTTTTCCTTTCCTCAGCCTAAAGCCTTCTTAGTAAAACCTATTTATGCTTGCTTACTCTTCTTTTTCTCTCTCCTGAACCCTTTGTAGTCTGACTTCCTTAAACTAAAAATGGTCTCTACAAAATGATCAATGATTTTTAAAAATCAGTTTTATTTTTTAATTATCAAGTAACTTGCCCAATTTTTCTCCCCCCCGTAAAACCTTTTGTAAGAAATATAGTCAAGCAAAACATTTTCTTATTTTGTTCATTTTTACAAAATTGATGTTATAAATTGTTCCCCTGGTTCTGCTCACTTGACTGTTTTATCAGTCCCTACAAGTCTTACCAGGTTTCTCTAAAACTATCTCCTTCAGTCCAGTATAATAAAATTCAGTTACATTTGTACCTCAGTTTGTTGAGATAATTCCCAATTGATTCTCTGCCTTTTAGTACTCAGTTCTTTGCATATACAAAAGAACTCCTATACATATTTTTGTATGTTAGGACCTTTTCCTTTTTCCTTGATCACCTTGGATTATAGGCCTAACTGCTCTGTAAGCCCTGTTTAGTAACATTTTGGTCATACTTCCAAATTATTTTCCAGAATGGTTATACCAGTTGACAGTTCCACCAACAGTGCAATCAATGCATCTGTTCTCCCGAAGGCTGCCCAATATTTGTCATTTTTTGGTCAACTTTGCCAATCTAATGGATGTGATAGAACCTCAGGAATGTTTTAATCTACATTGCTCTAATTATTAAAAATTTGGAGCCCTTTTTCATTTGACTAATGATGACTTAGATTTCTTCCTTTGAGAACTTCCTCTTTCTATCCTTTGACAATTTATAAGTTTTATAGATTTGATTCTGCTCCTTACATATTTTTAAAATGAGACCTTTATCAGAGAAGCTTGCTTCAAGTATTTTCCCCTCAATCAACTGTTCCATGTCTAATCTTATCTGTATCAGATTTATATGTGCAAAAAATGTAAAAATTTTATGTAATCAAGATTATTTATTTTATCTTCTGTGATCCTCTCTATCCCTTGTTTCATAATGAACATTTCCACTATCCATATATCTGGAAGGAAATTTCTTCCTTGTTCCTCCAATCTGTTTATGATGTGATTTTACGTAACAATGTGGAATTTATTTTGATATTCAATGGGAAAGATTGGTCTAAACCTAATACCTGCTGAACTGATGTCCAGTTTTCTTAGCATTTAAATAAAATGAGTCCTTACTTGAGGATCAATAATATCTTAATTGCCATAGAATCTAGTGGTATTTTCTGTCTTCATTTTTCTCAACCTTTCTGCTCCATTCAGCACCGTTAATCAGTTTCTTCTCAAAGATTCTCTCTCTTCTGTGGGTTTTTGTGACACCATCTCTTTTCATTCTCCTTCTACCTATCTAACCACTCCTCAGTTTTCTTTGCTCACTCTTTATCCATGTCATGCCTCATAACTGTGCATATTCTCCAAGGTTCTTCTCTTCTTTCTCTATACTTTGTGTCTTGGTGACCTCATCAGATTTACTTCCAGATTTACATATCCAGCCCCAATTATTTAACTGAGCTTCAATCTCACCTTACCAACTGCCTATTGGCTATGTTAAATTTAGACATTCTTGTGACATCTCCAAACTTCACATAACTAAAATATAATTTATTTTTCATACCAAACACATCCCTTTTCTAAACTTCCCTATTTTTTTAAAGTTACTACCATCCTTTCAGTCTCTCAGGTTTATAATTCTGGTGTTATTCTTAATTTTCCCCTCTTCTTCATCTTTCATATTCAGTAAGCTGCCAAATTTTGCCATTTCTACCCTTATAGCACCTCTAGAATCTGACCCTTTCCTCCCCTCACACAGCTTCCAATTTAGTTCCAGCCCTCATCACCTTTTGCCTATATCATGGCAACAAGTTCTTAGCTCAACACTCCATCTCATGCCTCTTCTCACTTCAGTCCATTTCCCATGTTGCTGCAAAAGTAACCATGTTCCTCCGTTACTAAATAAATTACAGGAATTCCATTTTGCCTCTAAGATAAAATGCCAACTCTTCTGTTAGCTCTCTACAATCTAGACTTAACCTGTCTTTGCAGTGTCTTATGTCTCAGTATTTCTGGAAAAATAGTAGTTACTTTGTATCTTAACCTGTCTTTCTAGCTTCATTGTGTGCTACTCTTCCCCTACCCCAATTCTGCAATCCTTCTAAAAGGACCTTTTTTCTGATCCTTACATAGAAAATCCTATCTTTTACTTCCATACCATTGTACTATTTCTCCCCCATGCCTGGAATGCACTCTCTCCTCAAGCTTTCATTAATGAGTCTGTTTCTTCCTTCAAAACAAATCTCAAGTACCACCATTAAGTATTTCCTTACAATTCCCTTAACAGCTAATGCACTCCCTCCTTAGCCACATCATATTTTTTTTATTTTATTTATTTTTATTCTGAATTTAGCAAACAACAAAATGAATATTTTTATATATAAAATAGAATAGAAAAAGAGGACTGTACACAAAACTGCTAATCTCTATTACATATAGCTTTCTTTTCCTTTCAAATGTGTCATATATTCAACTTCTAATTTTCAAAACTGTCTTGCTTGTCTGTTTCCTTCTAATTTTCTTCTGTTTCATCTCCTGTGCATTAAGAATGCTTTATTGACTTTCTTCTCCTTCTTTTCTTTTGACAACCTACAGAAGTAGGATACTAGTTGTTTTCTTTCATCAAAGTTGCTCAAATTGGGGAAAAAAGAATAATCAAAAGAAGACTTGCTTTTATTGAAAAATAATAATAAAAACAAAAGACATGGTTTTATTGTAATGAATACACAGAGTCAACAAATTTCTACAATCCTTGTCTAAAATTATATTTATCATTTCGTACTTTGAGTCTATCACCTCTCTGTAAAGAGGTGGGTAGGAGGCTTCATCATTAGTTCTCAACTATCTTTTATAGAATTTCTTGCATACTTATTTATACTTAACCTCTTTAAAATTATTCTGTATTCTTTGTATTTCTATCCTCAGAACCTAGCACAATAGCTGGCACATAATAGGCACTTATTAAGTGCTTATCAGTTGAGTGATGAGCTTATGTTACTCCTCCACACAAAAATGTTTGGTGGCTCCCATTTGTTTACCAAAAAAGTTCAAACTGAGGGGGCAGAGCCAGGATGCCAGAGTAAAAGCAGGGACTTCCCTGAGCTCTCCCCCCAAACCTTCCAAATGTAAAACATGACTATAAACAAATTCTAGAGATACAGAACCCACAAAATGATGGAGTGAAACAAAACCCCAGCCCAAAACAACCTGGAGAGTGGACAGGAAGGGCCTTCACAGTGGGCAGGGAACAGAGTGCAGTCTGTTGTGGGCTGTACAGGTACAGACCTGCTGGAGAAGACCTCAGGGGACAGAATCATTGGCAACTGGGGAAGTTTCTAGACCTCTCAACCCACAGGTGCCAAGGGGATCAGTGGGAGAACTCTGTGGGACCTGGGTATGGGAGAAGTGCTTGGTCTGGTTGTGTCCAGCCCCAGTCTCAGGACAGTGGTGGTGGCAGTGGTGGAGGCAGCAGTAGAAGCAGTAGCAATGGCAGAGGCTGCTTCCAGAGCTCTGGGCCCACAGACAGTGGGAGATCAAGTAGCTGATATAATATCCCTGAAGCCTGGGACAGTATACCCACCCCCATCCTCATTCCTACTCCCACTGGAGGCAGAGTTCTACCTTGAAAAAGAGTTAGAAAGTGAAGTATTTGGCTGGGAAGATAAGTAATCATCATAAAAGATCTCAGACTATAGAATATTACCTTGGTGACAAGGAAGATCAGAGCACACAACCAGAGGAGGACAACAGAGTCAAAGTTCCTACAAAAAGCCTCCAAGAGGAGGGTGGAGCCAAGATGGCAGAGCAGAAGGATGACCTGTAGGAACTCTCCCCCCATAGCCCAGAAAATACCTGTAAAAATGACTCTAAACAAATTCTAAAGCAACAGAAGCCACAAAATGACAGAGTGAAAGAGATTCCCAGCCCAATGCAGCCTGAAAGGCAACAGGAAAGGTCTATCACACCAGGCTTGGAGTAGAGTGCAACTCAGCCTTGGCTGCACGGCACAGCTTGGACAGGACCAGAGTAGGTTTCAGGGTGCCACCAGCAGCAGCTGCAGTTCCCAGATCCCTCAACCCACAAATGCCAAAGACAGCTTCAAAGGTAAGCAAGAAAGCTCTTTCACTTGGGTGAGAAGGGAGCAGGGTCCTCCCCTAGCCCTGGTCCCAAGCTGTGGCAGCAGCAGCATCTCAGTATTTGGGTAGTTGGAGGAATTATAAACATGCACACACACACAGAACAGGGTTAGTTGATTAAGAAGGGATGATATCTAAAAAAAATAAAATTAAGGGATGAGAGAGGAATATATTAGGAGGAGAAAGGTAGAAATGGAAAGAGGCAAGTTATCTCTCATAAAATAGGCAAGAATAAGCTAATTGAATGGAGGAGAAAAGGGAGGAGGTGTAAGGGAAAAAGTGAAGCTTTCTCTCTTCACATTTGGCTTAAGAAGGGAATAACATGCTCACTCAATTTGGTATGCAAATCTATGAGAAGAAAGGGACAAGTGAGGTGAGGGGGATGATAGAAGGGAGGTCAAACAGCAGAAGGGAGTAATTAGAAGTAAACACTTATGGGGAGAGACAAGGTCAAAAGAGAATAGAATAAATGGGAGTCAGGATAGGATGGAGGACAATATAGTTAGTCTTTCACAACATGACTATTGTGGAAGTCTTTTGCAAAACTACACATATATAGCCTATATTGAATTGCTTGCCTTCTCAGTGGAGATGGGTGTGGAGAGAAGAGAGGAGAGAAGTTGGAGTTCAAAGTATTAGGAATGAATATTGAGAAATGATTTTACATACAACTGGGAAATAAGAAATACAGGTAATGGGGTATAGAAATCTATCTTGCCCCACAAAAAAGAGAGAAAATGGGGATAAGGGAAGGGAGGCATGGGATAGAAGGGAGGGCATATTGAAGGAAGGGGTAATCAGAATGCAAGGCATTATGGGGTAGGGGAGGGGAGAGATGGGGAGAAAATTTGGAATGCAAAATTTTGTGGAAGTGAATGTTGAAAACTAAAAATTAATAAATAAACATTTAAAATAAAAAAAGAAATTATTAAGGAAAACTGCCCTCCTTTATATTCCAAAACTAGGGGGCAAAATACAAATTGAAAGAATTCATTGATCTCCTCTGGAAAGAGACACTAAAAGAAAAACTTCTAGGAATATTGTAGCCAAATTCCAGAGTTCCTAAGTCAAGAAGAAAATATTATAAGCAGCCAGAAAGAAAAAATTCAAGTATTGTGGAAATAAAATTGGGACAATACAAGATCTAGAAGCTTCTACGTTAAGGGATTGAAGGACTTGGAATATGATATTCCAGATGTCAGAGGAACTAGGATTAAAACAAAGAATCACTTACCCAGCAAAACTGAGTATAATCTGTCAGGGGAAAAAATGGACATTCAGTGAAACAGAGGACTTTCAAGTGTTCTTGAAGAAAAGACTGGAACTGAATAGAAAATTTCACTTTCAAATATGAGAATCAAGGGAAGCATGAAAAGGTAAACAGGAAAGTGAAATCATAAGAGACCTATTAAAGTTGAATCATTTACATTCCTACATGGAAAGATGATATTTGTAACTCATGAGATCTTTCTCAGTATTAGGGAGGCTGGAGGAGATAGATAGATAGATAGATAGACAGACAGACAGACAGACAGACAGACAGACAGACAGACAGACAGACAGATAGATAGATAGATAGATAGATAGATAGATAGATAGATAGATAGATAGATGGCACAGGGTGAGTTCAACATGAAAGGATGATATCTAAAAAACAAAATTAAGGGTGAGAGAGGAATATATTGAGAGAAGAAAGGGAGAGATAAAATGGGATAAGTTATCTCACATAAAGGAGGCAAGAAAATGGTTTTATAATGGAGAGGGGAAAAGGGGAGGTGAGAAGGAATGAGTGAACCTTACTCTCATTGGATTTGGCTTCAGGAGGGAATGATAGACACACTCAGTGGGGTATCTTACCCTACAGGAAAGTAGGGGGGAAGGGGATTAAGAGGAGGGGATGACTGAATGGAGGGCAGATTGAAACAGGGGCTAGTCAGAAGGAAACACTTTATAAAATGGACAAGGTCAAAGGGGAAAATAGAACAACTGGAGGACAGGATAGGATGGAGGGAAATATAGTTAGTCTTTCACATTACCATTATGGAGGTGTTTTGCATAACTACCTATGAATAACCTATATTGAATTGCTTGCCTTCTCAGTGGGGGTGGATGAGGAAGGAAGAAAGGAGAGAATTTGGAACTCAAAGTTTTAAAAACAAATGTTAAAAAATTGTTTTTACATGCAACTGGGAAATAAGATATCCAGGCAATGGGGTATAGAAGTCTATCTTGCCCTTCAAGAAAGTATAGGGGAATGATATAAGGGAGGGATGACTGGGGGAACGGGTAATCAGGGTGGGGTGGAGGGGAAAGATGGGGAGAAAATTTGGAACTCAAAACCTTGTGGAAATGAATGTTGCAAACTAACAATAAATAAATAAATAAATTTAAATCTTAAAAAAAGTTCAAACTTCTTTGCCTGGGTATCAAGTCCCTTTATCGTACTTTTCCAGACTTAGCTTGTTACTGTCTTCTATACTTGCCAAACTGTACTTTTCAGATTTAAAGAACTCAGAGTCAGACAGCCTAGTCTAGGGATGGGGAACCTGAAGCTTCAAGGTCAAATGTAACCTGCTAGGTCCTTGGGTGAGGCCTTTTCAGTGAGTTCAAGCATTACAGAACAAATTCTTTTATTAAGGGGGATTTGTTCTGCAACACTTGGATTCAGTCAAATCTTGAGGACCTAGAGGGCCACATGTGGCCTTGAGGCCAAAGGTTCCCCCTCCACCGGCCTAGTCCAACCTTTATATGAAGAATAATCACCTTTTTATGATAGATAACATCACAGTGTAGAAAGATTCCTTTCTGGAATCAGGGGAGCTGGCTTTGATAGGTCACCTTTGACAATGATTACCTGTGTGACATTGAGCAAATCACACAACCATCTTGGGCTTCTGTTTCCCCATCTGTATAATGAGGAGGTTAGATGAAATGGTCTTTGAAATCCCTTTCAGCTCAACCTATATGATCTGTTACTTATTCAGCCTTTGCTAAAAGACCTTTAGTAAGTGGGGTGGGGCAGTGGTGGGACACACGACCTCCTGAGGCAGTCCCTTCTCCTTTTGGTTATACCTATCCATTAGGGCCTTTCTTTTCCAATTTTTCATTACATGATGTCACCCTCTCCCTCTTTGCAATTAGGTGCCAGCGAATGTACTGGGCACTGGGGCTAGAAATACAAAGGATTTCCATAGTATACAGATAGATTCATAAGGATATAGAATAATTGTCCTCTAGGAGCAAGCAAAACAATTCTGACTGATTTCTCTTTCACAGGGCAGCCTTTAATACACTCAAAGAGAGCTACCAGTTCTTCCCTTGAATCTTCTCTTCTACCAGCTAAACAACCCTACTTCCATTAACCAGTCCTTGCATGGCATTGTCTCTAGCCCTCTCACGATATTGATAACCTTCTTCTAGATGTGCTTTAGGTCCAAATGTTCTTCTTAAGGTATGGTACCCAGAACTGTAACCAATACTCCAGATATAATAAAACCATGGAAGAGTCCAGGGCAATTACTTTCCTCATTCATCTCAAGGTAGCTTGTTTGTCTTGGCTGTCATATACTGCTGACTCATTTTCAGTTGATAAAATTACAGAATATCAGAGTTGGAAGGTGTGTAGTGGTTTAAGATTGGAAAAAGAGTATGACAAGGCTGCATAGTCACCTTATTTAACTTATATGAAGAGTACATCATGTGAAATGCCAGTCTGGATGAATCAAAAGCCAGAATGAAGGTTACTAGGAGAAATATAAACAATTTCAGAAATACAAATGATACCACTCTGATGGCAGAAAGTAAAGAATTAAGAAACCTCTATTGATGAGAGTAAAGGAGGAGAATGTAAAAGCTGACTTGAAGTTTAACATAAAAAATCCACTAAGATCTTGGCAACTCATTCCATTACTTCCTGTCAAATAGTGGGAGAAGAAGTGGATCAGGGTCAGATTTTATATTCTTGGGCTCAAAGGTCACTGTAAACAAATGCAGTCAAGAAATTAAAAGATACTTGCTTCTTGGAAAGCAAGCTATGGCAAATCTGGACAGTATACTAAAAAGCAGAGACATCACCTTGCTGAGAAAGGTCTGTATAATCAAAGCCATAGTTTTTTCATGGATGTGAGAACTGGACTATAAGACAAGCTAAGCACCCACAAAATCAGTGCTTTTGAATCTTGGATCCACTGTTTAGGAAGAGCATTCCCCATGAAAATAAAAGTAGAGGAGCTGCCTTGGGACATGGCAGGGGGAATGGAAACCAGATTAATTCTTCTTTCATGTCACAAGTTCTTCAAAAACTTGAAGATGGCTATCATGTCTTCTCCCTGAATCTTCAGATAAAAAAGCCTTCTTTCCATCAATCAGTCTTCAAACGGCATGAACTCAAGGCCCATCACCATCCTGCTTGCCTTTCTGGGAATGTTCTCTAGTTTGTCAATGTCCTTCCTAAAATGTGGAGCCAAGAACTAAACATAATATTCCAGATAGGTTTTGATAAGGACAGAGTAAATAAAACACCTGGATCCTTTTCTCATCCTTATTGTACTAGGTCAATTGATTTTTTTTAAGCCAAATGTAGAACTTTACAATAATGTTATTGAATTCTCTCTCTCTTTTTTTATTATATATTTTTTTATTATTATTTTTTAATGTTTAACAATCACTGCCATACAATTGAGATTGTATCCCCCCTACACCTACCCCCCACTACCCCCCTCCCTCCCCACGACTGCATACAATTCTGTATGGGTTCTACATATACTTTCCTACTGAGTATATTTTCACTATAGTCATGCTATGTAGTCAGACTAAAATAAATGAAAGAAATCATATAACAGATCAAAACATGATACACAAAAACATACACATACACAAACATGATCTGCTACATTTTGTGAATGACTTCCATATTTCTCTGAGTGTGGAAGGCATTTTGCCTTGAGAACCACCATTGGGATTTTTTTTTTTTAAGAAGTTCTTGCGTTATTACGAAATTCCAAGTCTACCAGAAAAAACTCTCGCACACTGTGGTCGTTGCTGTGCACAAAGTTCTCCTGGTTCTGCTCCTTTCAGTCAGCATCAGGTCATATAAGTCCTTCCAGGCCTCTCTGAAGTCTTCTTGTTCATCATTTCTTATGGCACAATAGTACTCCATTACATTCATATACCATAATTTATTCAGCCATTCCCCAACTGATGGACATCCCCTTGACTTCCAGTATTTGGCAACTACAAAGAGTGCTGCTATAAATATTTTTGTACATGTGGGACCCTTTCCCATTTTTATGATCTCTTGGGGATACAGTCCTAGTAGCGATATTGCTGGGTCAAAGGGTATGCACATTTTTGTAGCCCTTTGGGCATAGTTCCAAATTGCTCTCCAGAATGGTTGAATGCGCTCGCAGCTCCACCAACAATGAATTAGTGTTCCAACTCTCCCACATCCTCTCCAGCATTTATCATTTTCTTGTTCTGTCATGTTTGCCAATCTTATAGGTGTGATGTGGTACCTCAGAGTTGTTTTGATTTGCATCTCTCTAATCAATAATGATTTAGAGCATTTTTTCATATGATTATAGATATCTTTAATTTCTTCCTCTGAAAATTGCCTGTTCATATCCTTTGACCATTTATCAATTGGGGAATGACTTGTATGATTATACATTTGAGTCAGTTCTCTATATATTCTAGAAATGAGGCCTTTATCCCCGAGCTTAGCTGTAAAAATTCTTTCCCAATTTACTACATCCCTCCGGATTTTGGTTGCATTGGGTTTGGTTGTGCAAAAACTTCTCAGTTTAATGTAATCAAAGTTATCCATTTTGCATTTCATAATGCTTTCTATCTCTTCTTTAGTAAAAAATTCTTCCCTTCTCCATAAATCTGATAAAAACACTATTCCTTGCTTCTCCAGTTTATTCATGGTATCAATCTTTATACCTAAATCATATACCCATTTGGACTTTATTCTTGTGTACGGTGTCAGGTATGGGTCTATGCCTAATTTCCGCCATACTGTTATCCAGTTTTCCCAGCAATTTTTGTCAAACAGTGAGTTCTTATCCCAGAAGCTGGGGTCCTTGGGTTTATCAAAGAGAAGGTTGCTATATTCCTTGCCTACTGCGTCTTGAGTGCCAAGTCTATTCCACTTGTCTCCCTCTCTGTTTCTTAGCCAATACCAAGTGGTTTTGATAATAGCTGCTTTATAGGACAGTTTGAGGTCTGGTAGCGCTAGGCCACCTTCCCAAGCATTTCTTTTCATTAGTCCCTTTGATATTCTGGACCTTTTGTTTTTCCAAATGAATTTTGATATTATTTTATCCAGCTCTAGAAAATAATTGTCTGATAGTTTAATTGGTATGGCACTAAATAAGTAAATTAATTTAGGTAGAATTGTCATTTTTATTATATTAGCACGGCCTACCCATGAGCAACTAATGTTTTTCCACTTACTTAAGTATGACTTTATTTGTGCAAAAAGTGTCTTGTAATTGTGTTCATATAATCCCTGGGTTTGTTTTGCCAGGTAAACTCCTAAGTATTTTATACTGTCTACCCTAGCTTTAAATGGGATGTCTCTTTCTATCTCTTGCTGTTGGACTTTGTTGCTAATATATAGGAACGCAGAAGATTTGTGTGGGTTTATTTTGTAACCTGCAACTTTGCCAAAGTTGTTTATTATTTCAAGTAATTTTTTACTTGAATCTCTGGGATTCTCTAAGTAGATCATCATATCATCTGCAAAGAGTGATAACTTAATTTCTTCTTTGGCTATTCTTTTTCCTTCAATATCTTTATCTTGTCTAATTGCTACAGCTAACATTTCTAGTACCATATTGAATAATAGTGGTGATAATGGACATCCTTGTTTCACCCCTGATCTTATTGGGAATGCATCGAGCTTATCCCCATTGCCTATAATGCTTGCTGAAGGTTTTAGATAGATACTGCTTATTATTTTATGAAAAGTTCCCTTTATTCCTACGTTCTCCAGTGTTTTTAGTAGGAATGGGTGTTGTATTTTGTCAAAAGCTTTTTCTGCATCTATTGAGATAATCATGTGGTTTTTGTTAGCTTTGTTGTTGATGTGATCGATAATGCTAATAGTTTTCCTAATATTGAACCAGCCCTCTAATCCTGGTATGAATCCTACCTGATCATAATGTATTAATCTCGTGATAAGATGCTGTATTCGTTTTGCTAAAATCTTATTTAAAATTTTTGCATCTATATTCATTAGGGAAATTGGTTTATAATTTTCTTTCTCTGTTTTGTCTCTTCCTGGTTTGGGTATCAAAACCATATTTGTATCATAGAAAGAATTTGGGAGGACTCCTTCTTCCCCAATTTTCAAAAATAGTCTATGTAGTATTGGAATTAACTGTTCTTTAAATGTTTGATAGAATTCACTTGTGAATCCATCTGGCCCTGGAGATTTTTTCCTAGGGAGTTCATTGATGGCTTGTTCAATTTCTTTTTCTGAGATGGGGTTGTTTAAGTATTCAACTTCCTCTTCTGTTAATCTGGGCAATTTGTATTTTTTAAAATATTCATCCATCTCGTTTAGATTATCAAATTTGTGGGCATAAAGTTGGGCAAAGTAGTTTCTAATTATTGTTTTAATTTCCTCCTCATTGGAGGTGAGTTCACCCCTTTCATTTTTAATATTAGTAATTTGATTTTCTTCTTTCTTTTTTTTTAATCAGATTGACCAAAGGTTTATCAATTTTATTAGTTTTTTCATAAAACCAACTATTGGTTTTATTTATTAATTCTATAGTTTTCTTAATTTCAATTTTTATTAATCTCTCCTTTGGTTTTCAGTATTTCTAATTTGGTATTTACTTGGGGATTTTCAATTTGTTCTTTTTCTAGCTTTTTCAACTGCAAGCCCAAGTCCTTGATCTCCTCTTTCTCTATTTTATTTATGTACGCATTCAAAGATATGAAACTTCCCCTGATAACTGCTTTTGCAGTATCCCATAAGATTTGGTATGTTGTCTCACTATTGTCATTCTCTTGAATGAAATTGTTGATTGTTTCTATGATTTCTTCTTTAACCCAACCCTTCTTTAGAATTAGATTATTTAGTTTCCAATTGATTTTTGGTTTACCTTTCCATGGTCTTTTATTACATGTAATTTTTAATGCATTATGATCTGAGAAGGATGCATTGATTATCTCTACCTTTCTGCACTGGATTGTGAGATTTTTATGTCCTAGTACATGGTCAATTTTTGTAAATGTTCCATGTACCGCTGAGAAAAAGGTATATTCCTTTCTATTCCCATTTAATTTTCTCCAAAGATCCATTATATCTACCTTATCCAGAGTTTTATTTACCTCCTTAACCTCTTTCTTGTTTATTCTGAGGTTAGATTTATCGAGTTCAGAGAGGGGGAGGTTGAGGTCCCCCACTAGTATAGTTTTACTGTCAATTTCTTCCTTCAACTCCCCCAACCTCTCCTCTAAGAATCTGGATGCTATACCACTTGGAGCATACATGTTTAGTAATGATATTGCTTCATTGTCTATGGTGCCTTTTAGCAGGATATAGTTTCCATCCTTATCCCTTTTGATTAGATCTATTTCTGCTTTTGCTTTGTCTGAGATTAGGATTGCTACTCCTGCCTTTCTTACATGAGCTGAAGCACAATATATTCTGCTCCATCCTTTGACCTTTATCCTATGTGTATCCCCCCATTTCAAATGTGTTTCTTGTAAGCAGCATATTGTTGGATTATGGCTTTTAATCCATTCTGCTATCCATCTCCGTTTTATGGGAGAGTTCATTCCATTCACATTCACAGTTATGATTACAATCTGTGTATTTCCCTCCATCCTCTTTCCCACCATTTGTGCTTCCCTCCCTTCCCCTCCTCAATAGTATTCACTTTTCTCCCCCTCCTCCTGTAGCCTTCCCCTCCTTCGTTTAGCCTCCCTCCCTTTTACTCCCCTTTACTCTTATTGCTTCTTTCCTCCCTTTTAGCCTCCCTCCCCTTTCTTCCCCCTTCCCCTCCTACTACCTATAGAGCTAGTTAGGATTATCTACTTAAGATTATTGTTCCCTCCTTTAAACAAATCAGATGAGAGTACCTCTCAAACAGTGCTCATCTCCCTCCCCTCCTTCCCTCTACTATAGTTTTGTACTTCTTCCTGTGATATAATTTGCCATTTTCTGCTTCCTCCTTTTCACACCTCCTATTACAATCCCTTCTTATACTTAAATCATATTTTTGACATGACATCATTTACTTTATACCCGTTCCCTCTATGTATATCCATTTTATCATAATAGCTGCACAGTTCTCAAGATTAACAGGTATCATCTTCCCTTATAGGGAGGTAAACAGTTTGCCCTAATTGAGTAACAAGTTTTTGTTTTTGTTTTTCCCCTCTGTTTACCTTTTTATGATTCTCTGGAGACCTGCATTTGAAGATCAAATTGTCTATTGAGTTCTGGTGTTTTGGTCAAGAAGCTCTGGAAATCCCTTATTTCGTTGAATGACTTTCTCCTTGCCTGAAATGTTATGCTGAACTTTGCTGGGTACTTGATCCTTGGTTGAAGTCCCAACTCCTTTGCCTTACGGAATATTGGGTTCCAATTCTTTCGATCTTTTAATGCAGAAGCTGCAAGGTCCTGTGTGATCCTGACTGTATGTCCTTGATATTTGAATTGTTTCTTTCTGGCTGCTTGTAGTATTTTCTCCTTCACTTGATAGCTCTGGAATTTGGCAACGATATTTCTTGGGGTTTTGAATTTGGGATCCCTTTCGGGAGGGGAACGGTGGATTCTTTCGATGACTATTTTGCCCTCTGGGTCTAGTACTTCTGGGCAGTTTTCCTTGATGATTTCCTGGAAGATATTGTCCAGACTCTTTTCTTCATCATGGGTTTCTGGCAGGCCAATAATTCTTAAATTTTCTCTCCTGGATCTATTTTCCAGGTCAGTTGTTTTTCCAATTAAATATTTTACATTTTCTTCTATCTTTTCATTCTTTAGATTTTGTTTGACTGATTCTTGTTGCCTCATTGAGTCATTAGTTTCTACTTGCCCAATTCTAATCTTCATCGTATTGTTTTCTTCAGTTAACTTTTGCATCTCCTTTTTCATCTGACCAATTTTTCCCTTTAAGGAGCTATTTTCTCCATTTAATTTTTGTAGTTCTTTTTCCATTCGACCAATTTTCCCAGTTAGGTTTTGGGTTTCCTTTTCCATTTGATCAATTTTCCCAATTAGGTTTTGGGTTTCCTTTTCCATTTGATTAACTCTTCCTTTTAGGGAATTATTTTCTCCAGTTAATTTTTGAACTTCCTTTTCCATTTGTTCAATTTTCCTTTTCATAGTGATGTTCTCATCAGTGAATTCTTTTTTTATAATTTTAAAATCATTGGCCAGTTTTTCTTCTATTTTCTTCTTCATCTGTTCCAGGAAAGCTAGTTGTGCTTGCGAGAAATTCATAGTCCCTTCTGAAGTTTCAGATGGAAGTACAGTCTCAGCTCTGACCTCTTTGGTGTTTGTGTTTTGGTCCTTATCCCCATAGAAAGATTCTATGGTTTTTTCACTTTTCGTCTGCTTTTTCCGATTCATGATGTTGGCTGAGTGTTGTAGCTTCTGGTTCTTTCAGTCAGAAGGTACAGAACTTTGTGTTGAGCTGATGTGTGAAGAAGCTAAAAGCATGTTTTTGTTTTTTGTTTCCCAGATCAACCCTGGGGTTAGCTTGTTAAGTGTGTGAGAGGAGTGGTCTGGTCACAGGAGATCTCCCCAGCTGAACTGAGGCAAAGGCAAGCTCAGGGGATGGTGATCCCACCTTCTCTACTGTCTTCCCTTTTCCCCTGGAGGGCTGAGGCACGCCTAGATGCTAATACGTGTTCCCACCCCTCCTGGGGCTCGTCTCCTGGCGCTGAGGCTTGCCTCGGTCTCAGTGCAAATTTTCTCTGCCCTGGGTCATCTGTCCTTCCAGATCGCCTCCGCCACAGTAGGAAGAATCCCCCTTTGCTATTTTCCTAGCCTCTGGTGTTATGAGGCTATTTGCCCCCTTCTGCTGTTCCCGCTGGTCCAGGATTTTTCTGGGGAAATATTTTATGGTTCTTTCACGGACATCAGGGGAGAGGAGAGAGCATTTACTGATCACTCCACCATCCTGGCTTCCGGAAGTTCAAGTAGGTGACTTACCGAAGTTTAATCTTCAGGCTGAAGGTCTCAGGAGCTGCTGCACTGATATCTGGCTCTCAGCGGCTCTCAGCGGCTCGGTTTGGATGGTCTCCAGCTCTGCTGGTTCCGTCCACCACTCTCAGGCTTCTCAGGTCCCTTCCGCCCCGCTGCGCTGACCGCGCTGCGCTGTGCGCTGGGGGCTCACCCCCATGGAACAGATCCTTCCTGTGGACCTTCCAGTCTAACCTGGGCTCCGAAGCCATCAAAGTCTGTCACCCACTGGATTCCGCACCTCCAAAGTTTCATCAGATTCTCCTTTCAGAGGTATCCAGAGGAATTTGTCCAGGAGCTTAGGTGAGTCGTAGCTTTCACTCCGCCATCTTGGCTCCGCCCCCCTGAATTCTCTCTTAATAAATTTAATCTGTTATTCTACCTGTTGAGGTCTTTTTTTGGATCTAAACTGTCATCTGAGATA
Organism: Notamacropus eugenii; assembly: GCF_028372415.1. Taxonomy (NCBI): domain Eukaryota; kingdom Metazoa; phylum Chordata; class Mammalia; order Diprotodontia; family Macropodidae; genus Notamacropus; species Notamacropus eugenii. The sequence continues at coordinate 209,807,397 of NC_092877.1, forward strand.
TTAGCTACATCTTTCAATTTCATGTCATCTGCAAGTTTGTGAGAGATAGCATGGTGGTGAGGTCACCATATAGTGGAGAGGACCCTACTTGGAGTCAGGAAGACCTAAGTTGAAATCCCACCTTACCTTATTTGCTGTGAGATTCTGTGCATATTCCCTAACTTTCCTGTGCCTTAGTTTCCTCATCTCTAAAATGAGGAGGACAGATTCAATAGCAATTGTATATCCTTGCAAATTTGAATTTGCTCTTGCCTATGCCTGGGATACTCTTTCTCCCTATCTTCATCAATTGAATATCTTTTAGAGTCCGACTCAAATTCCACCTCCTCTTCCAGAGCCTACCTTGTTTCCCCTAGGTGGTAAAAACCTTACACCCTACACTGAATTTTGTTCTGTGACTTTTTAAAACTCTTATTATTTCATTGCATATGTTATGGGGCAGTCTGGGAGAAGTAAGGCTAGTAACCTTGCACAGCTCACCAAAACAAAGTCAAGTGCCAGTCATGTCATCATTTCTCTTATGGTACGGTCTTCTTTGGTAACGAAGGATGAACACAACAAAAATAGGCAGCCTATCCAGGAAGGGTAGTAGATAGAGCACAGGATCTGGGATCAGTTAGCGCTGGGTTCAAATTCAGTCTTAAATTCACATCCAAGAACTGTGTGACCCTGAGCAAGTTATTTAACCTCTTTCAGCTTCAGTTTCTACATTTGTAAGATGAAGAAAATAATGGCCTCTACCCACCAGGGTTGTTGTGAAGATAAAATGAGGTAATTTTGAAAAGTGCTTTGCAAACCTTATAATATTATATAAATGCTAGCTAGTGAAGGCACTAATTCCTAACCAACATTTTGCTTACTTGGTTCTTTTTGTAAATCATTAGAAAACTGAAAAAAAAGATAGGTCAGTTCTCACCACTCTTACCCACAAATAAAAAAAATCCTTATGAAATATACTGCCTACCCCTTTCACCAAGACTACAGGAAAGGCAGGAGTTCTAAGCAACTTCCTGAATGCCTTCAAAATTTTAATCCTCACGTCTATCAATTCAGTAGCTTTCTCAGATATTATAAAGGTCCTATGTCAGTTTCTCTCCCGCTAAAAAGCTTTTCTTCCCTTCAGTCTGTCACACTGTTCTCCCTGAGGAATGAAATCTGAAGATTCTAAGATCGTTGAAGTTCTTCATTATCAAGTAGAATAAACTTGCTTACTGTTAATTATATGGGATTTTGAACAGCTGTCATCACAGGGATAAGAAAAAGGTTTAGGAAAAATCCTACAAAGGCAGCTAGGGAGCTAGGTGGTACAGTGAATAGAATGTTAAGTTTAGAGTCAGGAAGACCTGCGTTCAAATCTGGCCTCATACATTTTAATGTGGGACAAGTCACCTAACCTCCGTTCGCCTCAGTTTCCTCAACTGTCAAATGAGAGCTGATAATAATAGCACCTATCTCCCAGGGCTGTTATGAAGCTGAAGTGGATAATATTTGTAAAGTGCTCAACCCAGTGCCCGAGGAGCCACTATACAAGAAACTCTTTACAAGCAAGGACTCAAAACCAGAACATGCTAGATTTTATGGAATTTTCTCAACAAATAAGAGAAGGAACCACCTATCGGAGATGGTTTAAAGCAGTATTACCACATACACAGAGAAAAGAGAGCTAGACTGGAATAGGAAGGTATGGACTTGAGTCTGGGATGTAACAACTATTGGTTACGAGTGAACACAAATAAGTCATTTTTACCTCTGTTAGTTTCAGTTTTCTCTTGATTAAAATGGAGATAATATTTACATTACCTGTTCAGGATTGTCATGAGGAAAGGACTTTGTAAATCTTAGAGTGCGATATATACTACTGTAAGTGATGATGATGATGATGACGATGATAATGAGGAGGAGGAGGAAGAGGAGGAGGAGGAGAAGGAGGAGGAGGAAGAGGAGGAGGAGGATGTCCTCCATGAGGACAAGGACTATTTTTTTTGTCTATGTTGTTGTTCAGTTGTGTCTGGCTCTCTGTGACCCCATTTGTGATTTTCTTGGAAAAGATACTGTCCTTTCCTTCTCCAGCTCATTTTATTGACGAGAATACTGAGGCAAACATGGTCAAGTGACTTGCCCAGGGTCACATAGCTTGTGTCTGAGGCCAGATTTAAACTCAGAAAGATGAATCTTCCTGACTCCAGGTCCAACGCTATCTACTGTGCCATCTAGCTGCGACTTTGTCTGTACTGTTAGCATTTAGCACAATGTCTTACACACAGTAGACATTTAATAAATGATTGTTGTGTAGCTTTGATGGAGTGGAGGAAGAACTATTTGAATTATGGGTCATTATGACACTGAATTTCTATGAATGGCTTCCAGGTGAGTTTTAGGGTTCTACACTTGTCAACATGAAAGTAGGCTAGCTTACTTATTTCACAGAGATTTGGAGGATATTAATTAGAATAGTCTTGAAAACACTCTGAGCTTCTTAATGATGCATAACCTGCACAAATATAAAGTGACACTCACCTTTCCTCTTAATGATCCTTGAAATTCATCTTGCTATTTTTCCCCACTGAAATGGTTTTTGAAATCCCATAGGATTTCAAGAGTCACAGAGAATCACAGAATGCTGAGAATTGAAAGGAAATAGAGAGATCTGCTAAACTATCCCTTTATTTTACAGATGAGGAAATTGAGGCACAGGGAGGTGAAGGGCAGAAAAATTTAAACCTGAACATTTTGACACACAGTAGTTCACCTTTTTAGTACTAGTGTTTCACTGTGATAACAGCTTCCTCCAAAAAGTCAGAGTAATTCTGCCCAAGTATAGAGACTTAATGCAGCAGGAGGGAAGAAGAATGACGGTGAGGAGCAACCTTTGAATACTAAGAGATGTCTATTCTCACATGGGTGAGTGCCACAGCCATTCATGCAAATAGGAGTTATGTATTTAAATCCCCTCACAAAGAGAAGACAATATACCCCTATATCTGGATTAGATTCCACCAGAGCTCCGCCAAGGAGTCTTCTGAGACCAAATCCACATAAATTAAATTTCAGAAGGTATAAGGCTTTAAAGGGACTGTGTTTCAGATAATAAATTCAATACACAATAAAGCTACTGGATGCTAAATTAATTTAGGTCAAAACATGTTTATCAGGACGGGAAAGAAAAATTGAATCTTCTCCTCTCCCAAAGACTTGTCTGTGTCATGACCCAGCAGAATGAACTATTTCTAGGTATGTTGTATGAAGAGATTACAGGTACAATTTAGAAGTACATATATATGTCATATGACAATCAGACATGGTAGTTCATCCATGATGAACGCAACCTCTCTGACATTTCACCTGTATCTTTGAACTTTGAGTAGTAACAAAGAACCACCAGTTGGATTGTGATCTATCATCATGCTTTCCACAAAGGGGAAATGATAACCTATTAAGCTGACCTATTTGTAAATTTTTATGTGTAAGCTATATTAGAGTTAGAGGCAGCCAACCATGTCCTTAATTTATCCATTCTTAGAGTCAGATTCCTAATCTTGAAATCATCTTGGCCTTGTCCACCAGAATCTCAGCTACAAATGTACTGAGACCAAGAGAAAAGTGAATTACCCTCAGTAATCTACAATTTATAGAATCCTAGAATTTTGGAGGGAGAAGAGATTTTTGATATCATCTAGTCCTTCATTTTACATATCAGGAAACTGATACCTAGAGGGAACTAACCTGCCCAATGTCACACAGTTAGTGAGTGACAAGGCCAAAGTTCAAACCCAGTACACAGTCCAGAGTACTTTTAGGGTACCACATTGACACTGTATCACCTGATTCCAAATCTGGTTGTTTCTCTACTAGAAAGCACATATTTGTATCAAAGAACTTTGTACTCCTGGGATTCCAGAAATAAAATAGGCCACATCAAAATAAACACCCAAGATGGAATTCCTTGTAGAGGGAGAGGATGATTCTTCCCCCCCCCCCCCCCCGCCTTTTTCACAATGCCACCAGCTGGATAAGTGACAACCAGGCAAAGCCAGTGCAATCAATCAGCATCAATGTCAGGTGGTCCAGTGATAGTTTTGAATGGATATTTTCCCTTTGCTGGCTAGTCTGGCATTGATTAGCATCTTAGCCAGCCAGTGACACAGGCTGCAGGAATGTCCAATGACATAAAGCATGGCCTCTTTCTCCTCCTCCTCTCCATTGATTCAACACAAGAAGAAATCTCCAGGAAGCAATATGAAGGTACAAAGTAACTACTACTTTTCCAAAAATGCTGAGACATAAGACACTGCAAAGTCCTCACAGTGCTGCTTAGAGTCTCCTACACCAGAGATGTCAAGCTCCCTGCCTGGTGGAACTCCCCACTGTGATTCAAATCAGATAAAAATGTAACTGGGAAATATTTCACAAGATGAAAATATAACACAACAAAGTTAATGCTAATTTGTGGTTTTCTAAATCAATATGTACTTGTGGGGATTTGTATCTATTTGAATTTGACACCACTATCTTACACCAAATGGGTAATTGAGTAAATAGGAGGCCAACTCGGGAAGAGTAAAATATTATCAAGCAACAGAGAGGCTCCATTTGAAACTAATTAGCGTAAATTTGCAGTGGTTCCAGTTGGCACCATTGTGTGTAACTTTTTCCAGGGGAGTCTAGTAGCATGTGAGCAAGAATGGAGAAGGCAGATGGGATGGTGGGGGTTGGGGTGAGTAATTCAGCATTGGGGTTTGGTGAAGGATGAATGGAAATGGGGCAATGGCACAAGGGAGTGAAGAATACAGAATAATGGAAAGCAAGAATTCTTAAGCTTGGGTCCAGACCATGGATAGATGTCAGGGAGTCCGTGAGGAAGAAGCACTGGAATGAGAGTCAGAAGATCTGCGTTCTAATCCTAGCTCAGTTTGACCTCATCTTCTATGAGCTTCATTTTCCTAAGATAAGCATGATCATACTCACGTTGTAAACTTCACAGGATTGTTGTGTCTCAAGTAAAATCATTTGTGCGAAAGTGCTTTGTAAAGTGTTAATTAAGAATGTTATTATACTACTCTATTATAGTTACATAAGTATAAGTCAAGGATTTTGTAACTTGCACCATATGTTTTGAGTCTGTGCATACCCTCTTTCCTATGAAACTGTAAGTTCCTAAAGGTGGAGACCTTTTATCATCTGTATCTTCCACAAAGCCTGGTATAGTTTTACATAGTAGACGCTCAGTAAATGTGTTGGGAGATTTTGTTAGTAGTGAATGGATTTCAGAATTTTTCACAGATCTCTAGATTGTAATAATATCAGCTGTATAATCTCCTAGAACTGGGGAAAATGACAAACAATTTTATATATGTTGAATTTTATTTTTATTTTATACATATTGAGTTACATGTATTTTTAATTTTATACATGTTGAATTTCATTTGTAGTTAATGGTATGATATCCAGGCAGAAATATATAGAAAGGAATTGAAATGCCAGATTGGGGCTTGAGGAAATATAGGTGAGGCCTAGAAAAGTAGATTTTAGGAGCCTTCTCTTATAGATGTGACAGGTGAAGTCACAGGAGTGCATGTAATCTCTAGGGGAGTATAGAAAGAAAAAAGTTTAGAAGGCCAAGGACAGAGTTTTAGAGAGTATCCCATGTCAGAGGTTAAAGATAAAGGCATTAAAGTATAAAACAAAGAAGGAAAGAACCAGGAGATGGTAGATGACATCACAGAAGCCAAGGAAAGAGAGAGTAACATGAAAGGAAGAAGCATTGATTTTGGAGTCAGAACATCTTGGTTCATAGCCCTCCTCTTGCTATGCTTGTGACCTTGGACAAGTCATTCTGTAAGATGAGGGGATATGACGAGATGGTCATGGCAGGAAGGAAATGGCAAACTACTCCAGTATCTTTGTCAAAAAAACCCCAAATGGGGTCATGAAGAGTCAGATACAACTGAAAATGACTGAAGAAAGGAATAAAAGCTAGGTTAAATGAACAACAACAAAACCTTTAAATATAGACTAATGTTAAAGACATTTGTCTATGAAAAGAAGAAAAACAGTGTGAAAGGTCAAGTGGATAGGAGATTTTTTCCCACATGGGGAGTACAAACTTTGCTTGTAAGAAAACAGAAAGGAACTAGTAAAAAGAAGATATTGATAACAAAAGAGAAAAGAATGAGTGATTGCTCAGAGTGAGGATAGGATAAAGAACACAGGTAGGATTCATTTCAAAAAAGAGGGAGACTGCCATTTACTTAAAGAGAAGAGGAAAAGAGGGAAGAGCGGATGAAGATGCAGAGAAAGGTCAAGTTACAAAGACTGTTAAAAACTCAAACTTGGCAGTCAATAGGCGCTTCTGTGATTGGAGGTTGGTGGGGAGGCCAGAAGCAGCAGACCAATCAGAATGACTGAAAAGGCTGAGAAACAGAGAAAAGACTTAGTTGTCCAAACAGCAATGTTCCTTCCTGGCACTTCCTTTTTCCTTATCTTTCTTTCTTTTTTTTTTTTTTTTTTACTTTTATACACAAGTGAAGTGTGGTAGAGTTTGAAAAGGACTGAGCTTAGAGTTAGGAAATTTAGACTGGAATTCAGACTCTGTTACTCAAAAGCTGCATACTCCCAAGAAAGTCACTTAAGCTCTGCGAGCCTGTTTCTTCCCTGTAAAATGGTAATAATAATATACTATATCACATGTTGTGAAGAAAGTTGCATTGTAAACCGTAAAGGAGAATAGAAGTGTGAATTAGCATTTTGCCAAAAAAAAATTTAGATTCAGTGGTGGGGGCTGAGACAACCTTCCTTTCCCCAGACCTATTTTTATATGACTTTAACCCTGCAACTTTGTACTTAGCCTTAGGTGGTGCAATAAATAGGGTGATAGACTTGGAGTCAGTAATACCAGTATTCAAATCTAGTTTTAGCACTTACTAGCTGTATGACCCTGGGCAGGGTAATACACTTGGACACTGTCTGCCTCAGTTTCCTACCATATGCCATGAATATGCCATACAAGTACAAAGAATGACATATATTCTAGCTTGCCATGAATGTTTACATAATGGCAGCCTTGCTTGCTTTAAGATGCCCATTTTATGAAGTTCCTTGGGCTTCATAAGCATGAAAAATAAGTGCCTTAAAGGTCTCTATGTAAACAAATACACATGTAATGCATTAATGTTCTTACTGAAGGCATCACTGAAGGTATTACCAAAGGCATTTAAATCCCAGTAGTAGGTAACTGAGGTCCTTCCACTGGCTTGTATCTGTACAAACCACCGGATATCTTGAAGCTGTTGCCAACATATTCAGTGCTAAAACCATTTTATTACTCAAGCACGGGGCTCCTTTAATTCAGGAATGCCTTAGCTTATATTGACCTCTTTGCAGTTCTATTTCTAAGGACAGAAACTGGATTATGGAACTAGATAAGGCAACAAATGGCCAAGTGAGTAGGCTCCTGTTTGTCTTCTCAAACTCTATCCCCCATCCCCATTTTCTTTTTGGCTACACATATGCTAATTAAATATAACACATTTATAAAATAACCACCCTTATGGATAAAGTAGACAATTGCAAAATCCCATACATACAATTTACCATGCGTCAATGACATAACAAAACACACTGTAAATACATTATAATTATTGGTTAAAATAAAGCTGAGACAGTTTTCTAGCCCTAAGTGCTCATTTCTCTGTAAAAGGCTCAATAATAAAACTGTTGTATTTACGTTGCTTCATAAATGCCTTATTAAACAGTAATAAACTGATCAACAACTGATCCAAATACATTTTACAAACAGCTTACAAATAATTTAAAAGGCATTTTCTGTATAAACTGGTTATGAAGTATCAATATCCGTACAATATCAATATCCATTAGTAATGTGTTTACTTTATTTTGAAGCTCTGCCCCATTCTGTTCCAAAAAGCTTATTAAAAACATTTATAATCAGATGCGCTGCCTTTTAAAACAAATGAGCTGAGAGTCCATCTATGGCATGAGTCTGAGCCACATAGCACTGTACATTATTCAACCTTATGTTTTGCTTTCACTTGAATCACGGCCAATAAGCTTTCAAAAACCTGCTCTCACCAAAAACAGAATAAACTGCCAAGGCATAAATTGAATTCTAAAGATTAGCTACAGCTCTAATCATTGTTAGCTTTTATTTTCTTCGTTTGTTTGCTTTTAAAAAATGAATTTGTGGTCTGGAAGGGAGATCACCCACATACCTATATTGTATGAAATATGTTCAATTTCTTTTCACTACTATGACATATTTATTACTTTAGGAGCTTTTATTAAAATATTTTACCATCTTTCCTATTTTTTCAAAATATCCTTCCATCTATAGGCCTGAGACTAGATTTCTAGGGATTTTAAAATCTGAATAATAACTTCGATTTATATTTAAACATATATATATATATATTTACAATTTAGTAATATTCAGCTCTATGAACTCTTTCTTTCTCCCCTGCCTGTCCAAGCCATTAACAGTTGGAGATTCCTTTTGCCCTCTAGCTATTGGTACCTCTTGCCCAAAGAAGCGGCACAGCCATAAAATATAATTTTAACTGGCAGTGTAGTGGTGTCATCTTAGCTTCTGAGTTCCTGTGCCAAACTATTTTGAATTTCTGGTGAGGTTGCATCCTGAATTATGACTAATTGACTTTGTACAATCTAAATAATGAACTTTTAAGATTTCAAAGCATTCCACATAATTAATGTTATTGTTATATATGTGTATATATGTATACATTATATGTGTGTACATACACATATATATATACATTGTAGCATATATAATATATATGCACATATATAATATGTTATCCTGTGTAGACAGGAATGATAGCTCTTGGTCATTATCAATAGGACGAGTGTTTTTGAGATATCTTTCCAGGGGTGATAATGCAGCCAACTCTGCCTCCTTACCAGACCTAGGAATCCCCTTTGCAACATTTACAACATGCTATTCAGCTCCCACTTGAAGATATCAAGTGATGAGGGCTCCTGAGGCTGCCCATAACACTTTGTGGGTAGGCCTAATTGTTGGCAAGTTTGGAACCTAAATCTGTCTTTTGGTAACTGCCCGCTATGGGTTCAAGCTGAACAAATCAAATCCCTTTTCCACCTAATAGCCCTTCAAGTGTGAAGCTAGTACCATGACTCTTGGAAACACTTCTCTTATTCTCTGCAATAGAACTGAGACTCAGATAAAGCCCAGCTACTCAGGTTATAAATGTGATTTTACTTTTCTAGGAGGAGACAACTCAAAAGTTAAGGGAACCAATCAACCAAACAACATGGATTTATTAAGTACCTACTATGCGTCAGGCACATTGCTAAGTCCTGGTGATACGAAGCCAAAAGTGAGAGATCCTGCCCTCAAAGAATCAAACTCAGATTGCCTGAATCCTGACATTGTAGGGAATAGTTTTAAAGAGTTATTTCTGAAAATGTTATATCATATTTATTTGGATCATTTAGAAGGAACCACTGTAAACTCATCATTGGGTAATCCTCTCTCTTCATTGGTACAGATTACAACCACTCATTCTTTTTGTGAATCTTGTTCATGTCTTTCCACAAATTTTCCATGATGGCTCCTCCTAGCCTTAAAGTCCTGTAAAAAATATCTTGTGGTGGAGCAAGGCGACAGGTTATTATTATTATTTGCAATAATAATAATAGATTAATATGTATCAGGCACTGTGCTAAGCTCTGGTGATACAGATACAAGCAAAAAGACAGTGTTCACCCTAAGGAGTTTATATCATAACAGGGAAAAACAACAGAAAAATGGAATCTGAAAAAGTCCAAGAGGAAAAGGTAACTATGGAAGACATACTGTAAAAGTTCAGAAAATCAGAAGCAAAACCAGGAGAGGAATAAAGATTGATTAGCCTGGATCTCTCCCCAAAATAGAGTCTCTGGGAGGATCTCACCAGTGGAAGAAGGGAGATAACATGGTCGAGGGATGTTTCGTGGTAAAGAAGCTCTAAGGACGGAGAGAAGTTTCAGGACAAGCTGGTACGAGGGAGGGCGTTGAGGTCCAGAAAATCAGAAACAGAGGGTTTATATGTAGTATGTAGGTGCTCTGCCTCTCTCATTCTCTCTACATGACCCATCTGCCTTTCCACTCAGCATGTGTAACTGATGTAAGTGAGCAGTGAGCTGTCTGGAATCCATGCAAACGCAATGCAGACTCCCCCACGCAACCCAGTCTGATCTGTTCTAACAACTCTGTTTATCAGCTCGGTTCATGTCCTTCTGTAGGGCTTATCATGGTATACATACAGATGGACTAACTCAGTGGGATGATCATTTGGTTGCACGTTCTACTATGGGTACAGTTTTTCATTCATTTTGCTTTTCCCATATAAATCCTCTGTCTCTGTTCCATGGATTTCACTGAAAAGTCTTTTAAGTACTCTGGGGAGAGATACAGTGGTTCAATGGCATCTTCAAATAGTAGTATTTGGAGAATCTTACCAGTAATAGATAATTCTCCTTTTGCTTGGATTCCATCCAGAATAGTAATAAAAATAATAGCTAGCACTTATAGAGTGCTTTAAGGTTTGCAAAGCACTTTACAAATAGTCTATTCTCATAAAGATTTGGTAGTTCATTTATTATTTATAGAAAAACTCTAATTCTCCAATGGCTTCCCCAAACACACTACCAACTCAAGCGTTCTCAGGTAAAGCTTTTGTTGCTGCTGCTGGTCAATTGTTTTTCAGTTGTGTCGGACTCTTCATGACCCCATTTGGGGTTTTCTTGGCAAAGATACTGACAAAGGAGAGGTTTGCCATTTCCTTCTCTAGCCTATTGTACAGATGAGGAAACTGAGGCAAATAGGTTTAAGTGATTTGCTCAGGGTCACACACCTAGGAAGTGTCTAAGACTGGATTTGAACTCGGAAAGATGAGACTTCCTGACTCCAGGCCATGAGCTCTATACAGTGTTCCACCTAGCTGCCTAGCAGCTAGGAAAAGCAGTAGTAAGAAAAGCTTTTCAGGGAAAGTAGACTCCATTTAATATTTTGTTTTGTTTGGGATGACTTTTGATTTAATCAGTGAAGAAAATCTTTTGATAAGGAACATCATCTGTCAAGGTAAATTAGTATTTTCTTTGCAATTTACAGAAATACCTCAGGCATTTAGAGGTTAGGTGACTTACTCAGGTGCACATAGCAAGTATGGTCAGTGGTAGGACTAGAACCCAGCTCTTTCTGACTATAAGGTCAGCTCTCTGGTCCCTAAACTATGCTTCTTGGATGTGTCTTTGTTAACTATAACTAGGAGAAATTTGCTACCTTTTCTCTGACAAAATGAGTAAAGAAAAAGTCATCTGGTTCAACTTTTATGTTTGAGGAAACTGAGGTCCAGACTGGTTAAGTTCATTGAGCAGTTATGCAGCTAATAAGTGGCACAAATGATATTTGAACTCAGGTGCTCTGACTCCAAATCCAGTACTCTTTCTACTGTATTGAAATGCCCTCCCTCCTCTCTCTCCATCCTCTCCCTCCCTATGTCTACATAGGCAGTCTATAACTTATAAAGAAGTAAATATACATACATCAGAGTTGTGTGGTCAAAATCACTTACTGAAGGGAGTGGGCAATCAAAAAAGTTTGGAGACCTTTGCAGAATTATGTCCTAGGGGGGTTCCTTTGTAAATCTACATGTATCCATGCACATACAGACTATGATATGGGCAAATCCAGTTTATTCCCATGTCTTATGTTTTTTGCATTTTTAATAGATTTGATTTTTAACTTAATATTTATTAGTAAGGAAAAAAAGACAAAAGAGGGGAGAAATCTCATTGGGGCCATAAATGCCTGCATTAATTTTTAATTCAAGACACTGTACATCTCCTGAACTGTGAAAATGTTTTCAGGGTATGTTTTTGATAGAACTTGCTTTAAAATGAAAATGTTTTATAGCTCCTGCTGAGTTCATAATTTTCAAGCATTAATAATCTTGCTAATTTTAGCTCAAAATTCTTTAAACTTCATAGGATTTCCTTTCTTACAGAAGCCTTCCCACATATTTCAAATTAATTCTCTAAAGTTTTCTGTGTTTTATAGTGATTAAAAATAACTCCATGATTTTACAGATGAGTTATCTAAAGGAAACAGAGGATCAGAATTTATCTGAAGTCATGCATTGTTCTAACCAGTGGCCAGTACTACCTTTCAGTTGGAAGGTAGAACCAAACCTTTTTTCCTTCCATAGCAAGACACTCTATGTTCAGTTAGAAGAATGGCATTTTTCAAGTTTCCTTTTCCTTAAACATAAAATACTATATGTAAATAATAACTTTTTCTCTTTTGGCCAGGAACCCTAAGGGTCCTGCATTTATTTTTTTTATTAAAGGGGCTATCCCTTGAGTAACTACTTAAAGAGGCCTATTCACTAAATGGGCATTACGTCACTCAAAGTGAGAACCTGAAAAGATCTTAGCCCAAAAGACCTTTAAGCCAGGGTCATACTTTACATCCTGGCCTATCTCCAGCCATCCTGATGAATATCGGGCCATTGGACCCAGATGACCCTGGAGGGGAAAGTGAGGCTGGTGACCTTGCACAGCCCTCCCTCACTGGCATCAAAGTCAACTGCGAGTCCTGTCATCATCTCCCTGATGTCATAGTCCTCTTCAAGAACAAAGGACAAACAACACAACAAAAACAATACTATACAGTCACTCTTAAAAGATGAGTATATTGCATTAAGTCTAGAGGAGTTTTGTTTTGTAGTATCAAGAAAAAATGTCTATATGCATATTTTTCATTTTTTTCATTCAACAAATATTTATTGAGCATCTAACTATTTATAAGATCTTAAAGCTTTTCCACTCTTGGTAGAGAGGTGGGGTATTACATTTCATCACCATACCATCATCATAATGCATTTTAATATTGTGCTTTAGGGTTAGAAAGCAGTATGTATATATGTGTGTGTATGTTTGTATATATATATCCATCCATGAGCACATGTATGTATGTGTATCTCTATCTCTGTCTATCTGCATTGATATTCCTAAAACCCCCATGATGTAGCTGAGATTATTATCCCCATTTTGCAGATGAGAAAACAGAGCCTGAGAACACAAGTGACTTGCTCAGTCTCACAGACAATCAGAATCTAAAGCAATATTTGAGCTCAGGATTTTCTGTCTCCAACGCCAGGGCTCCCTGTGTCAAGTGAGGGTCATATTTGAGCCAGATGTAGTCACTGAATCAAGTCTCTGGGCTTTAACTGTTTTTCTTTGTTACTGGGAGTTTGGGGGAGGGGTGCCTGAGGGAGATAAGTATATTGGAAAGTGACATCAGTGTAAAAGCAAAAGTCCTTGGTAAAACCTATGAAAGAAGACTCAGTGTGAAGTGTTCTGGGGGAAAGGAGAAAACAGAAAGCTATATAGGAAATTGGTTTTTTGCTAGGCATAACTGAATCTATTTTATAAATATTTATTTTTGATATAACAGTCTTGTATTTCAATCTTACGTTTTTCTACTCTGTGAGAAAAAAAAAAAACTTTAAAGCGTTCCTTAAAAGCAAGTCCCTGTAGAGGGAAATAACAAAACCAAACCCAGTGTATCCCTAAAGTCTAAAAGGTGTTCTATTTAAGCTATTAAAGCCTTAAATGACACTAAGACTTTTTGGGATACCCTGTATTTTATTTTGTGTATGTAAGACACATTGGACCTCATTCAGTTCTTCATGAGGGGATAAGATCAAGTAATCTTTGAGGTCCCTTATACCTCTAAATCTATGGCCCTATGATTCCACTGTTGTATAAGTATAAGCAATGGCATCCAAGGGGTAGCATGCTGAATGTCCAGTGAGTGGAGGAGCCTAGTACTACATCACTGCATTTAATGTTGCTGGATAAAGCCTATGTGTTAGAATTTTTAAAAGTTAACACCAACTTTTGCTATCTTCTCTTTTATCCCCAGTATCCGCTCTGTATTTACAAGGACAGTGGCTAGCAGATGGAAGGTCATTTGAACTACTTGTTGAATGTAATTAGGGGAAGGGGAATACATATACATACATAATATATATATACACATATTTACATACATTTACACACACACACACACATATATAACAGAATGATTTCAGAAAAATCTGGAAAGACTTACATGAATTGATGCAAGTGAAATGAACAGAACCAGGAGAACACTGTACACAGTACCAGCAACATTGTTCAATGAAAAACTGTGAATGACTTAGCTATTCTCAGCAACACAATGTTTACATTCAAATCTTCTTGTGCAAAATGATTAATGTAGAAATATGATTGCACATGTGTAACCTATATCTGATTGCTTACCATCTCAGGGAGGGGGGCAGTAGGGGAGGAGGGACAGAATTTAGAACTCAAAACTTCAAAAAATATTGAAATTGTTTTAACATGTAATTGGGGAAATCATATACATATATAAGAATGTAATGATATACATATATATAATGTGATATATGTATGTATATCTATATGTATGTGTACACACATATATATGTATATAAACACACATATATATAAATATATATGTAGTTTGTTGAATTGGATTGAATATTCAGAATGAAAAGTGGGCGCAGAGATTGCACCAAATAAGACTGCATCAGATGGCTTCAAAGTTCCCTTATAGCTCTAAATCTATGATCTTATCAATGGAACAATTTAATAATTAAAAACATGCCCTTAAATTTTGTTAAATGAAGTGACTGTTCAATTCTACCTACCTGGAAGCTGTTGTCTCCTTCACCATTCCTCCTTTCCCCAAAAATTACTTGTGTCAAGAGTGATAGCATCAACATAGAATAAATGGTATTGGCCCCCAAAGAATAAGGAAAAAAGGATGTGATTAAGTCAATATCTTGTATAAGCTGAAAGCTCATACCATTAAAAAAATACTATTTTGCAAGGAGACAAGGATTCTGGAAAATAGTGCCTAGTACATAGTAGGTGTTTAATAACGCTTACTGTATGAATGACTTACTAGTCATTGTTAATCGTAGCCAGCATGATACAGTAAAAAGAAATTTGGATTTGACACGTTGAATCCTGGTTCATTATTAACCTATGACACCTTGGGCATGGGACATCATCTCTCTAGGCCCCACTTTCTTCATCTATAAAATAAGTGCTGGATAGATGACTTCTGAGGTTTTCCCCACCTCTAAAACTCTGTGATCCATCTGCATGTTACCATTTGGAATTTGGGGCAAAGATCTAATTAATCATCATTTTTTCATCGATAAAACTGGGAAGTACAAGGATTGACCTTGCCTAAATTAAACCTTTTTATAGGCTTCTTTTTGGTCATATGATTTTGTCTATGCCACCATGAGTCATGCTAAAATTTGGCCTAAGGAAAGAGTTCTTTACCTGGATTCCAGGAACTTTTTTAAAATGATCATTGTATTTCAAAGTCAATTTCAATGGTTTCCTTACTAATCTTAGGTATTTTAGTTTATGTGTTTGAAAACATAATTCTAAGAAGGGGTCTATAAGCTTCACAGAGTGCCAAAGGGATCCACAGCACAAAAAAGGGTAAGTACTATTTTTCTCAGGGTAAACAGAATCAGTCAAGGCTTGAATTAGGAATAAGAGAGCTGTCCTAGTCTCTGGCTGCTCCTGGTAGGGGAAGGTAGCAAGGTCATTCTGAAACACTTTGCTGAATTAATAATCCTGAAAAAGTCTTAGGCTATTTTAAAGCCTTAGTAGATTAAAAACTATTTTATCTAAAAGTTATATTATATATATTTAAAAGCCTCATTTAAACTATCAAAGCTTAAAACTACACTAAAGGGATACCCTGCATTTTGTGTGTGTGTATGTGGCTGTTGGTAAAACAAGCTCTCTGGGTCTCAGTTAGTCAAGAGGAGGTGGTATCAAAATGACCTCTAAGACTCTTACTCCTCCAAGTCGATGATCCTATGAGCCTACTGCCTAGATTTTGCACACCAGTATAAAAAACCTATGGTATCCAGTTAGACCTACACAGTTTCTTTCAGATGGTCTCTCTACCTCATGCACTGGGTTCAATATAAAATAATTAACAAAAACAAAACATGAGCCATTTTTCCTTAGTAGAGTAAGATTTTCAGTCATATTCAGACTATTCTTTTAATGAAATACCACTATTGATTTACAAAAGACAGGCCATAGTATTAAAATTAATCTAGCATGAAGCAATAACACAGGAAAACAATTTATTTCATATGGAAGAAAATGTCATTTTCAATATTTATAAATTGAATGATATAATGAATTAGTGGATGATTTCCAAATAATGGATTGGAGTCATAAAGAAAAAATGAGCAAAGCTCTCAATAAAGGTATTATCCTGAAGATACTGGCATTTCAAGAGGCCTAATTTCTCAGGAAAAATACTTCCTCAATAACATGATAAAAATTGGTTTATAATAACTTACTCATTTGTGGTGTTTTGGATCTCACTCACTGAAAGATGAGACTGATTCCATGATATTCTGTTCAGGATAACGAGGACATAATGATACCCATGTGCAGTGTAAACTTATTAATCAATCCTTAACAAAGTGATGTTCAAACAATATCAGGGCCTCTCCTTAATCTGTATCGCAGTCAATCTTTCATTATATTTATTTGTGCAGGTGCTATAAGACACCAGTAGACTACATATATATACACACACACACACACACACACACACATATGCACACACATGCACATATACACACATCTGTGTATATATACATGTACTAATACATATGTGTATATACATACATGTATATACATACATACATACATAATTACACACATATATTCCTTGAAAACTGTATGCCATTTTTCATCTTTGACTCCATAGTTGCTAGCCTACTACTCCTGCCCATGAGTTGATACTTTCTTCTTTAATACCAAGATATTATGCCAGGGTCTAGAGATTAAAAGTAAAAATATAAGAAAAGCAAAACAGGCCCTAACCTCAAGGAGCTTGTAATCTAGAAGGTGAATTACATAGCACCCGTTTTCAGAAGGGATAAACCTGTAAACAGTAAATGCAAAGTAACTTCAGGGTAGGGGTAGGGACTTAACAATTGGGAAAAAAATCAGGAGCCTTGAGTGGGTAAGCTGTAACTAGTGAGGAGGAGAGTTTTGCCCTGGGGACCAAATTTAGACAAACTTGCTAAATTGGGAAGCTACTAGAAAAAACTGTAATGAGTACTTCACTGTCCCACAGTGCTCCTCTGTGGCAGTTCCCCTCAGCAGCCCTCTCACATAGGTATTTAAGGGTCTCTAATGAGCCTCCAGGGCAGGTAGGAGACACAGTACTCAGAATGCCAGGAGTGAAGTCAGGAAGACTCATCTTCCTAAGTTCAAATCTGGCCTCACACACTTACTAACTGTGTGATCCTGCAAGTCACTTAACCCTGTTTACCTCAGTTTCCTCATCTGTCAAATGAGCTGGAGAAGGAAATGGCAAACCGCTCCAGTATCTTTGCCAAGAAAACCCCAAATGGGGTCATGAAAAGTCATAAACCACTGAAATAACTGAACAGAGCCAGAATAGGAAGGGTTTGAAATGGTAGAGAGAATGATCCAGTAGATGTGTGGTGAGAGAGCTTACGTATGTATTTTTTAAAAAAGTAACCTAGATGTATAAACTGTGGTTACATTATATATAGGTGATTTCAACTAAGTATCACTGAAAGCAGCAGAACTATAAAACAAGAAGATTAAGTGGGGGGGGAACCCTACTTATGAATAAAATACATGGACTCATATTGAGGCAAGATACATATTTTTTTAAAGTTTCATACTGCATACAGTTCAGGGGAGAAACCTAAATGACACTTCTACAGCTAGCATCTGTGAAAATAGCACTTAGCAGTGTTACACAGCAGTCACCATACATTAATTCCCTCTCCCATCACTTAATTACATCACCCTTTAAGACAGACGTAGAATGTAATTAGAGATTTGAACAGCTCACAGTCAGATCACTTAAAGTAACATTGTTAATAGTCCTTAGAAGTTCTCCCTTTAATATTGCCAGTGTTATAACTTCTAATTACCTTAATAATTAGGGCTGTGCCATGCATGATTGAGGTAACAGTTCCTAACACTAATGGGTATTAGAGGTCTTGTACGAGGCATGTTTTGATCTCCTTGTCTAGTTGCCTAGGGTCGGAAGGAGCTGTTTGTCCTTGGAAACATGGTGGTTGCTATGTGGTGGCCCGGACCCAGTCATCCTTACTAACCACTGTCCTGCTGCCACAGCCGCTGTTGTTTTCATTGAAGAGCGAATGTATAAACTGTATTCACTAAAAACTACTTAGGAAAATGCAAATGTGGAGCCTATATAAAGATTTTTCTGAATTTAAAATGCCCCTGTTGTTAGTACTACAAAATAACAATGTAAACTCAGATGTCAAACCAACCAGAAAAGCAATAAATAGGTACCAAAGGGGGAAAGATCCTTTTTACATGCAGTTAATATTCTGTTAATTGACAAAGGTGAGAGATTTCAGTCAGTAGAAAAACTAGACAGGAAGCTTGTTCTCTCCTGATCTAACAATCGAAAGGGAAGAACTGAATTTTAAATGAATTTGGGGGACAAAGGCATCTGAGTCACAAATTGTTAGGCTTGGAAAGGGATCATAGAGGTCCAACACCTATACGCACGTATGTGTATATACACACACATATATACATACATGCATACATGCATACATACAAAGGAGGAAATTAAGGCTAAAATGGCTAAGTGACTTACCTAAGGTCACACAGTTAGTCAATAGTAAAGCTATGACTCAAACTTGCTGGTTCTCTGACTCAGTCAATTGCTGTCTTTCCTGTTCCACGCTGATTCTGGCTAGTAATTTAGTCTCAATCATTAAAAAAAAACTTATTAAGCTATACAGAATAGAGGGAAGAGATTTTGGGGGTGAAAATGTAATTATAGGCCTACTTTGAAAAAAACACCATAATCATCCTAATTGTTGGTCAGGGCAGCTAGAATGAAATCCTGTTCAAAGTAATAGAGCAGGTAGGAAAGGAAAGATTCATAACCACCTTCATAATAATGGAACTCTGATGAGTAATACCGGAGAAGGAACAGATCTGGATTTCAGCCAGCTGTTAGGTAGGCTACTTCCCAGTTCTTAGAAAATAGCTTAGTGTCATTTATTTTATATGACTATACATATTTCTAATGTTTTTAATGATTTTTCATTCTCTTTATTTCTTTTTTCTTCCTTCCTTCCTTCCTTCCTTCCTTCCTTCCTTCCTTCCTTCCTTCCTTCCTTCCTTCCTTCCTTCCTTTCTTCCTTCCTTTCCTTCTTTCTCTCTCTCTCTTTCTTTCTTTCTCTTTTTGTTGTTAAATATTAAGTTCTGAACCATTCCCTTTCCTCTCTCCCTCCTCATCCTGTACTAGAGAAGGCCACCATTTGACACAAATTAATCAATATATATAACCACACTATGCCTACTTCTATTTATCAGTTCTTTCTCTGGAGGTGGATAACATCTTCCTTCATGGGTCCTTTGTAGTTTATTTGCATATAACACTCAGAATAACTTAGTCATTCATAGTTATTCTTCAAACAATATTGCTGTTATTGTATATAGAGTTCTCTTGTTTTTATTCACTTTACTTTTCATTATTTCATGGAAGTCTTTCCATATTTTTCTAAAATCAATAGGTTCATCATTTCTTACAGTGAAGTGGTATTACAATACAATTAGATGCTACAACTTGTTTGGCCATTCCTGAGTTGATGGGCATCCCTTGCATTTCCAGTTCTTTGCCACCACAAAGAAGGCTTCTGTAAATATTTTAGGACATAGAGGCCCTTTCCTTTTCCCCCTAATCACCTTGGGCAACATCCTCAATTGTTGGGTCAAAGGGTATACACGATTTTATAACTCTTTGGGCATAATTCCAGGTTGCTCTCCAAAATGATGGGATCAGAGGTTTTATTTTTCTTGACTTTTTGATAGGTGGGGGAGGGAGAAGGAGAGAATTCAGAATGAAAATAAAATGAAGTTGAATTTTTAAGAGAACTTTAAAATATTTTCCAGTCTCTTTTCTCCCTTTCTCCTCACACCATAGTATTTTTTCCCAATTACATGTAAAGATAGTTTTCACCATTCACTTTTATGAGACTTTGAGCTCCAAATTCTTTTCTCTCCCACCTCAGGACAACAAGCAATCTGATATAGGCTATACATGTATGGTCATGTTGAACATGAAAATTCTTTTTAAACAATTGTTGAAAATAATCGTGTCTTCAGTATGAATTAACAAAGGAACGGCTCAAGCATGGCAATACATCTCCCACCCCTGTGCCTTTGCCCAGGCTGCCCTTGTGTGGAATGCACTTGTTCTCTCAGCTCTGCCTCTTAACATCTCTTTTGCTGTTGTTGAGTCATTTTTTTGGTTTCCCATCATGACCCTATTTAGGAGTTTTCTTGGCAACAATACTGGAGTGATTTGCTACTTCCTTTTCCAGCTCATCTTACAGATGAGGAAACTCAGGCAAACAGGGTTAAATGCCTTGCCCAGGGTCACGCAGGTAGTAAGTGTCTGAGGGTTGATTTGAACTTGGGTCTTCCTGACTTCAGGCTCAGCACTCTCTCTACTGTATCACCTAGCTACCCCAATAAAATCAAACACTTTTGAGGGCAGGGAATAAATATTTTATTTTTGTCTTTGTATCCTCAGCACCTGGAACAGAGTAGGTGCTTAATAAATACTTATGAACTGAAAATGACTCAACAAACAATGACTGATTAGATACAGAATAAGAGAAGAGGAAAGAACTGAAGATGACTGTGAAGTTGTAAATATGAGTGGTAGGAAATAGATGGCTAAGAGGAGTTACTTTGAAGTACACTGAGTTTAAGATAATGGTATCATCAGTTTAGGTCAGCTAGGTAGTACCGTGAATGGAGTGCTGGTTCTGGAGTTAAGAGAACCTGAGTTCAAATCCTGCCTCAGACACCTATAAGCAGCATGGCATTGGGCAAGTCACTTAACACTCTTTGCCACAGTTTCCTCATGGGTAAACCACTTATGGCAGCAAGTGGGGTGGGATTTGTTTGGAGTTGTTTTCCAGGCTCAGTCTAGATTGTGAGCACCTGAGGGTTCAGAACCCTTTGAGCCCTAATAGTTCACAGTTATGCTGAATTATAAAGGTTTTGTGTCTGCTGACTCTCAGTCAATCAGAAGACAAGGCTTCCTTATGTATAGTGGGAAGTTAGTATTTTACTCTGGGGGTTCGCTCACGAGAAGGATCTTGTGATCACCTGGTCAAGACTCTGAGTGGCTGTATGTTCAGCCCCTCCCCACCCCAAATACTCAGATGTAAAGGCTGTCTTGATTGAGGGAGGCATGTAAATTGTATGACAATAATGCTCTGATTCAGGCAGTAGGAGCCCTGTCTGTTGGTCTTTATCTCTTTGCTTATATTTTTTCTATATGTTGAATGTAATTAAAGTGACTGTTGACTCCTCAAAAGTTGCCTTTCCTTTTGTAAATGCAGATTTAAGAACCTGTGATAGCAGGCTGCCCCTGTGTTTGTTGAGGTGCTTACTGATACACCACTCTAGTTTCTTCATCAAAAAATCTCAAATGGGATAATGAAGAGTCAGAAGTGACTGAAAAACATGGTAGACTTAAGGAATATCCATGCACAGCTGAAAGTCAGTGTCTGGAGCTCAGGGAAATATTCAGGATTGATATACAGATTTGGGAGTATTGACCAAAAGTTTACAGAATCTCAGAGTTTCAGGAGACCTTGGTGATTATATAGTCTAGAGCTTCTTAAATCTTTTACACTCCTGCTCCCATGTTTAGGCAGCCTTCACTGGCATTGCATGGCCTGAGGGCATGCACAGGGCAAAGTGGGCATGCTTGTGTTCAGAACCAAGGCTGCAGCAAAGTTACGTTGGTGAAACATGGGCAAATGCTGCCAGAAACACCTCGGATTCATTACACCTTTAATTTTGAATTAATTTCTGGTCATCACACATTCAGAAACCTTTTGCTGTTGCCAAAATTTTCAAAATCTCATATAGGGCTGCAATTCACAGGTTAAGAAGGACTGATTGTAGTCTGCCTCATACTTGAATGTGATCCATGGGGCCAATATCTTCTATGTCAATGCTGTCAAACTCAAGTAGAGATGGAAACTATTAAATCATACACAAAGATCCCTGTATGCCATATATATATATATATATATATATATATATATATATATATATATAAAATGCATGCTTACATTTCTTTTTTTAAAAAATTAATACATTAACACTTTATAATCATCTAAGAAGTACATTTTAATCTGGTTGAGGCTGCACTCAGGAGTCTTGTGGGCTGTAACCCCCTCCCAAAGTGGTCATCTGGTCTCTGCCTAAAAACCTCAAGACATGGAAAACTAACACTATTTTTTAAGGTGGCTTACTCCATTACTAGATAGTTCTAATTATTAGGAAGATTTTTTCAGGTACTGAGTCAAATCTAAACTCTTTCTAAAGCTTCTTAATGGCAGCTAAGAGTCTCAGTGAATAAAGTGAGGAAGACCTGTGTTTAAATCTGGTCTCAGATGCTTACTAGCTGTGTGACCCTGGGTAAGTCATTTAACCTTGTTTGCCTCATTTTTCCTCATCTGTAAAATGATCTGGGGAAGGAAATGGTGAAACACTGCAGGATCTTTCCAAGAAAACTCCAAAGGGGGTCATGAAAAATTGGACATGGATGAACGACAATAACCAAGCTTCTACTCTTTGCATCTGCTCTATTCATCAGGTTCAAGTAAAATTTTCTCTTTAGTCCCTCTTTGCTCACCCCTCCAACCCCAAAGATTGGGGAAACCAGGGAGCGTTTGAAAGCAGAGAGGGAACCAATGGAAAGAAGGAAATAAGAGCACTGCAGTGTATGCTCCACTGGGCTAATAGACTACCCTAAGGTTATGATAAGACTAATGCAAGAATTGATATAAAGCTGTGGATTCCCCACTAAGGTATCTAATTCAGAAGTTTTATACTTTATAATCTTACAATAAAATCAGTCCTAACTTTAAGAGTCAAAAATAAAAATATTGATTAGGAGAAAGTAATTTAGAAAATATTGATACTATTAAAAAAAGACTGAAAACGAATCTAGTTATTCCCTTCCTCTAACTCATTAGTTCACAGAATCATATGTTCCTAGATTTAGAGGTAAAAGTGACATTAGGGGTCATTGAATCCAATCCTCACATTTTACAAATGAGGAAACAGAATCAGAGAGTTAAGTGACTTGCCCAGGGTCACACTGATGATAAGGAACTGAGACAAAATTCAAATTCAAGTCTTCCTGGTTCTAAGTCACAAATGTTCTATTCTCTATTGCTTCATTAAATATTCATTGAGTACTTACTATTGCTAGTACAGTGTAGCATTATGTTAGGTTCTTTGAGGGTGCCAAGAAGTATAAAGTATGTTGTAGTTTACTTTAGATGCCAAGAAGTATAGAACATGTCCACAGAAGTTTGTATTATAGCTGATGAGACAAAACGAAGTCCCATAAAACTCTAATGATAAAACGTATAGGATGTTTCAAATAAGTGTTGAAAACAGCAGATTTGGCAGGAGTTTGGAGGAGTTAGGGAAGGAGGTAGAATTTGAACTAATCCTTGGAAAATAGGAAGGATTTGAACAAATGAAAAGAAGCAACAAAAAGGTTTATTCTGATGCCTCATTGGAAAGTGGAATTGATCTTGGGATCAAAGGTTATGTTAGCAAAGTATAATGTAGAGAAGGGATTGTCAAATTGATAAGGCTGTCCATCTGGTGCTTGGTGGGGACTGTATGTGTGTGTTGTCTGAGGACCAATGTAGTTCAGTTTTGAGTCTTGTCACCATGTTGGCCATAGCACAATGCATTTTTAGCCACAGTAACTCTTAAGGACTATTTGCTAAGTCTTTGAGGAGTTGGAGTGTGTGTGTGTGTGTGTGTGTGTGTGTGTGTGTGTGTGTAGCAAACCCTCAGATTGATTCAATTCAATTCAATTCACATTTATTTGTTGCTGTTTAGTTGTTTCAGTCATGTCTTAACTGTACTTGACTCCATCTTGACAAAGACACTGGAGTAATTTACCATTTCCTTCTCCAGCTCATTTTACAGATCAAGAAACTGAGGCAAACAGGGTTAAGTGACTTGCCCAGGGTCACATAGTTATCAAATGTCTGAGGTCAAATTTGAACTCACAGAGATGAGTCTTCTGACTTCAGACCTGGTACTCTATCTACTGTGCCACCTAGCTGCCCAGACATTTATTAGGTGCCTACAATTTGCCAGGTTCCACACTAAGCACTGAGGATAGAAATATAGAAAATCAGTCCCTGCCCTCAAGGAGCTTACAATCTAATGAGGGAAGACATGAACAAAGGAAGCAGAAAATGGGGGAGAGGAAAAGGAGGGAGCACCAGAGAGTATGATGCTGCTTTCAGTCAAAACTAAGCTGAACTGCTGATGGGAAATGCACTTTTACTTAGAAAGCCCTGAGCCCTTAATAAAGGAAGGCTTTGGGAGCTCAACCCTTCAGCCCTCTAATCAGAGGGCAAAGGTAGCTAAGGAGGTTGAGAAAGTGTGGAATAGTGTCACAAGCTGAGTCAATCCACATGACGAGGAGATTTGAGGTGATCGGCTTGGTTCTATGACACTGATGAAATAGATTCTTGAAGTAAATAAGCAAGAGATGATGACTTTGTAAGATGGATGAGATATCGTGTGAAAAGACATGTTAAGTGACACAGGGGAAAATTATGTTGTAAATAGGCCAATTTATCTGGAGCAGAGGGAAGGGAGGAGTGGAGGAGAAAGATGGGACATTGGGAAGAAAGATGAAAAGCAGACAGTGAAGGGCCCTGCCTGCCCAGCTAAAGAGTTGGGACTATGTTTAGTAGGCAGGGGAAAACCATCAAGGTTTTTTGAAAAAGAGAAATAACATGATGAAAGCAGTAATTTAAGAAGATTAATTTGGCAGCTGTGTCAATGGATTGTAGGATGGATTGCAGGGGGAGAGACTGGAAACAAGGACAAAAATGATAGATGAGCAAAAGATGACTAAGGTTTTGGAGTCTGAATGATTTAGTGAATGGTGTTGCCCATGCCCAGTGACAAAGACAAATAAATTCTAAGATTTCTTTTGCAGGAAAATAGTGACACAGAGCAATGAGATGCTAAAAATAAACCAAAATTTTCTCATGGTTTCTCCCATTCATTTTAATTCTTCTGTGCAACATGACTAATTTGAAAATGTGTTTAATAAGAATGTATGTGTAGAACCCATATAAGATTGCATTGCCATCTTGGGGAGGGAGGTGGGAGGGAAGGAGAGAAAATTTAAAATTTATGCAAGTGATTGTTGAAAACAAATAAAGTGATTTAAAAAAAATCAAAAGCTATGTTCTTAAGCAGAGTCTTAACTAAGGTGGGGAAACCAGGGCTTTTCCCCAAAGCCCCCAAATTTAGAATGCAAAATGATTTAACACATGCACAACATAATAGAAATCACTTTGCTAATTAATTTCCCCTCCTGCTCAAATGAATTTCTCTTATTGTTTTTATATTATTTTTAAAATTTTAAAATTTTTAATTTTTATATTATTTTATATGTTTTAATTTTATATAATTATTGTTATTATTATTTTTATATAATTACTTACAAAGTTGATTTGACATCATGCCCCCAGTCGAATGTGTTTATTGTTCCTCTCCTCAGGTTCCAAAATCACTCATTATGACTTTGCCCTCAATAAATAGGGGACTTTTTAAAGCTCTGAGTAAAATTTGGCATCATTTAGAGATTCAGACTCAACACAAGATAGATAACAGGATATTATAAAATGTTTTATAGGTTTCCCTTGCTCTTCTCTTAAAATTAATTTCTGCAAAATAAAGTCTATTTGTCCCAGAAAAGATACAAACTAGGTCTCAATGTTCCTAGGGAGATAAAATTTAATTTTTTTTTTTGATGATGAGGGGGATGACATGTTTAGTATTGTACAATACTAGAAATTTCAGTTGGGAGAGTGTTTTGCAAGATTTACTATGTTTCCCTCTATAATTACCCTTACCCTATCAATCTTCTTTTTCCTTCCACAGAATATGGATATTTCTCCCAAACCTGGTTAGTATACAGATTCCGTATTTACAAATAATAAAAATAGCCAACATCTAGACAGTTGTGTAGTGCTTTAATGTTTAACAAGCACGTTATATACGTTATCTTCTTTGGTCTTCTTGAATGTCCAGTCAAGTTGTGTTATAGATATTATTTCTATTTTACTGATCAAGAAATTGAACCTTGGGGAAGTTAAATGACTTACCTTGCCTCTAAATTGGCTGTCAGAGTTTGGAATTGCATCCAAGTCTTTCCTGATCCTGAACTCAGAACTATTTTTCAATAAATTGCGCTTCCTCTGAAATGTAAATGTCTAACTCTCCAATTTCTTTTTTTGTTGGGTAGGAGTAGGGTATTCTTTAACAAAAAACCTGATATACAAAATAAAAATTAAGCTTAAAAGCAAATGAGTCAAGTGATGAGTATTTACATTATGAAATGATTTTTTTTACTTTACTTTTTAGCAGTGCTTCAGCCTATATTCAGACAGTATCAGTTCTTTCTGTGGAAGCAGATAGCACAGTTCATCATTGATGCTTTAGGATTTTCTTGGATCACTGTATTGTTGAGAATAGCTAAGTCATTCACAGTTCTTCATCATACAATATTGTTAGTATTGTGTACAATGTTCTCCTGGTTCTGTTTACTTCACTGTGTATCAGGTTACATAAGTCTTTCCAGGTTTTTCTGAAATCATTGTGCTAGTCATTTCTTATAGCACAATAGTATTGCATCACAATTGTATACCACAGCTTGTTTAGCCATTCCCCAACTGATGGGGATCCCTTTGATTTCCAATTCTTAGCTACCACAAAAAGAGCTGTTATAAATACTTTCTTACAAATAGGTCCTTTTCCCCTTTTTGATGTCATTGGGATATAGACTTAGCAGGTCTTCTTTTTACTTTCAAAAAGTATCCATTACAATGTTTTTCTAAATTATAATCTCATATAATCATTTAAAATGTATTAATTTATATAAAAGTACCAAGAACACACTGATTTTGTAAGGATGGCTTTGACGCCTAATACATATTTGATAAAGGTGGCATGCGAGAAAAGTTAGAGTAGTACAATGACACAATGGAGGTGAGCAAAATGGCAACACATTTCTGAAAAGTAACTGATGCCTGATTTAAAGCAGGTATAAATCTAACAGAATACAAGTTACTTGAAGGCAGGAAATATTTTTCACTTTTTTTCTTTGTAACCTTGGTGCACAGCACAATGCCTTCCTCATGGTAGGTACTTCCTTAGTGGTTAGTGAATCGAAAGAAATGAGATTGAATTGAAAACAAGTGAATTTTTTATCTTAAATGGAGTTAGCCAATAAAACACACAATCACCATTGTCTAGAAGTTGCTGCTTTTCACCTTGAAGATTTTTTTTCAGTTCAAGGCTTTCGCATCTGTTAAATGAATCAGTATCTTACTCAAACACATCTGTAAGTTCAAAATTCATTAAAACAGCTTTACTTGAATTGAGGGCTATTTATGTTTATTATAATGTCATTGCTAGAGACCTTGAAATTTATCAGCTGAATATGCATTTCTTTATCCCTGTCCCTGCTAACTGCAAAATGATTTATTGCATAGTTTTTCAACTTTAGGTCACTGGTATGAATGCAGACACTGTCCATAATGTTCTAAAATTCTAATTATTTGATGACTGCATAAAGTTATTCTTTTGTTTTATTTAATTTTTTAAAATAAGATTTCATTGTGTTCAGTCCCCTTAAGAAAAGAGGCAGTGCAGAGAAGAAAATAGGATTTGGAATCAGAGGACCTGGCATAATACTATTAGTTCTTGTGAGATCTTGGGAACATTTTTAGATTCTCTAGGACTTAGCTGGACTAATGAACTGTACCATATAATCTCATTCCTCCAATAGGCGTATATGTATGTGTGTATGTTTCTATGTATGCATGTGCATGTGCACATACCTATGGATGGCCAATCTTTTAATGGCAGGGTTAGGACAATAACTTAGTTTTCCTGACAGTCCAGTGTTCCCTGTACTCCTTGATGAAGACTGTGTTTTGATTTGTTACATCTGTCTGTCTCTGTGATCATTCTGTTAATCAGACTTAGAACTGTGCATGGCACACTGTAGGCACTTAATAAATGCTTGTTGATTGATTGAAACCAAATTGCAGCTCCCCAGACTGACTTGCTCTCATTTGGGGAGCTTTACTTCACTCTTAAAGCACTCCTTCTGCCTTCCCTATTTGCAATTAACCTGGTTCAAATCCAATAAAGATATATGAAGTCCCTGATGTGCCCAGTGATGCCCTATTTTCAGTTCTCCGTATTACAATTCTTTGGACTTCTTTTAAATTTTTATTTTTTGAGTTCATTATTTATTCATTTTTAACATTCATTTTTTTTTAAAAATCGAATTTCAAATTTTCTCTCTCCCTGCAGCCTTTCCCCCACCCATCAATAAGGCAAACAGTGATATTAGTCATACATGGGGAATCATGTAAAACATTCTGTATTAGCTATGTTGCAAAAAAAAGGCAAGAAAAATAAAAATGAAATAATTGTGCTTCAGTTTGCAACTAGAGTTCCCTTTGGGCATCTTTCTGTCAAATCAACTAAATGACAAAACTATATCAGGTGCTTATTTCCAATTTGAAAAAAAACTGAAAGTTACTCAAACTATATTCCTCACATCGAGTCACTTCACATAAGTAAAAACAATAAAGATCTAAAAAGCTTAGGAATTCTAATGAGGATTGTGAGATAAATGTGTGTATTCAGTGGTTAGTGATGGGCATAGGGCTGGGAAAACCAGAGATCCAATCTGGTCACAGACAATGTGACAAGTCACTTAACCTCTGTCTGCCTCAGTTTCCTTAACTATAAATAAGGATAATAATAGCACCTAGTTCTCAGGGTTGTTCTAAGGATCAAATGAAATTATATTTGTAAAACACTTAGCACATAGTAGGTTCTTGATAGATACTTGTTCCTTTCATCTCCCTTCCATGTTATAAAACATATAACAGTGCTTCCTATTTCACCGTTGTTTATCGTGAGTTCAATAACATGCATGAAAAATTATTTAAAATTAGTCACAGTATGAGGCTTCGTTATTATACCTATAGCTTCCAGTTTGGTAGACTGATTAGTTTTGGGGATCTGGTTGGTAGAGGTTTTCTTTCTTGTGCCTTATAGTTCCGTGAATGGTTAATTCTCTACCAAAGTCTTCTGATGTCTCTTCATGGCATGGGCAGGAGAATGGGCTCTGGGAAGCAGCATATTCTAATGGAAAGAAGCCACACCAGACACAGTGGGGCCAGGATATCCAGGTCTGAATCCTGGCTCTGTCCCTAACTGGGATTTCACATGGTACCTCATCTGACATGCTTTTGCTTTAGTTTGCTCATCTGAAAAATAGGTGTACTTCTCTTAGCCCTGCTTACCTCAGAGGGCTGTTATGAGCAAAGCATTTTGGAAAAGTTCAGACTTCATGTAAATGTGAGTTGTTGCTATCATGATGATGCCAGTGGAGCCCAAAGCCCAACAGGTCCTGGCAAGTTGGAGAGGGTTTGAGTACAGGTCTGATGCTAGACTGCTGTTTCTCACTGGAGAAGCAACCTGTCTTGGGTTGGAGAATATCAGAAAAAAGTCTGAGTCTTTTGTTTGTTTTGGCCAGAGCAACTTAGGAAACTGCATCTCCTAAGAGACAGTAGGTTTGCAATAGAGATCTCTTGAGGTCATTAATTAGGAAATACTATTGAGTAGGTCTTAAAGGGGAGATTGGGGAACCTTCTCAAGCCTCTGGCAGGCTTGAGTTATTCTCAGGTCTCATAGCCATAAGAACGGCTGCTTGGTCCTGGTGGGTTTCTGCTTCACAAAGCTTTGAGGCTACCCTACAAATTGAAAGGTGTTGAGCTAGCTTTAGCAACATGAATTTGAGCAGTAGTAACTAGATCATCACTGAATAGCCTGAGGACACCAAAAAATTTCTGGGTACAGCTAGCCTCCTATGGGATGTACCACAGCTGAATTCAATTCATAGTCTCTTCTATACTTTTATAAGATCAATGAACACAACAGGGTACAGATTAGAGACTGGGGAATTTTTCCTGTGTATTTGATGTGAAGAAGAGGAGACATCCATGGCACTATGTTTCCATCCATAAATTACACATACTTTCCACTCAGCTTGTCTTCCTCAGGCAGAAAATTCAAGACTGAATGAACTATAGAATTGAAGCTTTCCATTCTGTGGAAAGATCAGCACTGAGGATGACTGCTTATCAAATTGCTTCTTGAATATCAGTTTGGTAAATAATTTCAGCATTTCAAAAAATCAGTAATTTCATGGGTGGAGGTCTTCCCTCTACAAACCCAGATCCCACTTGACCCTCATTCTAACATATGTTGTCAGATGTACTTCATTAGATGCCATGATCAAACAAGTTCAACATAAGGTGTTGGGACCAGTATTTCTACACTCAGCTATGCTTCTCCTCAGATGAAAAACAGTCTGTTGGTATTAGGCCTATACTTTAAAACCTTTTTGGCTGAGTAAACCTTGCCAGAGCTTGTGTTTCACTGGCATAGCCTTTAAATACCCAAGGTCACTTTCATACCTTGATGAGGCAATGGAGTAGGTCTTTAGTGACTGGGCTATGGAAAATAATTAGAAAGACATAATATTATATGAATATTGAACCCTAAAATGATAGAATCCCAGGCTCTGAAGAGACTTCACTGATAATTCCTTTCCTGAAATATGAATTCTCTTCAAAATATTCCTGACAAGTGATCATACAGCCTACATTTCAAGAAGTCTAGCATTGAGAAATTCACTAATTTATGAAGTAGTCCATCCTACTTTTGAACAGTTCTCATTGTAGCTTTTACCTGTCGGTCCTAGTTCTGAGCCATTACAGGCCAAGTATAACAGATCTGATCCACTGAAGCCCACCACTACCCCCTCAAATCTATTCTTTAGTTTTGTTAATGCTCCTTCCTTCCTCGCTCCCTTCTTCTTCCTTCCTCCCTCTTCCCTCATTTCTTCCTTCCTTCCCTCCCTCCTTCCTTCTTTCCATTTTCCCTTCCTCTCTCCCTTCTTTGTTTCTTTCTTTTTTATATCACTTCTCACTGACTCACCACCCTTAAATAGAGCCTTTCCTTGTGTATCAAATGGAGATTATTAAACAAAATAGCCACAGCCACCCATTGGCTACATCTAAAAACATATCTTTTATTCCATACCTCTCATTTACTACCCATCAGTCTTCTGCAGTCATGATTGGTGAATGTGTTGATTTGATATTATTATGGTCACTGGGTAGATTGTTCCCCTGGTTCTGTTTATTTTTCTGTATATCAATTCATGCAAATCTTCCACAGGGTCTCTGAATTTTTCATCTTTGTCATTTCTTACAGAGCAACAACATTCCATTATTTTCCTGTCAATAAGAGACATTTAATAGATTCATGTTGACTGATATTTATATACTACAACCTGTTCAGCCATTCCCCAGTTGATGAGTACTTGATTTTTCAATATTCCCTTCATATAGCTGCCCAAATAATCTTCCTAATGCACAAGCATGACCATCTCATTTTTCTGCTCAATAATCTTCCATGAATCCCTATTGTCTGTTGTCTATATCAAATCCAACTACATCTTATCTCCCACCTATCTTCCCAGGCTTATTTCACATACACTCATGCAAGCTAGACTATGACTTGCTATTCTGTGTTCATGTCTACCCTCATACATTCCGGCAGGCTGTTCCACATGCCTAGAACACATTCTCTCCACATTTCTTTCTGTTGGAATCCTTTCTTCAAGGCTAAGTTCAGGCACTTTCCATTAGATTGTAGGTTCTTGAGAGAAGATACATTATCATTTTTAATTTTCTTATCTCTAGCAACTTGAAAATAGTATTTAGTAAATGTTTATTGACTTGCATCCATATCTACATGTCAACCTTTCAAATATTTGTCTCCCTACTACCCATACATGCTTTTCTTCTTCAGACTAATCTTTCTCAGTTTTTTCAACCAATCCTTTTATGACAGTTCTAGGAACTCATCATTCTAAGCCCTTCCTCTCAACATACTCCAACTTGCTTAGAGCATTTTCAATCAGTGAGACAATTACTATGGGACAGGTACTGTCCTAGGTAATGAGAATACAAAGAAAAGATAGTCCCTCCCTCAAGAAGACACTATGCAAACAACTATGTATAAACAAGCGATAGATAGAATAAATTGGAAATAGTCAACAGAGAGAAGAACTGGCATGGAGGAAGAGACTTGTGAATCTTTGACTGCAAAGAGGCAGGAACCAGTGGAGTGGGAATGATAGGATTGGCTACCATGCCCTGGGCTAATGGACTACTCTAGAGCTGCTATAACGCTACTGGAAAAACTGGTATGGGGATATTTTTTCCACATCTCTATGGCAGATTTTATTTTACATGCCATCTTACGACTAGGAACTTCATGGTTTTCTAATCTACAACTTCACTCCATCTCTCCAATCTTAGCTCTTCCTACTTCTTCACACACTACTTTTCCTAGGGGCAGATGAAATATAAGGTAAATGAGGCTGAATATGTCTATCTGAGAGGAGGCAAAGGATCCTGCCAGAAGTTCACAATGACATTTGTTAGAGTACTGAGCACTCTTAGTAGAAAGAATACTGAACATTCTTGCTTTAAAATGACTGGACTCTGGCTGCTGCTTAGGAGTTTTCTAGGACCTTTTCTGTCCTTCAAGGCTGGCTGAAATGAAGAAATAGTTTAAATATGGTTTGTTTTTCTTTGCCCTTTCTTCATTCTTCACTTGGCATAAAGTAATCACATTTTTCTTAAATCTCTCTTGCCTTTATTCTCTCATGCTCTGGAGACTCCCTCTTCTTGGATGAAAATGGACTGTCTCTCTTTTAACCACTAGTATAAAATAAAACAAAATATTTTGGTTGAAATGATTACTAAGACAAGATGTTCCTATGAATTAGGATTTTTAAGATAGAGTTGTCTGGAATTAAATTTAGGTCTTAAAGGTTGATTTTAGAATACTATTTGAAAACATAACTAAAATTCATAGATAAATGTATGAAATGAATTTGCCCTGTGATGAAAAAAACAATATGATGCCTGAATTGTAAAGTCTCCACAAGCAGAATGTAATGTTAGAGAGCAACTTTTTTTAATACAGTTATGAAGCATGACCGAAAGGCACCACTACTACTATATTCATTCATAAAATTATGGTATCATAGAATTTTAGAGATTTAGATGGTATCTTGTAGATCTACATTGTAGAATTCATTTGACAGATTTTTATTTACTGCCTAATGCATTTAATAATATCTCAAAATTATATACAACTCTAAAATTTACAATGTCCTTCCTATTCAACAAACTCACAAGTAATTAGTGTAAATACTATCAGTTCCAATTTACAGAAGAAGAAGCTAAAATTTAGAGAAGTTAAGTGATGCCCATGGTGAAACACTTAGTAGATCACAAGGCTAGGTCTCAAACTCAGGTCCATCAACTCTTAAGTCCAATGTGCTTCTGCAGCATGTCACCTGGGCACTGCACAAGGCATGAAGTAAAATACAAAGATCAGTAAGAAATTACCCTGTCCAATAGGGGACCTACCATGTGCCAGGCTCTGTGCTAAGCATCTTAGAAATATTATCTCATTTGATCCTAAGAATAACCCTGGGTGCTACATGGTATTATTATCTCTATTTTATAGTTGAGGAGACTGGTGTAAACTGAGTTTCAATGGTTTGCCCTCAGAGTCATTCACCTGGTTAAGTGTCTGAGGCTAGATTTGAATGCAAGTCTTTCTGTCTCCATGCCTAGTACTCTATCCACTGTACCACTAGCTGCCTCTAGGAGTAGGGAAAATATGCAAAGTACACAAATAGTTATAATACCTATTAGAAGATGATGAGTGCATAAGAAAAGTATTGTGCTGAGAATTTAGGAAAGGGAGAGATGACTCTTGGTTTTCATTCAATCTGTTCATGCAGTAAACAATTATTAAGTGGCAACTGTGTGCAGAGGTTTTGAGAGAAACACAAATCTTGCTCATCTGGAATGTGGCTAAGACCTAAACAGACACAGATAATTATAAAATGCAAATATGCATTAACAATTTGCAAAGTGCTATGAGGGATCCCATAGCTCATGTGCAAAAAGTCCATAGATATTAGTGGATTGCAAGGTCAATATGAGCCATGCAGTGCCATGGCAGTCAAAAACCTTCATGCCATCTTAGGTTGCATCAAGAGAAGCATAGAGCCCAGAACAAAGGAAATAATTTCTAATCCTGGCAAATTCTGCTGGGGTCAAATACCAGTTGGGTCATTATACTCACTTTGGGGTGCCACATTTAAGGAAGGACATTGACAAAATGCAATGCAACCAAAAGAAGTTGACTTAGATGATGAGGGGCTGAAGAATATTCTATATGAGGATGGATAAAGGAACTAGAGATGTTTAGTCCAGAGAGAAGATTTGGGGGAGACACAAAAGTGTGTACTTGGTCTGTCATGTGGAAGAGGGATTTGACATTTTGTTTGGACAGATCTAGAAGTGATGGGTAAGAGACTTCTCTCAGAAGAGGGTGGTAGACTACAAAGTAAGGAATGAGGCATATACTGCCAGAAAAGATCAATATGTCTGTTTTGCTAAATTATTTTCTGTTGGCATTGCAAGATTTGGGGTTGGGGGTGTATTACTGAAAAATAATAATATTTTCAAACAACATTTTAAAAAGAATTTGAAGAGAGAACAGGATCTATGAGCATAGTTCCAAAGGATTAAATGATAAGAAATTAATTTAGAATAAATTGAGTAGTAAATAGAAAGAACCATTACAATAAAACAATGGACACTGTATGTTTTGCAATTACAATGACCAAATTTGGTTCCAAAGAAGATACATGAAAATTGTCCTACCATGGTTCTTTGCAGAGGTGGATGACTATG
This sequence comes from Notamacropus eugenii, assembly GCF_028372415.1. Lineage (NCBI taxonomy): Eukaryota > Metazoa > Chordata > Mammalia > Diprotodontia > Macropodidae > Notamacropus > Notamacropus eugenii. Next base: position 209,842,547 of record NC_092877.1, read on the forward strand.
GGTATGGAAAGCTGTATACCATGTTAGATCTGGGTGGTTTTATTAATTAGGTTTTTTTTCCTCTCTTTTTAAGTTTTTCAAAGGCATAGCTCTCTGGGAGTGGGTAGGGGAAGGATATAATATTCTATATACATTTAAATGTATACGTGTCACCTCTGACAGAATGAGGTAAAAACAAAAAGGGGAAGACAACAAGTATTTATTTATTACCTACTTTACAAATGATGTTTCATTTCATTGATGAAAGATCTTAGTACATTTTTTTAAAAAAGAATATATTTAATAGTAGGAATTCTATGAGATTTCTTGGTCACGAGAACAAGGAGTTTCCTCGATTCAGGGGGCCTTCTGTACAAGACTGTTCAAAGGAGGCTTTAATTATTAAAAAATCCAATATTAACATATTATTTTATGAGAGTGGGTCAAATCAAATCACCTAGCCCTGAAGATCATTTAGATTTAGTTGGTCTAGAAAAGGAGGTGAATTTCAGAGACTAAATTTTTAAAATGAGAACATCCAACTCCATCAGACCATATATCTAGAAATTCTTTCAGATGTTCCCATTTGTGTAAGTACAAGCAGAAAAAGGTAATCGTTAAAAGGCTATTCTTTTCAGCCTGCTTTGATTATGAAATGGAGCTTCAATACCAGTGACATCACCATAGAGAAATAGACCATGTAGACATGACAACCACATATGAACTAGTCATCCCTTTCCAACAGAAGTTCTGAGAGATGTTGCATATTTTTTCATAGAACGCATATCGGGCTTAGATGAATGAGCATGCAGTATTCCCTGGGGCTTTTGGATTAAATGCAGAGTTTAATAATTACTCTAATTACTTCTGTTGTGATTCTACCTTTGAATCAACATCAAACATACAACAATTAGTTGCACTTTCATTTAATCAACTAGTTCTAGGAAAACTGGCTATTATTATTTCTTCTTACACACTTAGGCCTGGAGAACGAGGCCAGATATAAAATATTGTTTAAATTTGGTGGTAAATACCTATTAGCATGAAATGTTACATTTTTCTTTCAGACATAATTTCAGTGCACTGATAACTTTGGAGGGCCACCATTTTATTGTTAGCCTTACTATTTATCTACAAAACATGAGGATTATAGGTAGCTGTGATCCACATTTGCATCACTACTGCATTTCTTATTTTTCCACCTACAAATGTGCTACATCCTGGACCAAAAGAGCTCATTTTTTTTAGTGCAGTTACTGCGGTTTGACATTATTTTAATAGTTTTCTCCTGGCCCACCCAGGCACTACTTGTTACTCCTCATCATCAAGGCTGACAATGAAGGGTGTGTGTGGGATTTCAAGTGCACATAAAGGCCTATTTGCCCCTACTGTCTGTCATGGTGTCTAAAGTTCTCATTATTAGGTTTTATTCTTTTGGGCCAGGAGACGCCTATCCAAATGAAGAGAATTTTTTCCTTGGGAGGCAGTGATATAATACATTATCCAAGAGCAGTAGCCCAATGTAGCAAATTATCTAGCTGTCTCTTTCTAGGAAGCAGGATCCTGAGAGAGTGGTACCCAGGGAAGACTAAATTTTAATGATGGAGGGCAGGAAAGATTTTTTTTTTTAAAAAGGCATTGCCAGGGAGGTCAGATAGTAGGAGGAGTGGGCTGGGATATAAAAGAGCACCACTGGGCATTTAAAAGAAGTGGAAGAAAAACTTTCATTATTCTTCAATCCTACTAGGTCTGTATTCTCATCTCTCTTTCAGATGAGGGACTTGAAATAGAAAATGTAAACATGACCTGACTGATTTCAGTTAGAGCCCAGACTGAAGCAGTAGTTTCTAGCAGTTTCAGTCTTAAATCATTTTGCTCCCAGGGTGATCCTCAGCTCTCTGATGCACCCACAATGCTACTGAAGTTCATTATCCATCTCCTTTAAATGACTGACTTCTCTGCTGAGACTTCCCACAGAGACTGCAGTGAGTTTCAGAGGTGGGCTGGATTTCCATACTGGATCTCTCCCAGTCAAGACACAGCCTGAGGTCACCCACCAACCTATTTCACATGGGAAGGAACAACAAATCCCAAAACATTTTTAGGAAGAGACAAAAGCCTGGAACAATGCATACACTTGTCACTATGTTTCCATCCAGATTCCAAAGACAGCTATTAAAATTCAGGGTGGTCCTTTCCACATGAGTGTGGACAGGGTAGCCAGGGAAATACCTCCAAGTATAACTCAACCAGCACTATTACTGGACCATTTCTGCCATTAAATTTCTTGGTAAGATCTGAAACTTATGAGAAATAAATGTTTCCCTCATAATACTGCAGCTATACAGTTCTGTTTTCCACATCCTTCTCTGTTGTGGCTTCATCAGTCAAAGAAAGTTTGCTATCTATATATCCGGTGACTCAATAGTTTAAAAAGAAAAAAATGTTAATCCTAAATAAAGCCATCCTTTCTCTCTTTTTTTGTCTATATTATGCCTAATCATAGTCTGACAGAAATTTCTACTTTTCAACCAGGTATTTTGACAAACTGTAGACACTCCTAGACTGAAAAATGTAATCAGTAACAATGAAAATAAAAGTTTTTCCTTTCTGTCCTAGGCATCACTAATGTTAGGTGTCAATGATTTATTGGTAAAAACCATTGTCAATGCTGGGCACTTCTATATACCTTCAATAAATAACCTTGGTCCTGGCAGGTAGAGGAAGAGAGGGAGGCGGGAGTTAGTCTAGATCAAGTATCCCTCCAGGGTATTCATACACCTACTTTTTCACTCAGAAATAACTGGGCTGTCATAAGCAAGAACCATAACTAAGATGGAGAGGTGGGGGCTTTTCTCTAGGGCACATTTCAAGATACTGAAAGCATTTATGAACCTTTAGCAGCAGAGAAACAATGCAAAAGCTAGCAAGAATAGTTATGTAAATGTATATGTAAACATATATATATAAATTAGGTAAATATACATTTATGTATATACATATATATAAATTAAGTATAAATATATAAATTAGGCGTATATATAAATTGTACATATACAAATTTGGTATATGTATATAAATTAGGTATACATATATATATATACATATATACAGATAAATAGATAGATGATAGATGGTGGATAGATAGATAGGTAGATAGATAGATAGATAGATAGATAGATAGATAGATAGATAGATAGATAGATAGACAGACAGACAGACAGACAGACAGACAGATAGTGGCCTGGGGTGAGCTCTTCCCCTTCCCCAAAATAGTTTCCCTTGTCCATCCTTATTACAAATAAGTATGTGCTATATTCTTCTTGTGCCAGGTGTAAAACTTCTTTGTTATTTCTATTATGTCAGCATATACTTGACAATACTTGTTGGATTTGGAGGTGGCAGTGGGACAGCAGGTAAGAGGATGATGATGACAATCTAGGTCTCCTCCTTCAATACATTTCTGCTTTCCCTTTCTCAGACTCCTTTTTTTTAGACCCTGTTTCTTTCTCTCTGTTGTACTTCTACTAGACTAACGTGTCGCTGCTTATCGTGACTCTCTTAGCCTGAATTCTAACCTGTATATGGAATCAAGGATCTACGTAAAGACTCAGAGTGATGGTGAAGGAGCCATACACAGAAAAAAATGGTGCCATTTTGTGAGTCAGGTGAACATGAGTTGAGATTTTCTGAACTTCTTTGACTTCCTTGGTAGCTTCCATCCCGACCTTGATTGTACAAGTAGAGAAAAGAGTGTCTAGAATGGAATCTAAAGGGGAAAAAATCATGTCGCTGCTGGCTCCCTCTTCACTGTGTATACTTTTGTACCTAGGCCATCCTCACTCTCATCGCTTTCTCTTTAGATCCTACTTCATATACACTATATTCTAGAATTGATTATAATATTTGCAAATAGCAGTAGGCAACAAAATGTGCCAGCAGAAAAAAAAAACTAAACAAAACCCCACAACACTGAAAAACTTCTGAGGTTTCCTGGTTTTCATCATTCATCCATTCATTATAGACTGTCTAATGAGAAGTACCTTAGCCCAGAATATTAACACTCGGTCAGAATCAGCTGATTTTAACCCATCATAGAAACAATACAACTAAGAATGTAAACCAAGGTCACAGTATTCACATCAGGCCACTCCAGGAAAGAAACAAACATCTTTGCTAGGGTCTCTTTAAACCTGCTTTGGGAAAGAAGGGCCAAATTAAGCCTCAAGTATGTCTGGAATGAGATGAAGAGCTACCTTGGGCTGCACTTGAAAGACAGTCCAAGAATCAATGATTGTCATGGGGGGCAGATTCAGGGACAAGACTGCTAAGCCTCTCTGCCCATCACTTATTCTGTAATCTGTAATTTATCGCCATCAACAGCTTGGTGCTGAAATCTATTTTTTTCAATTTTTTTTGTTATAGTTAGTATATTAGCTAGGATATTTTTATTTTGTCTTGTTTCTTTGTTCCTTTACTTTTAGCATAATCTGAAGTGAAAGCACGTAACTAGGAAGTAAATTCTTTTTGATTTGAGTTAGTTGACATAGAATCACACCATGCAGGTATACCTCACTTTATGCAATAGCTGTTCTCCTGAAAACAATTTCTGCCATTTAGAAAGAAAGTAAAACGTAGTAGAAACAGCACTAGTTTGGGAGGAAGGAAATCAGGTCCTGTTTCAGAACTCTGGGTAAATCACTCCACCCTGCCAGGCCTTTCTTTCTTCACCTACAAAATGAAATTGTTATACAATATGTTCCTTAGCAGTATTGTAAGGGAATGACTAAAAGTGAAAGTCTTAGCTGCTCTGATCAATACAATGATCCAAGACAATTCCAAAGTCAGGATGAAAAATGCTCTCCACTTCTAGAGAGAAAACTGGTCAAACTTGGAGAACAGGTTGAAATATACTTTTTTCTTTCTTTCTTTTTCTTTTTTTTTGCTTTTTTGTATGTATGTTTTCTTTTGCAATGTGGCTAATATGGACATAAGTCATACATGACTTCACATGTATAATCAATAGCATATTGCTTGCCTTCTCAAGGGGAAGAGAGATGGGCAGGAGGGAGGAGAGAATTTAGAACTCAAAATTTAAAAAATAAATGTTAACTTTTTTTACATATAACTGAGAAATGTTTAATGAAATAAAATATGTTAAAAAAACAAAACAAAAAAATGAAGTTGTTTTATGTGTCCTCTAGAGTTCCTTCTGGTTCTGATCACATGATTCTGTTATAAGTTCAATGTGAATAGTGGTCAGCATTGGTGATTCTTTTGGAAAAGAAAACAATCACTTCATATCTATATTCATTTTATCAGGTGACAGTAGAGAAAGCACTGAATTTGAAGTGAAAGGGTCTGGCTTCAAATCTAGTCCATGCCACTTACTAGTAACCTCTGTAATCCTAAGTCATCTACTCTCTCTTGGTCTCTTTTTCTTTATCTGAAACATGTGGGAGCATGAGGTGACCTAGATGACCTCTGAGATCTATTCTAGTTCTAAATCTATGGTCCTATGAAAAGTTTTCCTTGTCTCTCTATGCTCTATGGACAGGCTAGGAGGGAGAAATTTTTACCTCATTGACAGAGCTAGTGAGCAAAGCTGGCAAACGGAGAAGTTCAGATTTTTATATATTAGATTTTCCTAAAGCAAGGTTCACCCATCATTCCAGAACCCAGGAAAACTGTCTTACTGCTAATTATAATTCATGTCTGCCTCCTATATCCATTATTTCAAATGATCATCATAACAAAGTCTACAAGGTCTGGACTTCGCATGTTATTATTCCCATGTTAGAGATGAGGAAACTGAGACTGAGACATTATGCTAATTTCTGAAGGTCACACAGTGGCAAATCTAGGACTTCAGGTCATCCTATTCCAAATATGCTGGGTTTTTTTTTTCCTATTATACTATGTTTTGGCTGTGAAGGCATTCATTTCCCGACCAGTATGCCCATTAGATGGATTCCAGTTCAGGTAATTTAAATGACATATCACTGTATTCTTTTTATTATTTCAATTTTATGTAGTAATCTTTATCATTTCCGATCTAGCACTGCAGTATTTTGTTCACTTAGATAATTCCAGCTTTGATAGGTTATATTATGATGGTGTACCTCATATTGTATATGTCAAAGGGATTCTGGGAATTTGATATTTTGGGCTAAGAGATATTACAGAAGTAGATACTATGTGAAATTTTGTAAGTAAAACAACAACAATGTTACCGTGTATTAAAGAATATAATTTTAAAAGAATTCAATTACAAGCCAGTGTCTGGATTTGTTACTAGTAAATAAATATGCTGAAAAGAATAATTTCTTTTGCCCACTGGTTTTCAAAACATCTTTCTTTTTAAAAATTTAAGATTCCACTTCAAGATTCATTCATTTAGTCTGAATTAGCCACAGCCCGAAGGAAAGGAATGATGCATGTGATCACAGGGGAAGATACCAAGGTGGCCAGTAATCCTAAAATGTGTACAGTGCGACAACGGTTAAATCTCCAAGGCTCTGAGAAATTGCTTGGATGCTCTGGGCAAAAAAGTGTTGGTTCCAGAGTATAATCCTACTGATACACTATGTTCTTTGCAAAAGGTTGTGAAGCCTTGGCCTAATAAGCATAATCTCATTACACTGCAAATAAAAGTTTCCTATTTATCTCCAGATTTCAAATGAATCTAATAAGGCTTATGATACAGTCACCCAATACCCTAATCATATTTCTGCCTATCTAAAAGCAATCAGTAATTGTGTTATAGCAGAACGTGCTGACAATACCTCTGACACAGAAAGGAGAATGAGAGCCCAGCTGTACTAATTAAATTAAATGCTAGGCTGATGGAATACATTTGCTGAAGCTTGGAGAGTATGGGTGCAGAATTAATAAGCATTACAGCTTAGAGCAGGAGATGATATCATAATGGATGCAAGGTTTTGATGTGGAGAGCTTCATTCAGATTCAATGTACCATAATGTACGGATGTGACAGCTGCAAAGGGAGGTGTGGAACCTTGAACAAAGTGCACGGGAACTTTCCCATTTTTTTGTGTGTGCTTCTTGCTGGGGAACAGTATATTTTACATACTCGTGCAGCTGAAAAATGACTCCACCAGTGTGGCTGGTGGAGCTTCTCTGGGCTTTCAGGATTCACTGTTTCTTAGAACCTGGCATTTTCCTGTCCTCACAACATTTCTGGACTTCTTCTGCCTGGCCTCTTTCACATCCATCTCTGTAACTGGCCCCTTTAACCTGGTTTTTAGGCTCATTTTTAGATTTAAGAAAATGAATTCGAAGCAGGTGATGGAAAGGACATTTAAAGAAGAAAAAGAAAAAATGCTTAACTTCTCCTCCCTGTCGAAAAAATAAAGGAACCACGCAGTAGGATGAGCAAATGGTCTATTGGTCTGTGGGTGAAAAACAGGCTGCCTCTGTTTCTACAGCTGGACTATTCCAAGAGGAGTTAGGAGGATTTGGAGATGTCTAAGGACCACTTGAATTGATCCAGGTCTGTGCATCTCCCCCAGCTCAGCGGTTATTGAACACAGCCCCAAGCCCTACTGCTGCGCCCGTCTCTCATCTGACCAGCTCGGCTCATGCCAGCACAGCACAATTTCTTGCTCATAAATTAGCTGTGCTATCTCGCAGGCTGCAGTGGCGGGGCCATCATGCCAGCCCCGCCAGCGAGGCCAGCCAGAATTCATTATCATGAGAATTTTGACAGGATATTAAATTTACTAATCCTGAACTTTCCAGACTGACCCCTAACTCAAGAACAGACAATGCTGATGTTTGCTGGCAAAACACGCTCTCCGGTTTCTCTATTTCTGGGCCAGCTCCATTGCCGCACACACACACGCGCGCGCACACACACACACACACACACACACACATCTCCTCTCTCACATACCACACACAATCTCATTCCCACAGAGTTACATTCGTACGTGCGGGTGGACAGCTCTCACTATGACGCTTTCAGACAGTCCTCCCTCTTTACTCCCTTCATGCCAGGTTAATTTAAAAAAAAATCATGCCACATAAACATCCCTCTGTGTTTGCATTTGGGTTTACAAGTCACATCATATGCACCACATCTGTATTTACTCACTCATTCAAAACATACAAACACATACATAAACTTTCTCACAGACACACAAATGAGTACACAGGCCACGTGTATAATCTTCCCCACACACATCATTTTTACTAATGCTAGCTTGTTTGGGGGCTGGGCATCCATGTGTTTGTCACCTATAATTCACCATAGGGCCACTCAGTTCTACACTCTCACTTGCATCTGTTAAATAAAAAGAAAAAAAATACCCTAACAGGCTTATTTTGTTTTGAACTGTCTGTCTCATCATCTGCACATTCTCACTCTCCCTTCACAAATCAGGCACTGTACATATGTTTAGATAACAAGTGCTACCCTTTGTTTATTCTTCTATGAATAAACCACAGAGCTGCATTGGGCTCCTGGAATATTTTTAGAAAGTTTAGGGTATTACAGCAGATTTTAGCATATTACCCATTCATAAGCTTTCTGCTTTACAAGAACAACAACAAAAAAAAAGGGGGGGGGGGGAATCTCAGCTTTCTACTTACATTCTGCCAGTTTAGCCTTTAAATAATTCAGCATTAAAATCTGGTCAGTTCTGCTACCTAACCGAAAAACTCCTGCAAACACAGTGCCAATTAAGTTGCTGAAAACAGCAGATTTCCACTGATACTATACAGATAAAGCTGACCATTAAATTGCAATTTAACATCCCCAGGCAGCAGTAGCTGCTGACAACCTCTAAAGCTTGTAATCTCATTTAACCCCCTCCTGTCATGAGCAGGCCCACCCCTTTAGCATAATGCAGACCAAATTAGACCTGACATGGCAACAAGAGAAATAAAAACCTCTTTAGCTTAAAAGTCATGCCACAGTGGGCAACCCTGACCTTCAGTTTTCCCTCACACAGCCCACTCCTTTCTCCAGGGACCCCATAGACATTTACGTTTAGAGAGACTGAGAGAGACAGAAAGAAGGGGGAAGAAAACCTCAGCCACAAGGCAGTTGGATTTCCCTTGGGGCAAATTACAGAGAATTTTCCTAGACAATGGAAGAAAATTTCACCTGGGCTTTTTCAAGTCTTTCTTTAGTAATAAAAGATGAACCCTGATCGTTCTGTTCAAACTACTTTGGCTCAATATTTTCCTTTGCCTACCGTGCTCTCTGACTTAGAAGCCAGGGGACATCTCTGTTGGAACACAGAGTTCCCCACTCTATGCCTTAGACTCCTTGCATTTTAAATGAGGTCATCTTAGCTGGTGGCTGAAGTCTTCAAAGCCATCTCCTGTAACTGGCATTTACTGGAGTTCTGTTTTATAAGGAAGTCTGTCTGCTTCTAAGATCCCTGAAAGCAAACAACTCTTGATTCAGTCTTCTGCACAAATTCCACTTGTTTGGTTAAAGAAAAAGTGGGGTGGGGGTAGAATCGATAGGAATAGAAGTTGAGAAAAAAATACTAAGATTTTGTCCATATTACTTACAAGTAATCACTCCACAGAATTGCAGTTTGTTTGTAAAAGAACATGAAGCATTTATTTCTTTACTATCAATTTCTGAAACAGATTAACTAAACCATTTTCGCTGAATGGTTATAACCAAAGGAAATTGATGTCTGTTTCTTTCCTTTAGCAAGCAATCACCAACCATTCCCTCTTAGAACTCTGTATCTATAACATAGTGAGCTATTATACTTTCACAGCAAAAGTTAGAAGAACATAATTTGGAAGTTTGTGGTCATGTTTTCAATCTGACAGTGTTATGAAAAGCTTCCACCTGTTTACTTCATTCTGTGTTCCTCCTGCCTTCATACCTGATGTACATTTTGATTGCCCCAACAAAAACTTTTACAATTCAAAGCAAAGTTAATACAACAAAAAGATTCCCCCCCCTTGCCCAGTTTAATCAATGGCAATTTGACAAACAAATGTGAATAAATTATGTTTCAAGCAGCCCCTTATTTTCCCTCCCAAATCTCCGCAAACCAAATCAAATCCAAATCCAAGATGCCTTCAAGTGGAGAAAGTTCTTGATCTAACCGAAAAGTCTGCTTAACTTTGCATCTGTCTACAGAGCCTGTCTCTGGCTACCCAGCTCCTACTTTGCACTAAGATCATTCAGTAACTTACCAATGTACGTTCCCAGAGGCCCCCACAGCTGGAAGAAACTTTCAGTCCTTCTAGAAACTGCAGTACTAAAAGCAGCAGACTCATTACCTGGACACATGGCTTTTCATTACTCCACTTCTTTAGATGCCAGCTCTCCTGTGCTGCTGATCAACTCAAATTCTGAACTCCCCCCCCCCCCCCTTTTTTTGATGTTTGACTAAAGTTAGCTAAAATTGCTAGAAGGAAACCGCATAAATGTTTATTTCGACTTCTCTGTACGGCAGTGTAGTGAAGCCCTGCCTGCCCAAGCCTCTTTAGCAATGGAGTGGTTTATTTAATTTGTCAGTATAATAGAAGCAGCTGAATGAGAGACAGAGAATGCAGTGTGGTATAAAAGAAACAAAAGCTAAAAGTACCACTATTTTGATTCTCTTTTTAAAATTACTTCCAAAGTGTGGTATCTATTGTGAAGAATAATGCTGAACAAAGCACAGTGTCTTGGCAATATTCACAGAGCTTATTCACACACAGCCAGTTCTGTCTGTACATTCAGAGGTAGAATACACTTATAAATGATGTATTGGAAGGACTATAGTTTCTATTGTATTCCCAGTGTAAACAAAAAGACAGACAGAAGCTGAATGGCATATGGGCAGCGAGGCCACACTTTATTCAACCATTCCAGTAGTATTGTGAAGATAAAATGTAATGCTTAAAAAGAAAGAAAGGAAGGGGAAAAAAACACAACCTCAAATTGGAGGAAAGAAAAAAAAATCCAGAGTTAATTTGATAAAAGAAAGATACACTGACTTGCGTTGATTCTTCCCCATCATACCTCTTCCTCTCTTCAGCATAAATTAACCCAGATTTAGTTGTCTGAATTGGGCAAGGGAAAACTTTTAGACAGAAAAAGAGATTCCAGGTCAGTGAGAAGTGAAGGTCTCAGCTTAGCAGAGCTACCACAAGGGGATGGGGGATGGAGAATGGGAGGTGGGAGTTAGGGGTTGCAGTCTAGGTAGAAACAAGGGAGGGGTGTGTTCAGGGTCAGTGGAACAGGACCCAGTTGTTTGTTTAAAATGAAAGAATCTCTATCTCCTCTCTCCTCTTCTTCCCCTTCCCCTGCCATGGTGGTTTCATAATTAGTAATGACTTTGGGTCAACCAGGACCTTAGAAAACAGGGAGAGACTTCTTGTTGCTGGACCCTATGTTTACTGGAGTTGATGGCCAACAGGTTCTCTTTCCAGTAGCTGAGGTCAGCATCTTTTGTCTGGTGTTTGAGACTCTGGGTAGAGGTTCAGACCTTGGGCTCCCCCTTTTCCTCATCCAGTTCTGCAGTTTTCCTTGGATTAGCAGAAAGAGATGGAAAAACAACTATAGAAAGAGGAACAGAAGAAGATGCATTTCTTTCCAATGGATCATTTGATGCCATCATTATAGGCATGTCATTGCCCTTTGCATGGGGCAGAGACAGTGGAGAACTGATCAAAAAAATTCATTTTCTCTGGGATTGACCTCTGCAGTGAGGAGTTTGGAAGATCCGAGATGCCCACTCTGACCCCCTTCTACTGCTGTCCCTCATTCTCTATCCTACCCATCTCCCATCCCTTGGCTTCCCACAAGGTTGAGAGCTGTATGATATATCATGGGACTTGAATGTGCCATCATCTTCGCTTAGCTCCCTCTACCTAAGAGTACGGGGTTCATGCCAATGTTAAAGAGAGTTGAGAAGGCAAAGTTATTCTGGAGTGAGGAGGGAGCAACAGAGTATGTGACAAGGCACTCTTGTTTCAGAATCTGGTGACTGGATAGCAGTGCTGCTGCCCCCAAGACTACCTCCACCCCACTTTCTGCTCAAGGAGGGAGAGCAGAAGGAAGTATCTATTGGCTAGAAACTTGGCCTCTCTCATTTCTCTCTTCTTGGGATGGCTGCTAGGTCTTCTGCCACCCCCAAGGGCTAGTTCATCCTGGATTTGGACACCTAATCTATCATTTTGTTAGTAGCCCTAGAACATCCACTATCCCAGAAGAATTTTTCCTGCCCTAGGATCCTGATTACATCAGGAAATTCTGTAAAAGTTGGAGGATATTACTTAAAAAAGAGAGAGGTACCGATACCATTCAGCTTTTTGTGGTCTCAGAATCTTTCCTGCACTCACAACACACCTACAAGTGTGATAAATTATATTATAAATTATATTTATACACACACACACACACACACACACACACACATACACACACACACTGCTTCCCCCCAAAATACCTGGCTTTGGAAAGTGCTTTGATTGTTGTCCTAATAAATTAACCTTTCCAAATAAGCTTCATGTTTCTTAAGTTTGAGCAAACACTGCATATTGACACACAGACCTCTGAGGGGGAAGGAGGGAAGGGAGTTCCTAACAAGCAGGTAGGAGGATGAAGGCGAACACTGAAAAGGGGTTGTCACGAAATTAAGGAACCTTGGAAATGCTCAGAATTTTCCAACATTTGAATTCACTACTTCATTACATGTAAAACTTTTCTATATATTGTAATGGGTTTGTACTTACTCCAGGGCACATACCCATTTATGGGAACTCTTTTCTTTCCTTTATTTTTTAGAAGATTCATAATCAAAAGGAGACTATCCAAAGACATCCTGCAGTTAAGGCACTATAAATTATTACTTTGGTACAATGGGAAGAGTGCTAGATTTGGAGTCAGAGGACCTGTGCTTGAAACCCAACTTTGCCAACCTGTGTGGCACTGGACATTTTCCTTGAAAAATGAGGGGGTTGACATAGATGGTCCTTTCCAGTCCTAAATCCATGTTCCTGTTTTATTTGCTAGCTTCAGGTAAAAAGTACATTTGGAATATTGATTTTCTTATGGTAAAATATTTTCCAGCACTGATGCCAACATGGGAGGGGGGGGGGAAAGTAGTTTAGGGACTTCACAATGAATCTAAATATCATTCTCCTTGGCTAAACTCATCAAGAATTCACATTTGGATAGTATACTCAAAATAGTTACGTTATGTATGTCCATATACATAAAAGAGAAGGACTAAGTCGATTATCCTGATAATTCAGTACAAAACTAATTTTTCATTGAATTACCAAGTAATTAAATGATTTATTTTCATTTTTGATTGAATTTTCTGGATAATTACCTCAATTCTTCACAGTCTGACTATATAAGCAAAGTGAAATGGAAAGTAAGGTAATTAGTTACCAGATAATTCAAGCAAAAAAAATCTCACTTTTGCCACAATTATCTGGATATTTCAGAAGGAAACATTTGGTGGGGGTAAAGGAAGGGGTACTGTCTCAGGGTTCAATACGATTATTTCAGTCTCTCATTTGGCTTAACATATGCAGACACAGTCAGATGTTGTACACCTAAGGTAAAATTTTAGAATTGAAGTCCAGCATTCATGAAAGTAAGGAATTACAAAATACATATTGGAAAATAAATGAAAACCACAGATTGCTCCTATGAAGTAATGACAGAAAAGGGGCCATACAAATGAAATCTGATCATTCACAAGCTTACTGACATTCAGAAACACAACACAAGTAAGTTTCCCATTCACTCCCCACATTCACGATGGCCTGAAATATAAAATAATGTGTCAATCATCTTTCTCATGACTATAAGATTTATTTTCTTTAAGAATATTCAGGAATGTACTGGAAAATGTTTAACAACCAGCTCCCCAGGAAAAATGTATGCACGACACATTTTTTAAGTTAAATGCATTATTCACATTTTTTCATCACTTTAAGTCTAGACATATAACAAAACAAGAAATCAAGCTCCAATCTGTAGCATTTGACAGTTTCCAACATGTAAATAAATACCTACGTATATAACAATTGGCTCACAAAAATAATTATTTGTTCTTGGGACGCTCCAGCATGCCCTTGGCATATGTCTGGTCAAAAGTCTTCCATGATTCCCTACTGCTTACTGAATAAAGCTGAAATTAATTTACTTGGTATTGAAGGGTCTTCTCAATCGCAAATCAGCCTCTTTTCCATCATTACCTTATTATCATTTTCTATTCTCAAATTGAGCTAAAGAGCATCCCCCATACACACTCATTACTTTCCTCTCTGTCTTTGCCAGCACTACTTCCTGTACCTTACATAGTCTTCATTCACCTCTGCCTGGCGAATCATTAACTATCCTTTAAAGACCAACTCAAAAGCTGCCTCTTCTAGAAAGTTTCTCCTGAACCTCCTAACTGCTATGGCACAGATACTTTGTACTACTCTAATTCACTTATCTAGTATTATTTTTGTACTACAGTTAGCTTCATGTATGCCTCCTCCCACCTCACCTCCATTAGATTCTAAGATTTTTGAGAGTAGGGACCATCTTATCTAAAGTGCTTAATACATGTTTTTTGGTTGAATGGAGGACATAGAGAAGATCTTTTTTTTAATCATGCAGAGGAACTACAAATAGAAATAAATATGTCTGGAATATTGTCCAATATGCAGTCCTGACTTCTTTCATTTTTCAGTCTTATGATCCTATGATTATAATCTTCCCAACCCATACCCAGTCAGTATGGTAATTATAGAGATTCATAGATGTTCTCCATTGGGTAGGATTCTCTGTTTATGTTTATTTCCCCACATTCTTTATTTTTTCATCCTGTAGGACATTCCTTGATGAAAATATGAAGCAGGAAAAAAACAACTCTATAGCAAGCATATATATGTTGTTCTTATCCTCTAATTATGCATCATTTTGGGAGCGGCTTTTACTCTCATTAATTTGAATCAGTTCCTTGTATGTCTTGGAAATGAGACATTTATCATAGAATGTTGCTGCAGAGATTCCTTCCTTCCCACCCATTTTCTGTTCCCTTCTAATGTTGGCTGCATTGACTTTGCTTGTGCAAACAGTTTAAAATTTTATGTTTAAAAAATGGTCCATTTTATCTTATGTCCATTTTATATTCTCTGGCCCTTATTTGTGACCATATAATGTTAAAGGACCTTGAGGAAGATCCTTTAGACTTGAATAACCTCAATATGTGGAAGATTTACAGACAGACATGGACAAAATGCATGCAGAGAGAGGTTTGAGTGGGTTACAATTTGTATTGTTAATGGGAGTACTGACATTAATAAAATCATAGATCCACTATTGAATTGAAGTGTAATCCTCACCCTGATTTCCATAATGAGTCATTACCCATAATCACAATAATTTCCTATTAGGAAATCACAAAAATTTCCTATTAGGAAATTTAGTCAGAGGTGGCAATCCATTCCACTCACTTCAACTTCTATTCCACATGGGGAGGGGAAGGGCACAGGGAAGGGGAATGGTAAAAGTATTCATGTAACACTTACTATATGCTAGGTACTGTGCAAAGTGCTTTACAAATATTATCTCATTTGATCCTAAGAATAATCCTGGGAACTAGGCATTATTGTTTCATGCAAGGAAGAAACTGTTCTTATCCCCATTATACAGTCAAGAAAATTGACAGAGGGAAAGTAACTTGCCCAGGGTCACACAGCTAAGTGTCTGAGGCTGGATTTGAATTCAAGTCTTCCTGACTCCATGCCCAGTGCTCTATTCACTATGCCAGCAACTGCAATAGCAGTATTGCTTATGACTTTTTCCCTAGCTTTTGGGAGAAATCTGCTACAATTTGCTCCAGACAGAGTCGCACGATATTTCCAATTCTTATTGTGCAAACATATGTAACTGTGATCAACACAATGACCCACTCCACTCCCAAAAGACTCATGATGAAAAATGCTGTCCATTTCCAGATAGAAAGCTGATAGTCTTGGGGTACAGATGAAGTACATGTTCTTTCTTATTTCCTTTTATTTTTTTCTTCCTTCCTTCCCTCCTTCTTTGACATGGCTAATGTGGAATTTATTTGGCATAACTATACATATTTCCAGTAGGTTTTGTTTTTCTTGCCTTCTCAAGAGCAAAGAAAAGGCATAGGGAGAGAGATAATTCAGAACTGAAAATAAAAAATTCAATTAAAAAAAGAAAACCTATGTAACGTATGACTGGTTACCACGGCATTTAGTCTTGGAAGCTTCTCAGCAGCTAATATTGGAAGCATCATGATACTCTGGAAAGAGTATTGAATTTGGAATTAGAGGATCAAAATCAGGATCCTGGCTCTGATACGTGACCTCAGGGAAGTGATTTAATCTCTCCTGACCTCAGTTCTTCATCTTTAAAGTGAGAGGCTTGGATTAGATGATGGCTAAGGTATCTTCCAAGTCTAAACCTATGACCTTTGATCTCCCTGATTGGTGTCCTCTTCCAGGACTTCCTAATAGAAAATCTGAATTGGACTTATATCTAGCTTTCCCCAAAGGGCCATTTATTAGCTTCAATGCAGGTTTAAGGCTTCCAAGGCATTCAACATGGAACCAGTTTATTAGAGAGGCTCTTATCTAAGATCGCAGGCAATCAAGAAAACTTTTACCTCAGTGGACCCCAATGTTTCCCCAGGGACTTATACAGTAGCTCCATTACAGCAGTAGCTTTTGCCTGAGTTAATTTTCCTTCCTTCCTCCTCACCCACTCACATAGGAAAAACATATAGAATTGCTATCAAGTTAAACAACACACTCCTTTGGTGAAGAATTATATTCTTCAGGGATGAATGGTAGCATCAATTTGGGGCTGAGGCCCCTCTGACGCGGGGAAAGAATTTAAGAACACAAGAGATTTGATTTCTATACCTTGGTACCTGTACAGACTCCCTGACTACCCTGCTAGCATAGGGTATAGTCATGGCTCTGTCTTTTTCCTCAGTTGCTTCAGTTTTGGGGCTCTGAGATTCCCAGCCATGCTGACTTTTGACTCCCTCTCAAGGCTCTATTGATCTGCCTTTACTACTGCTTCCCCGGCTCCAAATGGAATATATGTCTGCCTCTCTTTTTCTCCTCTCCCCTCCTCCCTCTCTTTTTCTCTCTTATCCCCCTTCCTTCTCCCTCTCCTCCTATTGCCTATCTCCTCTTTCTTTTCTCCTCCACTCTCTAGCTTTCTTTCTCTTTCTTTCCCTCCCTCCTTTCTCTTTCTCCTTCCCTCTGTCTTTCTCTGTCTGCCTCTTTCTCCTCTCTCTTCTCTCTCTGTTTTCCCTCTCTTTTCATTTCTCTCTTCCTCTCCCTCCTTCCCTCTCTCTGTCTCTCTCTATCCTCTTCTTTTCATCTCTTCTTTTTTCTCTGTCCTCTCTATCTCCCACTTTCCATCTCTTTCTCCTCTCTGTATCTGTCTCTCTTTGTCTCTCTCTTTCTTTCTTTGTTCCCTCTCTCTGTCTTTCTCCATCTCCTTTTCATCTCTCTTCTTTTTTCTCCTTCTCCTCGTTATCTCCCTCTTTTCCTCTCTTTCTCTTTATCCTTCTCTCCCTGTCTCTGCCTCTCTCCGTCTCTGTCTGTCTGTCTTTCTCTGTCTCTCTCTTTCTCTCTGGCTCTCTCTTATACATATATGGCATTGACTTGGTCCCTTGCTCCTGTCCCTCTGTGCTATACATAGGTCATTTAGCAGCTCCAACGTTCTGCTGGCCAGCTGTTACCAGCCACTACCATCCCCTCTCTCTCCAAGCTCATTTCTTTTCTGGTCAGAATGCAGCACTGTTTATTTGATATCTAGCTACTGTTAAGACCAAGGAAGTGTGTTATCTGTTAGAGGCAGCTGGGTGGTGCAGTGGATAGCGCACTAAGCCCAGAGTCAGAAAAACCTGAGTTGAAATCCTGCATCACATACTCACTATATGACCCTGTGCAATCCACTTAACCTCTGCGTGCCTCAGTTTCCTCATCAATACAATGAAGATAAATAAAAGCACCTACCTCCCAGGCTGATTGTGAGGATCAAATGAGATAAATTTTTAAAGTGTTCTACAGACTTTAAACCACCATCTAAATATTAACTATTATTATTTTTGTTAATCATTCAAAATTTTCCTGTGTGACTGTCAACACTAATAAGTTACCTTTTAATGCTATTTCCTCAACACAAGTTGTCCTTTAACAACAACATCTCCCCGGAACAATTTAACGTTGCTCTCAAAAATTCTAGAAGGACGTTCAAGAATGACTTTCAGGAGCAAGCCTCCTCACTCATAAAACTACACTAGGAACTAAATAGATGTTCTAAAATAATTAAAATGCAGAATCTAGGCTCTCAGATGGCTCACATTCTGATGTGGGGATATGAAATCTAGGCATACAGTAGAGTTGTAGGTTATAAGAGTGATGTTGACATTTCAAAGATCCAGACTGGGAAACAGTTGACCCAGACAAAAACTTAAGTGAACATAGAACATTTGGTAAATGTTTATATTAACAAGATCATGACAAAAGACATGGTGGGCAGAGTAATGGAATTCAAATCAGAGGACTTGGGTTGGAATCCCAGCTCCACTATTTGCAGCTTATATGGCCATGAACATGTCATTTAATCTAAATGGCTCCTAGTTCCTTATGTTTAAAAGAAGGAGATTGGACTAGATGCCTCTAGAATCCATTCCACCTCCAAATCTATGATCCTATGATACTTCAGGATTGCCACCTGCAAGAATCAATTTTTACAAACAATTAAAGAAATGTCAACTTAAAATGCTGGCATGTTGCTTTTTCACTTTACTGTATTACTAAAATTAACTAAAGATTGAGTCTATTCAGATTTTAAAATCTCATCAAAATTATGTCTACGCAAGTCAAATGAAATGAATGTTGAAAATTTATCCAATGGATTTAAGTAATTCAGAAAACTGATTTGGATAATTCATGCCATCTAAATACTGTAAATCCCACCCCACATAGTCTAAAGAGTCTAAACTAAGTAAAAAATACCATCAAATTACCTTCAGGCACCTATTCCCTTCATAAAGATGCTATTATTTTAGACAAAATTTTCCATTCCAAATATAACAAAATTCTTTGACGTTACATAGCAAGGTTAATTATGAAATGCAACTACTCCACAATTAGTACGGGAAGTATTTCAATTTTGTCTGACATGGCCAGTTATAGGCAAATAATGATTCTATCACTAAATTTGATGAATAACACTCCACATCCCCAAATCACCATGCATGTTAACTGTCACTGATGTTTTTATTTTTTAGCCAACTGGCTTATGACTAAAGTGTGTGTTGGCAACTAAATTGCCTCTCCTCCTGAAAAAACAAACAAACGTACTTTATTGAGTAATGTTTGGGAAAATCTCCTACGATGGTTCATTGTATCTTCAACCTAACAATTCCAGTTAATTCCTGTGCATTCTGTCAATGAAGAACTCAGTCAACAAACATTTATCTAATGCCCACTGTGGATGGAATACCAGATAAGAATTAAGAAATCTGAATTTTAGTTCTCACTTTTCCACTTTGTGACCTGGGACAAATTGTTTTATTGCCTCAATTTCTCCACCTTTAAAATGGACATAATTTCTATCCTAGCTTGATTATATACTCTTCATCTCATAGGATCAGAGATCTAGAGATGGAAAGGACCTCACAGGTCATGTAGCCCAAATGTATTTAAGTACTATCTCACTGTATTTATGTCCTAGGAACATTGAAATATTCTTATAATAATTATTTTCATTAGGTAAAAAAACTGTGAAGATAAATGAAAACTGTGAAAGTCTTTTTAGACTCTGGAGAAAGATACGACAGAAATTCAAAATAATTTTAAAATACATTTGAAGAGAGCATCAACCAAGTTAAAGAGCCATCATAACACATGGCCTTTCCCCTACCACCACCCCAAAGCTTAATTTGTAATATTTGAAAATTTTATTTATTCTTATGCAGAGCCACAACTAGGGCAGGATAAATGAAATTTTGCTTCAGGGTGTGAAAAAATAGAGTGTGCTAAAAGAACCTTCAGTCTTTCAGCAACAGAGAAATTACTAAGCTTAGCACATAGTAAGAAAAATTACTACCAGATGGCTTTTGCTTCTTCCTCCTGACAACCATCCATGTACCTTTCATCCCAAGCTTTCACTTTCCCCTAGCTTAGCCCTACCCTTCTCCACCTCCCCTCTCACCTGAATCAAGCACTCATTTTATCTTGCTAGCCACAAACGTGTTTTGTGCAACTGACCCAGGACATAGATATGGTCAGTTATTGCTGTATATTTTATGTCATAGTCTTAACTACATTGAGAATGTTGAATTCATTCAACCTGCCCTATATCTTTTTCTATCACATGTTTAGCAGATATACCTAGTTATAAGTGGTACAATTCAGACTCAGATCTCAGTTTCTCTAAGTCCCACTATGATGCTAATCTTATAACATTAATCTACCATCTCAGATTCTATAAGTCCCACTAAGATGTTCAATAGCAATGAGGGCTTCACACTGTGTTTTCTGACTTTAATTTCAAATTATTGGGTCATGGGATGTTTGGGATTTCCATGTCCCTTGAAAAGAGTAACTGAAAAAGAAATTCATATTATTACCAGTGGACTGCCTGATTCATTAGATTAAATGGCAAACTCATTTAAACAAAATCAATTCCACACTCTTTAATTTTTATCAACCCTTCTCTTTCTCTGTATTTTTTTCACGTGCTTCAAAATTCCTTCCCAAATGCATAGTATTAAAAAGCTCTCTGTTCTAATCCTTTCCCTAGCTACCTCAATTAATCACTTCTTTATTGCAGAACTTGGCTTCTTGCCCTCTGATTCACTAACAAGCATTTACCTTCTTTTCATTTTGCTTTCATAAATGCGGTCCCCTTCTTTACCAGCTAGTCCTTCTCTGCTTTCATGCTTCCATTTTCTCATTGCTTCATTTCTTTCACTATCTATCCCTTCTGTTCATTTTCCTTTTATTTCATTGTGAGCCCCTTGACAGCAGTGATTATCTTTTGCCTCTTTTTGCTTGTCCCAGTGCTAGTGCCCAGCACATAGCAGGTACTTCATAAATGTTTATCAGATGAATGAATGAATTTAATGTTTTAAAATTCATTAATTCATTCAGCACCTACTATGTACAAATCATTGATTAGATTTTCTCTTAACTTTCTACTGCTTTGTTTTTAACATTCTGCTATTTTGTTCTTAACTTTTTGTTATTTTGTTTTGTAGTTGTTGCTAAAGAAATTCAGTCTGTCTGACTCTTCATAACCCCATTTGGGGTATTCTTAGCAAAGAAACTGGAATGGTTTGCCATTTCCTTCTCCTTTTACAGAGGAGGAAACTGAGGGTTAAGTGACTTGCCCAGGGTCACTCAGTTAGTTAAGTGTCGGAGGCAGAACTTGAATTCAGGTCTTTCCAGCTTTAGGCTCAGCTCTATTCATTTTGCCACCAAGCTCCCTAATACGTTGGATTAGAAATCAACATTTGCATGGCCCCAGCAGTGACCTTGCCATTTGCTCACTTTCTTCTTCTGTCAAATGGGGATCACACCTCTTCTTTACAGGGTATTATACTAGGGGAATAAAATAATACATGTGAAAGACATTCAATAAGCACAAAAAGCATATGTGAAACAAGACACACAAAGTACTTGACAGGCATAAAACACTATATTAATGTCAGTTTTTATATGATTTCAAAGTATTATTACCTTCATCATTACCGTTTTATATTTATCATTTCATTATCATATTATTTTCATCATTTCCATGCCCCTAGCTTCAAAATGATTGCTGTTGCAGGACTATTTTAGAATGTTAATTTTCAATATCTAAAGGACCCATCTATGCAATAAAGTTGTGTTTCATGGCTCAGTGATATGTGATTGACTCAACTACCAATTCATGTAATTACAGAAGATATAGACATCTTAGTTGAATCAATTAACCAAAAGCACAAAGTAGGTATGAATAAGTCCTTCCTTAATTAACTCAAGAGGATTGTAGGATTTGGGGCACTAGACGAAAGGCAGATGATGCTACATAGGAAACAACCTATGACTGGTGGAAAAGATCAATTGATACCTCTTCTGATTACTTATGACAGTAAGACAATTTGGAGTCAGCCAGTCAAATCTAGTAGGAAATAATTCTAGTTTGGAGGACACATGGGCAAATCACTTAACCTCTGTGTGCCTCAATTTCCTCACCAGTAAAATGGCGGAAAGTGATTCATTGGCTGTAGTAGCAGAGTGGAGAGCATTTCCTAGCTTAATCTAGGAGCTGTAGGAATTAGAATGGACAAATGGAGAAATTCTAGGATTGGACCTTCTAGGCACTGAGGAAAGGCATCTGGAATAATACCTGGGCTAAGACTCCTGGAGAAGAGGAAGACTTCCTGGGTCATATTGAAATTCCAGATCAAGTCTTGTGAAGAGATGAGCAGGGTTTACTAGACAACACCAGGTTCAAGTCTGAGCAGGAATTAGAGCTTCTAAGTAGCAATGCACAGAGTTATGATATGGAGGAACAAACGCAGGTCTTCAACTATACTGGTACTGTGAATTATCCAAAATGTGTATTCCAGAGGGAATTCAATTCTCCAATAACCTCAGTTGGTTCCTGCTGATGGGTCTGGTATGAGTCTTTTCTGTTTTTGTAATTTATATGAGGTTAAATAAAACCTA
Source organism: Notamacropus eugenii (assembly GCF_028372415.1). Lineage (NCBI taxonomy): Eukaryota > Metazoa > Chordata > Mammalia > Diprotodontia > Macropodidae > Notamacropus > Notamacropus eugenii. The sequence continues at coordinate 209,865,235 of NC_092877.1, forward strand.
TCCTGTCTTTGATATTTTGTTAGCCTGAATGCTTTGCACAGTAACTAAGAATGCTTTCACCATTTCAATGGAAAATTAAGACATATCTACCCAGGGGAGACCCAATAAAGAGAAATTTTGGAATGATATACTCTAGCCCAGGCTTGATTGAATCTGATCCCCATAAATTCAGAACCACAGGTTATATAAATGTAGAATATAGAAGATTAGAGCTGAAAGGGACTTTTAAGATGGAGAATGTTAGAATAGCTGAAAGAGACCTTAGAATAGAGTAGGCCAAAACTGGCAGGTACTTTGAAAACACCATCTATCTTGGGCAATCTTAAGTTGAGGTTCATGAACTTATTTTTAAAAATATTTTTGTAACTATTTCAACATAATTTGTTTCCTTTGCAATCCTACATATTTATTTTATTCATTTAAAAACATTATTCCAAGAAGAAGTTCATAGACTTCACTAGACTTTCCAAGGGGTCTATAACTTTAATCTAATCTAACTTCATCATTTTACAAGGAAGAAACTGAGACTCAAAGATGTAGAAAATGTCACTACGGTCTCCCCAAGCTAGTGGCCCTCATTGCCCCCAAATAGCTAACTGTGTGGTGGTGTCTGTTCCACGGAAACTGTAACGGAAACTCAGAGTAGCTTCTCCCATTCATCACTGACATTCTGCTTGAGTCAATGACTAGCCTTTGGACCACCTGGATGAGTCAAACTGATTATCACCTTTGGTCTTTTCAAAGCCTTTCACCTCCCCCGCAACTACTGTACAAACAGATAGCCATTGCTCTGTACTGTGGATCCCATTGTAGAGACCAGGTAAACTGAGGCCAGGCTGGTAATGATTAAATTAACTCATGACAAAACTCCTCTTTCTTTACCTTTTACCCTCTTCCATACTTCGAATGCTGTCCTGCTCCAGCTAGGGGCTGTTTGCTCATTTTCTTATAAAAAAATTAATGCTGCCTTTTATTTTCACATTGCTGTCATTTCCAAATACATCCCTTCTCCAGGAGGAGGCAGGTCAGCAAAAGTAACCAATACTTTATTTAAAGTTTATGCAATGCTCCTCTCTAGGTGTTGTAGTATGTAGAGCACTAGTCTTGGAAGCAGGAAGGGTTGAGTCCAAATTTTGCCTTGGACACTCAGTAATTGTGTGATCATAGAGAATCCTTTAACATCTCTCAGCCTCATCTGTAAAATGGGGATGATAATAGCACCTTCCTCAAAGAGTGGTAAGAAATGAGATAAAATCTAAACCTTAAAGCTCTGTGTAAATGACAAACGTTAGCTTTTAATTATAATAAGATCTTTGTTGTTGTTTTACAACATGGCTAATATGGAAATATATTTTGCATGATTTCACATGTATAATTGATATCATGTTTCTTGCCTTCTCAGAGGGATGGGAGAAAGGTAGGCAGGAAGGAAAGAATTTGAAACTTAAAATATTTAAAAATTAATGTTAAAATAAAGTATAATTATTTAAAAATTGTAATAAGATTCTATTAACAGGCATTTTGATGCTTGGTATCATGTAAACAAAACATCTGAGTCATGAGATAATATTCTTCACTTTTAAGCTCAAAATTTTAATGTCCTAGAGATACAGACTATGGGAAGAGCTTTGCCTTCACTTTTCTTTAGATCCTTCTAAAATACCTAGCATAAAGACAAGTACATTGTATTTTGGAGCTGGAAGGGACCTTAGAGGTCAATTAGTCCAAGCTCCTCATCACAAGTGAGGCAGGGTAGAATAGTGGAAAGATTACAGACCTGAAATCAGGACCCCAAGATTTAGATCTAACAAGAACCTTTAAAAATCAATAAGGCTATTCAGCCTGCTTTAACTTACGGATGAAGAAACTGAGACACAGAGAGGTTAAATGACTTGCCCAGGGCCACCTCTGTAGATAATGTAAGATTTGGGATTCAAACCCAAGACTTCTCACTCCATTATGCTACCTTATGTTTGAATCTTGACTCCATACTTACTAGCTGGGCCATCTTAGGTAAATTACTTAACCACTGAGAGTCTCAGTTTCCCTAACTGTAAAAAAGAGGTGATAATACTTGCACTAACTTACCTCACAGGATCCCTATGAGGAGTGTATAAACCAGTGCTACAGAAATATAAACTGCTATGCCAAACATCTGTTAAGTAGAATTGAGCTATTTGTGATGATAAGACAAAACGTCTAATATGGAGTGCCATTAGAAACAATGACTTAAGTGCTTTTGGGTCAGTTGGGTATAGCTATTTTGTCCCTGAAGCAGAAAAACTCGATATAATCTGCTCTAAATGTACTGTTCATGCAGGATAGCAATAATTGGCAAGGAGTGGTGAGGAACTTAAGCTCTGTACCTGAAGGCACCAGTTCAAGTACCAGGTACTCTGAAGGACCAGTCCAAAGTTTCATATGTGAATCTAAAACAATTACTTCCTTTCCCTCTATCTTTTGCTCCTCTGTCCATCTGCTTTTGTGACTTCACCTTCAGGAACAAATTTAGAGTGTGCGGAAGGTACCTCTGATGAATGAATAGAATATGTGACCGTATTGTCAGTAATGGTAGCTAGAATTTAGTCAGGAATGTTTAGCTCATGGGAGAGTTTAGGTTATAAATGCAGTAGATTAGAACTCTATCTTCATTTATATTTTTTTAGGCAAAGAAATGCTCGACCAATCACTGAATCTAATCTCCTTTTATAAAAAGAAGCAGTAGGACGTAGTAGAAGCAGCACTGGGCTGGAAGTCTGAGATCTTGGCTTCAAATTCCATTTATGCTACCATTTTGACAATGGACAAACCACTTCATACTGCTAAATCTGTTTCCTGATCTGTTAAATGAAAAGGGTTGATTTGGATGATCTCCAGAGTTCCCTCCAGTTCTAGATCCCATGTTTCTATGGAAATGGTATACTATTTCCTATGGATATCTCTACTTCTTAGAGATTTAAATTTTATCCCTCCCTTTCTCATTTCCGGTCACAATAAGAGGAAAGTGAACCCTGGGTCATATGACTGGACTAAGATTTCACATTTCTGTTGTTTTTTTTTTTTTAACTTGGTAGAACTCTCTAGTTTCAAAATTGACATTAGCCTTGAAAGTGAGTGATTATCATTCCACTGACTCTCCATTTGCATAGACTATAGAGTGCAAAGGTTCAGTATTGCCTCCATTGTTCTAGACAAGAGAAATGAAGAGACTTGGAGATACTAGCTTGTGATCTGAGGAAACTAGAAGCAATAGAAAGAGGTTAAAGATAGAAATTCTCTAATGGCTTTTCTCAGAGGAATCTAGGGTAGCAAGGGGCAGGAATTACAATCTTCTCTGAAGAAGCACTCTTTCTTTCTTTCTTTCTTTCTTTCCTTCTTTCTTTCTTTCTTTCTTTCTTTCTTTCTTTCTGTCTGTCCCTTTTTATCTATCTGTCTCTATCTCTCTGTCTTTATCTGTCTCTCCTCTGTCTCTGTCTCTTTATATCTGTCTCTTTGTCTCTGTCTCTATCTGTCTCTCTGTCTCTGTGTTTGTCTCTGTCTGTCTCTGTCTCTTTCTCTTTCACACACACACACATACACACATGCACACCAATCTACACACTTTGTTAAAATTTGGGAAGTCCTCATGGTCTCGTATAAAAGTAAGTGCAATGGGAAGCCCAGGAAAAGTAATCCATCATCATTTTCCTTTTGGGAATGTTTGGCTATGTTATCTCTGGGGTAATTGTTAAGAATTTTATTCATAACTAAATCTCCTCTCCACAATTCATGTCCTTGCTAGTCCTCATGAGATACTTTGGTCTCTCTCTTGAACAAAATTGACTGCCTCTTACTGGGGTTCAGCTTATCAAGCATCCTACTGTCCATTGCTGAGGAGATCTCAAGGTGGAGAGTATTCCAGCTTTTAGTAGATCCAGGATGCTCCAGTTTCTTTAACAATTCTTGGTGGAAAAAAGCAGTAAATCTCTTTAATAGATAATTTGCAGAAGTAATAGAATTCATTAAAAATCCCCACCTTTCTCAGTCTCGTTCACATTAACGACTTAGCGCCTATTCCAAGAAGCTATAGTCTAACAGGGAATTGTATCAGAGTACTCGTATTATACCTTATACACTACAGCCTTTGATACTGTCAATCACAGTCTTCTCTCTAAGTGTTTGTGATACTGTTCTCTCCTGCATTTTTTTCCTACTTGTCTCTTTTGCTGGATCTGCATCTAGGTTAACCCCCCTAATAATGGGTGTCCTCCAGGGATCTGTCCTGGGTCCTCTTCTTCTATACTATTTTACTTGTTGAACTCATCAGTTCCTGTGGATTTAACTATCATACTTATGCATAAGATTCTCAGATCTGTTTGTCCAGAACTAATCTCTCCCTTGCATATACAACTCCCTGTAGAACATCTTGAATTGGATGTCCCATAGATATCTTAAACTCATCATGTCCAAAACTGAACTCATTTCTTTTCTCCCAAACTGTTCCCCCACTTTGATCATCCCTAATACTGACAAAGGCAATACCATCCTCCCAGGCCATGAGGTTCACCAAGTAGGAGTCAGGCATCTTTGACTCCTGACTCTCTTACCCCACGCTTAGCCATATTCAATTGGTTGCCAAGGCCAGTTGGTCTTACTTTTGCAATATGTCTTGTGTAGGCTGCTTTCTCTCCTCTGATAAGGAGGCCATCAGTACTTCACACTTGGACTACTGCAGTAGACTTTTGTTTGGTCTCCCTGCCTCAAGTCTCTCTTTACTCCAGTACACCCTTCACTCAGTTGTTAAATTTATCTTGCTAAATGCAGGTCTGACCATGACACTACTCCCTCCCCGACTCAATAAACATCAGTGGCTCCCTATTATATCCAAGATCAAATGTAAAATCCTGTTTTTGGTTTTTAAAGTTGTTAATTACTTAACCCCTCCTACCCTTTCAATCTTGTTATATATTTCACTCCTCCCCATGTATTTTTGCTGTTCCTCCCACAAGACACTTAATTTTCAGACTCTGGGCATTTTCACTGACTGGCCATTTACCTGGAATTTTCTCCCTCCTCATGGAAGTCTTCTGGTTTCACTCATGTCCCAGCTAAAATCCTACCTTCTTCAAGAAAGTTTTCCTAAAGACTTATATGAACTGATGCTAAGTGAAATAAGCAGAACCAGGAGAACATTATACACAGTAACGGCCACAGTGTGCGAGAACTGCTTCTGATAGACTAAGCCTTTCACAGCAATGCACGGACTTAAAACATACCCAAAGGACTCTTGATACAGAATGCCATCCATATCCAGAGAAAGAACTATGGAATCGGAACACAGAATGAAGCATATTATTTTCTCTTGTGTTATGTTTTGGTTTGGTTTGTTGTTTTCTCATGGTTTCTCTCATTTGTTTTAATTCTTCTCTGTAACATGACTAATGTGAAAATGTGTGTAATAAGAATCTGTGTGTAGAACCCGCATAAGATTGCTTGCTGTCTTGGGGAGAAAGGGAGAGAAAATATTAAACTTATGTAAGTGACTGTTGAAAACTCAAAACAAATAAATTAATTACATAAAAAAGAAAGCTTTCCTAATCCCCATTAATGTTAGAGTATTCTCTTCCAAATTATCTTCAATTTATTCAGTATATAACTTGTTTGTATGTAGTTGTTTGTATGTTTTCTCCTCTAAGACTATGAGGTCCTTGAGCAAAAAGACTGTGTTTGCTTCTTTTTTGTATTCCCAGCACTTAGCACAGTGCCTGAAATACAATAGATGCCTAATAAATGCTTATTCTCTTGACTTTTGAAATAATATTGCAATACGACAGAAGATTTGATTTCGGTTTTGCCTTGTAAGGTCCTTGTATCTTGAGCCCTTGGCAGCTTACATACCTTACACTCCATCTGGAGTCCAGCTACCAGGTGACAGAATCCCAATTTCATACAAAATGAATTTAGACATGAGGAAATGTGTGTAATGAAATGATGTCAAATTGCGTTTACAGAGGAAATAAGTATGATAAAAAGAAAGTACTTTAAGTGATGATAGTTCTAACTTAAACACAGAACACGATGTCGGATATTGCTGAAAGCCCAAGTTGTGGCAGGGAAGGCCTTTCTGAAGATGCAGCAGAAAGATCTGGGGGACAAATACCTGGAGGGAGCATTTTTTCTTTTTTCTTTAACTTTTTTTTTAAACTAAGCAGAACCCTATTTCCTATTCATTCCCCTGCACATGTAGCTAACTCTCTGATATTAAAGGAAATGCTCTGTTCTGGGAGAATCTAATGTATTGAGGTTTTATCTACACAGGCACAATGTACTAAAGAGTTGAAGCAATTATCTGGATAATTCCGGCAGAAAATAAGAAAAATAATTATTGTCTTTTACCTAAATTATTTATATTGACTGTCTGCGTTCATCATTTTAAGTCCATAACTTCTTGATTCCTCTGCTTTGTCTCTCTGTATACACAACTGACTTGGAAAGAAATTGTGAATTTTGTGACAGTTTGACTTCATATTCAGAGACAGAGAAGCTGCAGCATGTAGTATGCCTTCTTACATTTTAAGACAGCCAGATGTGTATTGGCAATACTTGGCTATGCTACAAATCTTATACGGCATGGTACAGTGTAGGATGACAAGTCGGAATATTCCAGTGCCAGAACTATGGTGGGGTAACTTGTGTTTTGCCTATTTTTTCAGTCTTTCAGCAAAACAGCTGAGCAAAGAGGATTCTTCTCTTCCCTGGGCAATACTCCTCCTCATTCCTCCCCACTAATGCCACCTTGGGTACCTTACATCAGCCGCTTCATAGTGACCCAAGGTCTTCTTATTATTAGCGTTTTGGGGAACAAGTAAAATCATACCCATGAAGAGCTTGGCAAACCTTACAGGATTGCCCTTGTTGTTCAGTTGTTTCAGTCATGTCTGACCCTTGATAAACCCATTTGGGGTTTTCTTGGCAAGATGCTGGAGGGGTTTGCCATTTCCTTCTCCAGATCTTTTTACACATGAGGAAACTGAGGCAAAAAGGGTTGAGTGTCTTGCCCAGGGTCACTAATAAGTGTCTGAGGTCAGATTTGAACTCAAGAAGATGAGTCTTCTTGCCTCCAGGCCCTGAACTCTGTCTACTGCACCACCTAGCTGAGCTAAAGGACGACCATTATTTCATTTGACCTTCATCATGATGATAATAAATATGACAATAATACCATTTATATAGTATTTTAAGGTTTGAAAAGTGATTACCTCAATTGATACAATCATTCCATGAGGTGGGTGCTATTATCATTCCTACTTTACAGATGAGGAAACTGAGCAAACAAGATTGAATGACTTGCTCAGGTTCACCCAGTGAGGAAAAAGTCCAAGGTGGAATTTGTACGTTGGCTCTGCTGGACTTTGAGATCTGCTGTCCCAAGCTGAAAGGCAGAATTGTGAACAATAAAGGATCTTGCTGAATCAGCTCCTGTAACTCACCAAAAGACAGAGCGTGTCTATTTGCTCAATGTGAACAGCACTGACTGGCATGGCTTGTTCTTTGCAGTCATAGTTAATGTAGAGAGTAACACCATAATCACTGTTTTCTAATGTGAAATGTGGGAAGATGAGCATGATGTGACAGTTGAAAATTGCCCTTGGGGTCAGGAAGAGAGGAATGTTCACATTTTTTGATGAAATAAAGTGACTCCTTTATGAAAAATCACCTGAAAAGTTAGCTGTGAGTGAAAAGCAAGGCTATTTGACAATTTTTGTAAGAGAGGAAGGGTCAATAAAGATCTCTGATAGAGCTGAAGAGCCTCTGTGGCAGAAATGCAGAGCAGAGAGCAAGAGATGTGGGAAAATGGCAAGCATGGGCCAAATTCTCTTCCATTTGGGTACAGCAGAGTCGTAAGACTGGAGGGAGGCTAGGTACCAACCTTATATTTATCTATGGGTTAATTTAAGTTTGAATCAGGCAAGGGCAAGATGAAAAGGTTTGCTTCCTTAGAACCTGCTTCTAGTGAGATACACTTGAGTGGATGTAGTTCAGCTAATTGAAAAGCTACTAACATAGCCTATTCAAGACTCAGAGGAGTCCCAGACAAACAGGTAATAGGAACTAATCTAGAGTCTGTGCAAAGGTAAGTAAGGGAAAGGGAAAAGAAGGATAGGGTGATTAATCATCTTAGATTGGGGGCACATAGCAATTGGCAATAAGAGGAAACTAGAGAAAGCAAACAAGGTCATTTTTCAATGCCTAGAGATGGTGTTCTCCTTAAATTCTTCCTTGAACTTGATCTATCACTTCCTAGAAGCTTCTTAGAAAGTATATGTATTTACAAATTATTTTTGTATTCATACTAATTAGCTAAATACGTTTTAAAGAGATAGAAACTGACTATTGAGTGGAAGTCCTGTGTTATGAGATGGGGAGGGGATGGAGGGGGGATGAAGTGTCATCCCCAAAATCAGCACCTAAAGGGACCTTTGCTCCCAAGGACTTATCTATCCAACAAGATCAAAGCACCATCTAGGGGCAACTACCCTGAATTGCAGATGCAAATTCCCACAGAAGTAATTATAAGAACGCTTTATGGGGGTGGGGAGGGCCTGCAGGTCCAAGAATATAAAATCATTAAACATTATACTTTGTTGAGAACCTACAGTTAATTACATTTTATTCTATATAATAACATAATAATATAAATAATAAAATTAGAGTATCATATAATTGTTTTGAAAATAGGTTTCTATTATGAATACTATGCTGTGCTATGCAGATATTCCAATGTGTATCTTAAAGGGCCCTGGTGGTTTAGAATACTGTTCCCTTTGGTGAGCTAGAAGGAACAGTCTTAGAAGCTATGGGAAGAAATAGAATTCTATTGTGTACTTGCAAAAGAAATTATGGTCTAAGTGAGAGAAAGCCCTTCATCGGCCAGATGGATGAATTTTAAATAAGATAAAAGTTATCTCTATATTAGTTAACTAATTAATAGGAACTGAATGGAAGAAATAATCTGGTATTATGCTTACATAGCACACTTATACGCGTCATTTCTTCTGCACCTTACTACAATGCATGAGGTAGATACCTTAAGGTTATTCTTCATACTTAACAGATGAGGAAAGTGAGGACCAGAGAGGTTCAGTGACTCTGTCCATGGTCACACCACTTGGTTTAAACTCAGGTCTTCTTTACTTGAATTCTGTGTTGTTGTTAAATCCATTTCAGTCATGTTTCACTCTTTGTGACCTCTTTTGAGTTTTCTTGGCAAAGATACTGAAGTGGTTTGCCATTTCCATCTCTACCTCATTTTACAGATAAGGAAATTGAGGCAAAAAGGTTAAGTGACTGAACCAGCATCACACAGCTAGCAAGTGTCTGAGGACAGATTTGAATTCAGGTCTTCCTGATTCCAGATCCAAAACATTATCCACTGCACCCTCTAGCTGCCCCTACCTGAATTCTACCTCTGGAGAAACAGTATTGGTCCTTTGTGGGGAGGGATTGTTTCATTCATTGTATCTGCCTCTCCTTCACCTAACACAGTAGCACATGGAAGGTACATGATAAATCCCTGTTGACTGAAAGTTTACTAACATGGCAGTGAGCAAATTCGTTCTAGACCCAACTCTGCCACTGACTTTCTATATTAACCTCAGGCACGCCTTATCCTCTTTGCTCTTCGCTTTCCTCATCCGTTTCCACATTCCTTTCTATCTCAGTGAAGTATATTGAGAACTAGAAGAAACAAGATGACATATTTGAAAATGTTTTGAAAAATCGAAGCTCCATAAAAGAATATATTGTATTATTGTTGTAATACCATCACTATTATCGGTGTTGTAACTCATTTAGCTACAGATGGGACAAGGTAATGATTATCCTTCCTACTTTGATTTCATTATAGAGCAGTGGAATGAAAACTGGTTCTAGAGTCAGAGAACCCGGGTTCAAATCTCACCTCTGATGCTTACTGCCTGGGTACCCTTGGTCAAGCCATTGATCTGGTCATGGATTCCTCCTTTGTAAAATGATGGTAGTTATGCTAGGTGGCCTCTGACTGATCTACAAGGCTGTGATCTTATGAAAAAATTTTCAAACTAATAGGTTTGGAACACCATGGTTTTAATTCAGTTGATCTTTGCATACATGGTCTCAGAGGAAGAAAGCACATGCCTGAAAATGACCATAGATAGGTTTCATCTGTCTTCAGTGACTAGGTGTCTAGTGGGAAACATAGGCACTATTTTTACTGAACTCTTGCCTTCACAATTGATTTTCTCTATGGTATAAAATTTATTTTGAGAGACCCTACTTTTCATATTATAGTGTATCACACGCAATGAATGTAGCTATTGAATATTTTACTTTTTCTATTCATTGTTGTTGTTTAGTCATGTCAATTGTGCCTGACTCTTCATGACCACATTTAGGGTTTTCTTGGCAAAGATACTGAAGTGGTTTGCGATTTGTTTTACAGATGAGGAAACTGAGGCAAACAGGGCTAAGTGACTTCCCTAGTAAGTGTCTAAGGCCAGATCTGAACTCAAGAAGTCTTCCTGATTCCAGGTCTGGCACTCTATTTGCTACACCACCTAGCTGCCCCTTCCTGATACCATGGGATAGATATGAGCAAATGAGTTTGGCCAACCAAGTTTTCTCAGTGCACGTATTTCTCCTGGAGAAGTGAGTCACTTCAGGACACCCTCAACTCCTCCACATGACTGTTATGATCTCTATAGTACCTCATGCTCTCTGGTACTAATTGACATTATACAACAGTGACAATAGCTAAAGGAAATCTGAAACAATGACCTGGTTTATGTGTTGAAAAGCAAAGTAGCTATTGTCCTGAACACATGCACTTTAAATCACTGGTCTTTAACTGTTTTCTGAAACACAATTACAAAAGCTAACTAGCAAACATGCCCTCTCCCTTCGGCATTCCACTAGCTTTTTGCTGTCCAAATTAGCAGTTGCCTGGAACTTACACACTGTGTAGGCAGAATGGGCACCACCTACTGTGGAGTGAATCCAGTCTTGGGAGAAGGGCACCCTGCTTTCTGACCTAACATTCTCCCCCCACCTCCCCTACAGATACCCATTTTACAGATGAGGAAATTAAAGCCCAAAGAGGCTAAGCAACTAGTCCGATAGCAGGCAGCTAATTACATTACTGGAAAAAAAAAAACCAAACAACCAGGCTCATTAACACAGAATTCCTGACCCTTCCTCCCTCCTTGCTCTGTCCCACAGTTACTACTCCTTTTCTATAATGAAGGTGCTCAATGACAGCTCATTTCCCATCTCCTTGCCTTTGATTTGAAAACTCTCTTTATCTAACAGAACCTTCTTTTCCTCTAGGCCTTTCTAAATCCTCTTCAGTTTTCAGGATCCAGCTTGATGTCTGCCCCTTCCACTGAAGTCTCTTTGTTTATATTTTTTATTTGGACACTTTGTAGTCACCTAGTAAAAAAACAAACAAAAATCCTCTGCTTTTTCTGTCCCTTTCTTTTTCTGTCTGACAAACTATCTATAACCTGATCACGCCCTTCTTCTTGCCTAATATTTCTATCCTTCCTGTGTATTTTCTAGCCCTCTTATGTCTGGAGTTTCCAGGTTAGAAATTTCCAGTTTCATTGCAATGGAAATTGCTATTTAAAAAAGTCATTAGATATGCTTGAGAGGGACCCTACCTCTTGCCATAACGACCTGAGATGTTCTGATCCCTGAACTGCCGTGATTCCTGAACCACCCAAGTTGCTCTCAAGTATGGAATGAAGATGGAACTTGGAATTCCAGCACAAGTTTGAGTTAGCCATTCACCAAACCCTGAGGGTTGCCTTTGGAAAGCCACGGACTCTCTTTTCCTGCCATAGCCTGAAGATCATCATGGCTAGAAATCCCTACTGACATTTGAATTGTATGCCCTCCCTGCCTTTCCTGGTATTACTTTGGAATGGTCACTCCCACCCCACTGTGGGAGATCAGTGAGCTCACACGGTAGTTTTCCCTTGTTGCCCTTGCCTCTTCCAGGCTTGCTTGAGTGTTTCCAATTAAGCTATGTGGCTTTCCATTAAACAGGACAAATTAAAAGGAACTATTAGTTTCAACAGAGCTTCAACCATTATTTAGTGACAATAGCTCACATTTATATAGCTTTTCCTATGGGCTGTCGCTGTGCTAAGCCCTTTACAATTATTATCTTATTTTATCTTCACAACAACTTTGAGAGGTAGGAGCTATTATTATCCCTATTTTACAGCTGAGGAAACTAAGACAAACAAGTGAATGACTTGCCCAAGGGCACACACAGCTAGTAAGTATTTGAGGCTAGATTTGAACTCAGTTCTTTCTGACTCTAGGCTCAGAGTTCTGTCCACTGTGCTACCTAGCTACCCTTACTACCTTTCATAGTAGACTGGCTTATTTGCTGTTCTTTGTACTTGAGATGTCGTCTGTCTCCATCCTTTGTACATTCTTTGCTCCATGCCTGGACTAGTTTCCCACCTCGGAGTGTTCCTAGTTTCCTTCAAAGCTCAGCTTAAGCTCTTATAGAAAGTCCATTCTAATCTCTGTAATTCCTAGACTTTACATGTATTTTGTCTTTATTCATTTGTACATGAGCTGTTTTCCTAATGAAGTGTAAATTTCTTGAGGACAGGTTCTGTTTTCATTTCTTTGTATCCCCAGCATCTCTCACAATGCCTGGCATATGGTGGACATTTAGTAAGTTCCTTTCAAATGAATATATGAAAGGCTCTGTTTTTAACCCCACTAGCAGACTCCAGCAATCACATATTCTCATCTTATTATCTCATTGTTCAACATTTCAGCAACTACATGGTATGGTCATTTTGGGCAAGGACCATATCTACAATTTCCTTTACATCTCCTATGCTGAGTAGCACAGTGATGTATATGCAGGAGGACTTTCTTAATTAGCTCTATATTTTAAAGAATGCTTTATTCACACACATATACTATGCTATATAAACTATAATCAACATCTATCATATTAAAGACCAAGAATCCCAATGTATCTTTAAAGCTAAATTGGGTTTGAAAATTTTACACTGGTATGGTTTCACTTACAAAATTTTGGCTCATTGAATCATCACATCCTCTGGAACCTTTGGGAGCCAAAAATATCACTTAGATACATTACTAGACTCAGAGTCAGGAAAATCTCAGTTTGAATATTGTCTCTGAAACTTACTAGCTACGTGACACTGGGCAAGTCATTTAACTTCTTGGTGAAGGATTTGACTTGTTCTCTAAGGCATCTTCTAAACCGAAATCTATGATCCTAAGAATTTACTGTCTACTACCAGAGCCATAACTAGAAAATTTTGGACTGAGGTAAATATGTTGGAAGTTTGACAACAACTGGGGGAAGTGGGACTGGATCAGAGAAAAGGGGAAGCTATTATGAGGCATTGATTAATTTCTCATCTTAAATAATTATTCTTGTTAACCAGGTACTAAACTTTATTAAATAGACTCTAAGCTCCATTGTTTCTATCCTTCCAAAGAACAAGCATTTTAGTGTCTTGAAATTCACATTTTGAATTCTGGAAAAAAATCTTAGTCACCCCCCCCCCCAAGCTATTGTTCTGAGTACAGCTTAAAAAGCTATCCTTGCTCTTTATGTGCCTTCTCAAATACACAGAAAGCAAATGAATACAGACAGTCAAGAACATTTTATGAGTTCAAACTGCTGTGGATCTACTTAGATCTTTCACATTTACCAAAGAAGATTGAGATCTGCTGCTTTTAAATTCAGTTAATATCTTTTAATGATTATTTGTAAAAATCATTCCTTTCAAACTTTTCAATTACATAAAAAAGCTCATAATTCACTTCATTTCATTTTGTCACGAAAACGGAGGTTAGTTTTTCATAAATTTTATAGTTCATTTGGATTTTATATATTGCCAGTTTGGCATAGTAGATTAAGAACTGTCTTTGAAGCTAGGAAGGCCTGGATTCAGATTCTGTCTCTGATACGTATTGGCTATAATGGGAAAGTGAGACTCTCAGTGTTCTAGGTCAGAAATGTCAAATACCCAACCCATAATATTTCTGAGGGTAGTCTGAATGAGATTCAAATGCAGTTCCTATCGGATTTTAATGTGTTGCTGTATTAATGTGTGTGTGTGTGTGTGTGTGTGTGTGTGTGTGTGTAGTTTTCTAAGTCTTCACCATACCATTATGGCAGATTATGAGTGATGAGGAAGTAGTTCTTGGTATTTAGCTATGGAGAACTTCTTTATTATGGAGATGGTATTCTATAGGCATCCAAGTTAAGCTATATTATTTGCATACAAATTGTTAAACTATTGACAATTCAAAGAAAATCTTGATGTTGCTTTGATTAATTGAGATTTATCTAATTTTCAGTGTGCAAGGCAGCATGATATAGCTTGAGTCAGAGAACTCAGGCTCAATCTTGCCTCCGACACTTAATCCCTGTGTGATGTTGGGAAGTCATTTAATTTCCAAGGAGCCTCAGTTTCCTCAGCTATAACAAAGAACTGGATGGTTTCTGAAGTCCTTCCAGCTCTGGATTTATAACTCTATAGATTCAATATACCACAAAATTAAAAAAAAGCATTAAATTTTATTTGTAAATTAAATACATATTGTTATAATGTTTCTTATCCTTCTTATGGATCATTTTTTTAAAAACCCATACAATAAGGAGGAAAAATAAAAGCTACCTCATTCCACCAAGGTTAAAGTCTACCCTCATGAGTCAAGCTCATTCCTTAGGGCAATCCTATTAAATCGTTGTGAAGCCCTGACATTTCCAAAAGAAGGTTCTTATTTCTTCCTAGAATTGCAACAATTGTAATCATCTGCTTAGATAATCTGGCATCTTAAATAACTTTGCACTTAAACCCTGTCAATCTAATCTCCCAAGGTTAATTGATTATTTCAACAAATACTGCTGCCAGAGAAGATCAGAGTGCTTGCATCTTTTCATTAAGCTATGCTGTTCAGGGAGTGGGTGAGAAAAAAAGGAAATAACTGATTAATAACTATGATTGATGAAAGTATACCATGACTCAGTTTCCAGTCTTTGTTGCTTAAACCAAACTCATTAAAATGGGATAAATTCACTAAACATGCCAACATGGAAATTGTTAGAGGGATGAAAACAGCAGGAGCCATCTGTCTGTTTAGCAATACTACTACTACTGCTGCTGCTGCTATTGTTACTACTTATTGTTCAATTATTTCACTTGAGTATGATTTTTGGTGACCCTATTTGGGTTCTTTTTTGCCAAGGAACATTGGAGTGGTTTGCCATTTCCTTCTCCAGCTCATTTTGACAAATGAGGAAACTGAGGCAAACAGGGTTAAGTGACTTGACCAGGGTCACACAGCTAATAAATGTCTGAAGCCAGATTTGAACTTAGGAAGATGAGTCTTCTTTCCTCCAGTCTGGGTATTCTGTCCACTGTGCCATTTAACTGCCTCTTCCTCCTCTCATGTGATTTCATTCCCACACCACTCAGCACTTCCAATCAGCAAAAGACCAGTAGCATCCCACAAAGCCTTTCAGGGGTTTTCTAGAAAGATGAGCTTTATCAGCAGTTGTCTATTTATTATTGACATCATGCTTTTTAGGGGTTTAGCCAACACAATGTAGGCCAGTAATATGACAAATCCTCACTTAAAAAACAGAACCTGGTCAAATCTCAATTTTTTTAAGGGCATTAAAAGTATTGGCGTGAAAATATTTCTTTAAAAAAGTCACAAAACTTTACCAAGATGACTGTTTATTGAAGCAGGTTCATGAATTCTTCCAGATCACAGGGGTTTTTCTAATACCCAAAGCCTGGGAATGATTTGAGATAACAGGCTTCTTTTCCCTCATTTTCAAACCTCCCAAAGACTGAAAGTCACTTTGTATCTCCATCCTCCACCCTGTACATACTTAATGTTTTCATACCTTCTATTCAGGTTTGATCTAAAATCTCTTCAGTTGGGTCCCCTCAACAAGTCCTCTCCCTCTTTTATCCTTTCCTATGCTACCTGGTCTGTTAGCCCTGAGTGAATTCAGTCAGTAATCATTTATGAAATATTTATTTGTTCCAAGTACATAGGTTTAGCTACATTTATGATTACAACATGTTCACACACACATATGGGTGGATTTTTAAAATGAAGTTTATGTTACCATCTTATTCAAAGTGCCTCAACAATTTCTAAGCAGATGTGAACTAAGTTTTCTGCAGTAGGATCACAGATGTCTTTTTATAGGACTTCTTTGCCCCTGGTTATTGTTATTATTTTCATGTATTCTTCTGGACCTTCCCTATTGCCTGAAGGAGGAATTAGAGGAGGGGAAGGGGAAGGACAGAGGTTCTCAGTTTCTAAATGAGATGGAGACTCACTGGCATTCCCTGCCTTTGTGAGGAAACCAGAGACAGCCTTGGAGAGAAACTCTTGGAGTGTACTAGCCTGGCAGAAGCCCTTCCTTCACCCTCCCTGTCTGCCTCCTGCTTGCTTCCAAATGGAAGCGGCCATCCTGGTCCTCAATTGGAATGGGAAGGCCACAGCTTTATTTACATAACACAAGAGATAGAACAATCAACAAGCATTAGTCCCGATCATTATACCCAATCATACCAAACAGGACTGCTGACCGCTTCCGTGATGCATGGATTCTCTTTCCCTTTCCCTCACAGAAAGGGGGATAAATGAGAAAGCCATCAGAGGTGATCTAGCTCCCCCTATTCTCTTCCCCCCCACATGTTAAAGCACGTGGAAATTAAACACATGTGAAGTGCACAATATGTGGCAAATTAGTACAGAAAATACTGAGCAATGCGCATCTTCCGGGCTCGCCTGCACACCGTGATGTGACAGGTATTATTGCCCTTTGTACAATTATTTAAACCCTGTAGGAATTCCCAGTGTCAGGGAATGTCAGCGTACTGTTATTAGACAAGTTTAATTAGGATCTACCCTGCTGCTCCTAACAAGTATTTAATTAACTTCTAGGCAGGGTAATTAGCTTTAGATTGTGGCTGATTTTCTGCCTCACCTTCTGTTGACACTTGGCCTACACTAAGGCAGCCTGCTTTGCTGACAGTGTAATGGATAGCGTCATTGCCAGGCCTAATATCAAGGCTGACTTGTCTAATAAAAAAAAAGATGAAGATAAAAGACAAAATAATGACTGTCAGGTCATGGTCCGAGGGTGCAGCCAAAGGCCGTAGATCAGACAGGCAAGGCAGGCACAAAGACTGTTAACAGGAAAGGAGGGGAAGAATGGTTTGACCTGGGTTCCTTCAGACAAATAAAAAGAAAGGTGTAGCAGGAAATAAACACAGTACAACTTCCTCTGTGCCCTCTCCTCCTGTGCTTCTCTCCCATCTCGAACCTATCCTCACACCCATACTGAGGAAAAGTGAGACGAGAGAAATCTATTTTCCTTTAAGTGAAGGAGCACCTTGCTGGATACACTGGAGCCAGCTCTTACCGGCTCATAGAGCTAAATGTTCAGTTTTCAGAATGATCATTTACACTTCTGAAATCAGCAAAGGCTACAAATCAAGCCTTTATTTTTTTTCTTTCGTAGATTGTCAACTTAAAAAAGTGACAGAGAAAACTTTACTAACAATACAGATTAAATTTAAAAGTATGTCCTACCCACCCAAAAAGTGCCTGGGATTTTTGTGTTAGAGGGTTCTGGCCATTCAATGTGCCCTCTTCGTCAGTGATAGGTAACCAGGGGAAACTAATCAGGCCACTGGCAGCCCTAGGAAGTTTGGCCTTATTTGGAGAAATACATTTCCAAACACATAGCTTTTGAGGTTTTTTATTCTTCCAACAATCCTGACTTATCATTAAAAATAATGAGACTTCATACTATGACGCAACTATGAAAATTTGGGGGCTGGAGAGCTGGAGTACACAGGAGTTAAAATGCTTTCACTGTAATTAGGATAAAAGGTTGAAATAATTCACTTTTAGCTTAGAGAGTCGGTGACTTTTAAAGGCACATTTGTTTTTGATTTTTGCTACATGCACCCTAGGAACCTGAGTGGAGGCTCTCTGTTAAACTTCCCCCGTAGACAATGCTTTCAGGTGCTACAATAGGAGAACATGCCTGTGGCATGTGGCAGGAACAAAATCGTTTTGATTTGAAGTGTTACCTTACCTTACCACATTGTATTTGGCAGTCTTTTCTTTTCTTTTCCTACAGTGACTACTCCAGTATATGAAGGGTTGTGATAGATACTTATGAGAGAAGCAACAGAGTCAGAGGGTTAATACCTGAGTTCATTGACAGGCTGGGTTCTTTGGATCAGGGCTAACTTTAAGGCAGCTGTCAGTATGGTATGATTTTATGGTTTAGAGGATGATAGCCTGATAAGTTTTGCCTCTACCCACTCCTTCCCTGTTGAGTAATGCCTTAAATTCTTGAAATGAAGGTTCCCCCCTCCTCCATCCTTCACTTAAGCCTTTGAGAAAGAATGAGTATTCTAATACAAATTAAGGTCCAGTTTGTCATTGGTTATTCCATAATATCTGTTGCATTTGTCCTTTCTTCCCTTACTCAACCCATTCCACCCTAATTTAGGTCTTTATGTCTCTTATTTGGACCATTGCAATCTCCTTCCAGTTGGTTTCCCTGTCCTAAGTCTCCTCACTTCAAGCCATCCTTCAAAGTTACAGATCCAGCTGTGTCACTCCCAGCTCAATATACCCCAATGACTTCTCATTATCTCCCCTTCCTTTCACAACCTGGTTTCAACCTACCTTTCCAGTCTTAACTGCATAGTACTCTCAGTCATACATACACTCTATGGTCTAGTCAGTCAGCCTTCTTACTGCTCCTCATACACATTCTATTTTCTATCTCTGTGCTTTTGCCCTGGCCACCCCTCCCCTATACCTTCCTTATCTGGTATGTACCTTCTCTTAGAGTCTTCAGCTTTCTTCAAGACTCAGATTAAGTGTCCTCTTGTACATGAAACCTTCTCTGATCTGCAACCTTCTCCCTAGGTCCTAGTACACTCTCTGCCAAAATTATCTTGTATCTACTTAGAATATTTATGTACATATACATATATATACACGTGTGTGTACATACACACATATATACACACATACATACTCACATCCATCCATATATACATACATACATATACACACACATATATGAATATGTACATCCCTGGAAAGTATACTGCCAAAGTAAATGAACTTACGCACATTATTCAAAACTTCTCCATTTGCAAACACAAAATCACACTATCCACATTGTTTTCCTTGGTAGAATTTAAGTTCCTTTAGGGTAGCTTCAGTTTCACTTTTGTCTTTGTATCCTTAGCACTATGCTTGCTTAATAAATGCATATTGAGATGAACAGAAGGACTTCAGAATCACCTGGATAGATTTATATAAATTGATGCTGAGTGAAGCTAGCAGAACCAGGAGAACATTGTATACAGTAACAGCCACAGCGTGTGAGGACCATTTCTGATAGACCTACCCCTTCTTAACAACGCAAGGTCCTAAAACATTTCCAAAGGACTAATGATGCAAAATGCCATCCACGTGCAGAGAAAGAACTAACAGAATTTAGCAGACTATTTATTTTCTCTTTTTTATGTTTAGTTTTACTCATGTTTTCTCCCATTCATTTTAATTCTTCTGTGCAACATGACTAATGTGAAAATATGTTTAGTAAGAACGCATGTATCGAGCCCATTTAAGATTGCATGCCATCTCAGGGAGGGAGTGGGCAGGGAGGGGGAGAAAATTTAAAACTTATGGAAGTGATTGTTAAAAACTGAAAACAAATAAATAAATTTGGAGGGAAAAAGTAAAGTGAATATAGCAAAAAAGAAAGGAAGAAAAAGAAAGAAAGAAAAGAGAAAGAAAGAAAGAAAGAAAGAAAGAAAGAAAGAAAGAAAGAAAGAAAAAGAAAAGAAGGAAGAAAGAAAACAAATGCATATTGATTGATTTTTCCTAGGTTTTAGAGTATGGAAGCCTAGAAAGACATTCCTCTTATGTGCCTTTTGTTTTGGCACACAAAGATGGCCCACTTGGAGAGAACATGATCTTTCTCCCTCAGTATAATATATCATAGCAGTTTCTTATATTCATATTTTGTATTACTAGTACTCACTTCCTCTCTTTCCTATTAGAATGCAAGCTCTCCTAGGGCAAAAACCATAATTTATTTATTTTTATGTTTTCTTCAGTGTATATCATGATGGTTTGCATATAGAAGATCCTGAGTATATGTTAGGGGCAGCTAGGTGCCACAGGTAATAGAGTACTGGGTTTCAAGTCAAGATCACCTGAGTTCAGATCTGCCCTAAGACACTTCCTAGTCGTGTGACTCTGGGCAAATCACTTAACCCTGTTTGCCTCAGTTTCCTCATCTGTAAAATGAGCTGGAGAGGAAAGTGACTCCTAAGAAAACTCTCCAAAATTAGGTCACAAAGAGTGGAAAATGACTGAACAACAACAGAGAATATGTGTTATTGAACGTTTAAGACAGGGGAGGAGAATTAGAGATGGCACAACAATTTCATTCGGGTCCATTTCAGGCACAACCATAAATTCTCTTCTGTGTGTGCTGTTCTGCTCTCTTTTTTTATAGGGTAATTTCTTGTTCCTTCCCTCTATCAGGCAGGGTAAGCCTTTGAGGACTATTCCCATCTGATTGTTATCAGTCCAATGCTAAGTAAATGGAAGGAAGAAATGGAAGGATTAGGAGAAGGCATGGATGTTCCAATGTGGGTTATTTAATGGCAAGTTAAACTCCATGTCTAGAATTAACAGGAGATTAATAGCTATAGAGGTCATCTGGGTTTCTAATCACAGAGAACCAATAATTCAATAAGCCTGAGTGTGATAAAGGTGGATGTGGTCTGAAAACAATACCAGAGCCAAGGATAAATTGATAACATGGCCTCACAGTATAAATGCAAAGCTAGGAATTCAACAACCCTTGAGAAACTAGGTGCAAATATAATAAGGATATAGGATATGCACAGAATGCCTCAAATGGCACCTCTCCAATGTGAAGGAGCCTATGACTACTTCTGGGAAAGTAACGACAATTCTGTTTGTCCTTCATTTTCCAAGAAGACCAATGACATCATGGAGTGATGAATTAGATTGTCCTTAAATTAGATTTAAGTGAGGCAGAGTTGTACAAAATCATCAACCTCACTCTCTCTTCCAGAGTTATCAAAGTCTAGTGGCAGGACACAAGTCAAGATGACTGGTGATAGCCTAGGATGTGGTGGATGACCTTCGGGTCTTCAATATCTGACCAAGCTCAAAGTGCTCCACAGCATCCACTTCAGTCACCTGCATGACCATTGGAACAAATCGTTCTCAAATGCGCATTCCACCTGGGAAAGTCTTCACATCCTTGGGTTAGACGTCACTCTAAATCATTGTCTTTTTTGGTTGGTTACCTTCAATCTGGTTTAGCTTGTCTGCTCCGATGGTTTATGGGGGGTAGTGTGGTTACTGCACATGCTATAGCTTCTTGGAGCCAAGTTGAGAGTTGGCTGAAGGTAGACACCAAAGGTGGGTGAGCAGCCCTGAAAAGTGCTTGGCAAGCCCTCACAACAGAGGTCGAAGTTCTTCTGAACACCTCATACATGGAAGTGAATTGGAAACATGGGAACATTTGTTGGCTGAAGAGGAGGCTCTTTGATTAGCTGCAGAGAAATTCGAAAAGGCCTGTTATAGCCTCAGCCAAGTTCTCTCCGTATCAGCACTCTTGGAGGAACTCAGTTATTCTTTCAGTCATGGAAGTCTGTGAAAAGGCTGGAGCCTCTCTATCCTATGTGTTCAAAAGGTCTGGAGAGTATTTCAGTGTTTCAGAGTTTGGATCTGCTTTCAGAGCAGCATCGATACCTGAAGGAGCAAATAGCAACCTTCAAGAATGTCCTTTGGGATCACAGCCCAGCAGCAATTATGACCATGGCTCACGTTGTAGCGATGCCAGCTTTGGATGTGAACTTGATGGGACTAATGCCATACAAGAACTGAGCTATGCTGAATGCATTCTCCCTGGAGAATGAGATGTTATAGGGGAGAGTGAGTGTCCAAGGTATTGGATGAGATGTTCATAAGTTTGTTTTTTCCTGTAACTTCTAACTTTTTTTCTAGAACTTTGACGTAAATAACCCTAGTCACTGGATTCTCATGGGGGGTGGGCAGGGAGGAATGGACAAAGTTGATGGGGGTTGATGACAATAGAAAAGAAAATAAAACATAAAATCTTCCCAGTACCCTATCACCTTGGGGGGAGGAGGGTGGTGTATCCAGTCTGACGTAGGAAAGTGAGGCAGAATAACCTCATTACATTGGAGCTAGGCAAGGGAAGGTGGCACAAGTACAAGAAAGTTGAAGACCAAGAGATTTGCATGTATAACAAGGTTAGGAGAATACCCTCAAAAAGGGAACACAGTGTTTCAATAATGACATTTTTTTCAAATAAAGGATAAATCCAGCCTTCTCGTTTTGTTTTAGATGATATGCTTGCTACACTTCACTTACCTTTTGGCTTCACTTATCTAAAGACTCTGAATTGAGATACCGTCCTTCTTCCTATAATATGTCCCCTGATTTGCCTTCTGTAGCATGATGGGAATTCATTGGTGAATATAATATATGTTATATGTGTGTCCTCATATTAGGTCTGTAGATATTTCAGTCTCAGACAACCTAGTCACCCTCATTAATTCAGGAACTCCCACTTGGCATAATCCTCTTATCCATATATATAATTAGTTGAAGGTAAGTAAGTATTCAGTGCGTGCAGATCCAACTTGGAATCAGAGCATCAAAATAAGTGCTTAAATAAAATGTTTATGGCCCCAAATAGCTAATTCTAATCAATAAGATTTGGAATGGGTTGCCATGGCCAAAAAAATAAAAATCACCAGGTGATCAGCTTACTGACTAAATGACTCTCCAAAATTAGCTAGGATGGTCCTCAGAAAATAGTCTGTTAACAAGGCCTTACTTGAAATCTTTGCAGCATGGTAGAATCTTCCAAAGCTTACACTCTTTTGTGAAATGTCTTTGAGATCCTAGATTCACTTCCATGGTAAAATGAGGCATAGGAATAATATTTTGTGGAGCCGAGAGAGAAGGCCTCTAGGCCATAATGTGGGTCTCCTTTGGTGAACTTTTGGGAGGTGAGTGGCATTGGATGAGCAATTATGAATGGGTTGTAATCTTGGTTCTTGGAAAGAACTTCCAATTCAATAAGATCACAGATCAGTTGGAGTATTACAGCCATGGGATTCACTCTGTAAGTGATTATTAAATAACCTACTCAGTCACTTTCCTGGAGTGGCAGTTCATACTCAGGTTCTGAATGCCTGACACATAGTAAGTACTTCATGAATGTTTGTTAATGACTAGCCAGATCTAATCTATCTATAAGATAGAATCAGCTCCCCATTGATATTCATCACTGGTACCCACAGGAAGTACTACAAGCTCTCCTTGGTGGTATGTAAGCTCTCTAAGTTGTCTCTAAGCCTAGAGAAGGAAAAATTAAGAGAACTGTGTTGTTCTTAGCTTGGGTTTAGCTATATAGACTTGATTTAAGAGTTATTAAATGAAAGTAACATCCATGTGTTTATTTCTCTTCTCTATGTTAATGATTTCCTGATCTGTATATTCAGCCCTATAATCTTCCCTAAAGTTCAGTACACTGCGTGCATCAATTAAGTAACAAATATTCATGAAATGCCTACTATCTGCCAGCTACTGTGCTAAGTGCTTGGGGGAGCATTCCAGGCATGGGAGACAACCAACAAAAATGTTGTTCGTGGAACAGCCAGGAGGTCAGCATCACTGGCTTAAAAAGTATGTATCAAGGAGTAAGTTGTAAGGCTAGAAAAGTAGGAGGGAGTTAGCTTATGAAGAGCTTTGAATTCCAAACTATCTTTCCAGTCACTCCCATTCACAACCTTGGAGTCAGCCTTAGCTCTTCACTTTCCCTCATTCCATATATCCAGTCAGCTACTTAATATCATTGATTTCATTTCCACAATATCTCTTGTATCTGTTCCCTTCTCTCTACTCTCATAAATACCACCAGCTCACCATTTATAGATACCAGTGGTAACCACAAAGAGTGCTGAAAGTCTTTCTGGATTGTATACAACTTCTGTATAAAGCAGACGTTGACCATTGAGACCATAGATCTAACTGTGAATGCCATTGAGAGCTAGGAGGAGAGTTCTGCTTTAAAAATAGGGCCCAGTGGATTTGTTGGTGCTCTGAACTGATCTCCACTTTGGTGGTGTTCTAGATTCTTCTAGCCAGTATGGGTGACAATAGGGTATGACAATCTACAGAGTGGTGTTTCTACAACTCCAACTTGGCTGTGACTGCAATCAGCTCTGTCTTCCATAGGATATAAAAGTTTCCATTTTCTTAGTACTTTAGGCTTTGCTGACCTCTTTCCTTAAAATGACCCAGGCAAATAGGTAGCAAAAATATTATTATCAGAACTGAACTCTGTGACTTGCTCAGGTTCATACACCCTGTGAACTGAAATGAGAATTTCCTTGAAGATCTTTGACACTATATGAGGCTGCCTCTCATAGAATATAGTTTTTCTTGCCTAGGGTTACCTTGTGGGAGAAGTATTCATGAGATCATGGCTAATTAGGAGTCAAGACAGCCTATGAGAATGACATTAAATGACTGAATTTCTATATTAAAATTCAACAAACACTGACTAAGCTTTCAACATGAAACAGAGAGCAGGGAACATAGTTTGACAATAATCTGCCTCACCTAAGGCTCAAGGTAGTATCATTTCCTGGTGGGCAGTTAGCCAGCCTTAAATATAGAAGCACAGACATGGTAACAAAAATTCACAGGAGCCAAAGAACTGTCTAAAGACCTGAAATGGTGGATATATCACCCATGGTAGAAATTAGGTTACTGTTAAAATTATTTAGATTAGAACTCTATAAAGACTTAGAGCTAGAAAAAAAATCTCCAAGTCTAAGTAAGTGAAAATTAAGCAGAGATACTGGAGTAGTTTAGTCTCGATATATAGAGATGGGAGTCAATGACATAAAGATGAAAATTAAATCTATGGTTTCTACATCCTTTTACTAAGATACATATTTAGATTAAGTCTATATAACTAAACCAAAACCAAGGATGAAACAATAATCTTCTTAATTTTCACTTCCTTAGACTTGGAGACACTGCATAGTATTTTGGAAAGAGTACTGAACTGGGAGTCAGGAGACCTAGAATGTAATGCTACTCTGGCTACTAAATACCTGTAGGATATTGGGCAAGTCACTTACTCTCTGTGGGCCTTAGTTTCCTCATCTGTAAAATGCATGAAGTGTTGCAGATGTTCAAGTTTTCTTTTTCCAATTCTATATCTCTATAGAGAAAACTAATCTAAATCATTCTAACAGTAACCTAATTTCTACCTTGGGTGATATATCTACCATTTCAGGTCTTTAGACAGTAATTGGGCTCCTGTGGATCCTAGAATCAAATGCAAACTTTTCTGGTATCTAAAGCCCTTACAACTAGACTCCAAGACACCTTTGAAATCTTACTTTATATCATTTCCCTCTACAAACTCTAAACTGACTTTCTATCTGTTCTTCACTCATGACAGCCCATTTCCTTCCTGGGGCTGTCCGTCCTTCATGCCTGCAACATGTGCCAACCTAACTTTGGCCTCTTGGAATCCTTCATTGTCTTCAGAGTTCAGCTCAAGTATTGCCTTATTCATGAGAGCTTTCCTGATTCTCCGTGCTGCCAATTCCTCCCCTCTCCAAATGGCCTTGTATTTACATTACATAGAGTTATATCTGTACATGTTTTCTCCTCTTTATACAACATAATTTCTTTGAAGGAAGAGATTGTTTAATTTTTGTCTATATCTCCAGTGCAAATGCTTGTCAACTGATTACTGATAGTACAAAGCTGGTAGAGACAAAATTGAGAAGGATAAATTAAAAACTAAGTGCATTCTTTTTTTATTTTAAAATTAAAATTCTAGTGGTACCTTTTTAAATTAAATTAATTTTTTTAATGAACAAAATACAAGTTGCTCTCCCTCCCATTCCTCTTTCACTATAAAGGAAAAGAAAAAGAAAAACAAAACCCTTGTAACACATATGCACAGGCAAACAAAAACAAATTCTTTGGCCATTGGCCATATTTATGTAATACCGATCTAGTAAATGCCTTTGCTTGCAACTTACTGCTTCAACTGTCACAGTCTAGCTGAAGGTCAATCTCCTCCACAAAGTCTCACCTGATTGCCACTGCCACCCAAAGGTGCTTCCAGCCTGCCTCAGATTTCACATAACTCTGTTTGTACCTTTCCTGTGTGCCTATAGTCACTTGTACTGGGGTTCTTTGGGTCTGCTCAACTTGAACTTGAAGATTGGATTACTCGAAGGATGACTATCCCAGTTTCAGAGTGATTTATGAGTTTACACTCCTAAAGTTACAGCTCAGAAGTCTCCACCTTTAATAGAGAGACGGATGACACAATTAGTACCAAGCAAAGAACATATCTCAAAATTAACAAATACTATCCTGTGCATATATGTATCCATATATACTATAGGTAATATGCACACAAAATTACTCATGAATTTTGAGGTACTGTTCAAAGAACATATTCTGTGACTCCTTAAAATGCTTAGCAGAAATGACTGCTAACAGTTTCCATAAAAGGGAATGTAAAACACTTATCATTGGAGTTTCTGTCAAAACATGCACAAGCTTTAATTTAAGACCAAATTTGCTATATGTTTTTCCCCATCAACCACCTAGGTTGATGTGATGATAAATGTGAATAAAGGTGAATTTCTAATCCATTTGTCTCACATGCACTTTAAAAGGCTACAGGATCTGACTTCCTAGAAGAGCCTCTTTCCCATTTTAAGCCCTAAACATTCCCAAAGGAAAAGGAATGCAAAAAGAAGCAGGCAGCTCATTGCTACTGTCATTCTCATTCCCCTTCTTCCCATGTGCTTATGACCAAAAGTGTGTCCTAGGTACAGATGAGTTCTTTTCTAAAGAATGAGGAATGCTGGCATTCTCTCTGGCAGAGCTTGGCATTTAATAAGTGAAACAACTCAATTAAGGAATGGACAGAAAGCTGGACTGCATGGACCACTGGTATGATCCACTATGACTCTTACGTTCTTCTAAAAATAGAATAGTGCAAAGAATACACTTAAATTGGCAATTCTGTACTCTAAATTGCTGGTTTTAAAATGGACTTGATGGATTTAAGGAGAGAGAGAGAGAGGGAGAAAGAGACACAGACAGAGACAGAGAGAGACAGAGTCAGAAAGACACACAGAGAGACAGAGAGGCAAAGAGAGAGAACATGAGAATATTACATGTGCATCTATATATGTACATATAAAAGATTTTTTGAAAAAAGGAAATTGTGAGTACAAAACTTATCAATCGAATTTATGTCAATATATGCACCATGTTTTAATAAGAAAAAAGTGTACTACATATTTTTCTTAACCACCTAAAAGTAATTTTTGTGTATAATAAAACAAATAATATAACATTACATTATGATATACCAAATAATATGATATAAAATAATATTATATATGACATAACATAATATAATACCATATGATATGATATAATTTTTGTCATTGTTGAGTCATTTTTCAATCATGTCTGACTCTTCATGACCCCGTTTGATATTTTCTTGGCCAAGATAGTAGTTTGCCATTTCCTTCTCCAGCCCATGTTACAGAAGAAGAACTGAGGCGAACAGGGTTAAGTGACTTGCCCAGGGTCATGCAGCTAGCAAGTGTCTAAGGCGGATTCGCATTCACAAGGATGAGGTTTTCTGACTACCGGCCTGGTATTCTATCTACTGCACCACCTAGCTGCATATGATATGATATATAAAACATAGCATAATATAATGTAATGTAATATAACATAATATAATAAAAATAAAACAGAATTTGAATAAAGGCCGGTGAAGAAGAATGAAATCTAGGACAAGCTCTCAGCCAAAGAGTACAGTGATAGAAATAAATGTATATTTGTTAGGAATTCTTTCTGTTTCATGACTAATGATTCCTCGCTATGACATTAATATCTTTTATTTGACGCTAATGTTAACAGAGTCTAATAAAAAAGAAATGCACATTTGAAAATAATGAAAATATTGCCAGAAAAACATAACTATAGGGAAGAAAACAAGGGAGTTTCTGTAACCAAGTATCTATTTAAATGTCTAGACATTTTTCATATTTTCCACAAACCCAATCCATAGCAGAAAAAATTCCAGAGTCTGTTTAGTATTCCAACTTCTTTTCCTTTCTTTTCTTTTTCCCCAGAAGGAGAAAGGCACAACTTATCCTTCAACCTCCTTGGCTGTGGTTTATCAGGAGCACTAATCACACCCCTGTGGGATTAGAGAGAATTGGCTGTTTCTCCTGCCTATAACACCCCAGAGGTGTGATTATCTCATGGTTACCACACCCCTGTTGTGTCTCATTGCTTCAGTGAAATAAATGAACTGTTAAATTGACAGATATAAATGAACTTCCTGCCGGCCAGCTGACTGTATGGAGCCTTGTAAGAAGTGACGGAGATACCAGGGCGCAGTCATTCTCCAACTTCTTTTGTAGTCTGCTTTTTACAATTCACTTCCTCATAAGCTGCTGATAGGGGACTGACATTATAGAGAACTGTCCTACCTTCTTCTTCCAGAAATGCCGAATATCTAACAAGTCAGGGCTGAAAGAAGGAGGCAGAGCCCAGCGTGAGCCAACAGAAAAACTAAGCAGAAATATAGGACTGTTTGCTGTCAGAAAGGCATCTCCCATGGAGCGTATTCGTAGTTTAAATGAGTCAGTCACATGGAATTGTTTGTCAAGGTGCATCTCACCCAGAGTCATGTATTTAGCTTTTTTATCATTATGACACATGATTTTTCAACTTCTGGGATTTCTGGCACTCAGCCAAAGCCCAAAGTGAAAGCTTTTGTGCTCCGCCCACTCTGTATTTTAACCCGACAGCATTTCATGCATGTTACCCGTCCCACCCAAAACCTAATGTCTTTCCTACTGTTGCACACACACACACACACACACACACACACACACACACACTTACACACCCTTTTCTTTCCTCTTTTCTTTCTTTCCTCTCTTTTTCTTAAAACCTTTAGTTGAAACAAAGTGCAAGATAAGGGGGAGGTAGTTATATTCAAAATAGTGAGATCTCCAGTACCTGTAAGAAAACTAGTGTATGAACCAAACAAAAATATATTGGTGCATCCTATAGTGGCACTCTTATTGAAACTACTAGGTGTTAGACATTCTAGCTGTAGAGATGGACGGATTCGATGTCTCCTATGCCCTTGAGTTCAGTACTTAGTCCCTGGACTCTCGGTTCTTTGTACTTTTTCCTTGAATTGATTCTGTCTCATGTCTTTCTTTAGCTGTGCTGACCACTCCCAAATCAAAGTCTCAAGGTATGAATCCTTGGGCACAAACCCTATTCCCATATCTCATACTCTATTTGGGTGCTTCATTGCCTCCTCAAATTCAACCTGCCCACAATCAGTCATTAGAAGTAAAAGACTGGTAAGAGAGGACAAATGGCTGATCTGGTTCTGCTTTTCTGGTTGCTTTGTCAGGTTAGCATTGATTCAGGATACAGTCATCAGTTCCATCCAGGAAATTGACTGAATCAGGGCACCAAAAGATGATCAGATTTTGCCAAACTCATTTATCCAAACCGAACTTATAAGAAATGAAGTCATTAGTCCCGATACATTAACGCTTGTTAATGCATTAGGGGAGATAACTGACAAGATGATCCTAAGTTCACTGCAGAAGACATACTTATGTGGGTGGGGGTAGTACAGAGATACATACAGGAAATCAGAAAATAATTGGCAAACACAGAATGAAAACAAAAGAATTGATAGGCTTTTATAAGTTGTATATTTTTAAAAGAATTATTTTCATTGAGTTGTGTTAAGATGATGAATTTCCCTTGTTTGTTGAAGGGATTTTTCTGTCAATAATTAGGATCATCAGCCTAAGAATAATAACGTTAACAACTCATATTTATGTAGTGCTGTAAGTTTCCAAAGACCTTTCCTCACAACAGTCCCATGAGATTTGGAAGAGAGAAGGGAACAAGCATTTGTTAAGCACCAACTCTGTACTAGGTATTGAACTAGGCACTTCACAAATAGTATTGAATTCATTTGATCATCACCGTAAGCCTGGAAGGTAAGTGCTATTATTATCTGAGTTTTATAGTTGGGGAAACTGAGGCAGACAGATTAAGTGATTTGCTCAGGGTCATATGGCTAACAAGTGTCTGAGGCTGAATTTGAACTCATGTTTCCTGACTCAGAGTGGAGAGCTCTATTCACCATGCCATCCAAGTTGAACAGTATTAGGGCACTATGACATTTTGGAAACAACTTGGCTGATAGAGTGAAAAGATCTTTGAATTTAGAATCAGAAGACTAAGGTTTTTCATTATAGATTTATTACTTTCTGTTCATGTGACCTCATTTAATCTCTTAAAATCACCTAATTTCTTTGGACCTCAGGATTTTGTTTGTTTGGTTTGGTTTTTTTAATCTGTAAAATGAGAGGATTGAATTAGAAGGAAGGAAAAGGATTTTAGAATTAAGTGGGCCTATGGGGTTAAATCTTGGCTCTGTAAGTTATCAGCTATCCAACCTTGGACAAGTCATTGATTTCTCTGGGCTTTACTTTCCTACCTCTAAAATGAGAAGGTTGTGCTTTTCATTCTAAATCTATGATAATGCGAATTCTTTCCCTAAGATCTCTTCTAGATCTAAAATCTACAATCTAATTTCCCTTTTTTCAATATTACTCATCGGTAACCAAAATCTTCTGTCATTATAACACCTCCTCATGACAGACATGTCATAGTTTCCAAGATTTATTTTTCATTAATGACATTTCATATTTATTCTTTCTTTTGTGGGGTGGTATCCAAAGTTTTTTCCTAGTAGTCGGGAAGCTTCCTTGTCTTACCAAAAACATAGGGTCTCTAGAACTGGAAGGGACTTCAGTCATTTACTTCAATCTCCTCATTTTTGTAGATGAGGAAACTGAGACCCAGAGAAGTTAAATGATTGCCCAAGGTCACATAGGTAGTAGGTATTAGAGATGGGATTTGGACCTATCTTCTCTGGCTAGGGAGCAGTTTAGGTAGTGCAGTAGATAAAGTGCCTGACCTGGAGTCAGGAAGATTAAGTCTTCCTGAGTTCAGATATGGCCCCAGATCCTTACTGGCTATGTGAACCTAGGCAAGTCACTTAAATTAACCCTGTTTGCCTGAGTTTTCTCATCTGTAATATGAGCTGGAGAAGGAAATGGCAAACCAGTCCAGTATCTTTACCAAGAAAATCCCAAATGAGGTCATAAAGAGTTGGACATCACTGAAATGACTCAGTAACAACTCCCTCTGACTCCAGAAAGTTATCTCATTTAAAAGCTATTGCTTAGGGAGGTGATTTATGTATTATATATTTACATATAATATATTCATATAATATTTATATAATAATTTAATCCTAAACTGGCTATTCTTAGCAGCAATTTCATTTTCTAAACTTGTCCCCAATTTTCTGGAAGATATTTGGAGCCTGGGATCCCCTATTAATTTACAATAACTTTTTCCTTCTAAAGTAGTGGCTCCTCCCAATTTTCCAATCATCTTCATCGTCATTTTCATCACCAGCACCACTGCCACCACTATGACCACCATATCATTATCATCATCAACAGCCTCATGGACATTTCATTTTAAAAATAAAGTAAATGAGGTTAATGGATGATAGGATCATTGACTTAGAGGTGCGAGGGTTCTTGGAAAGGCACTAGGTTCAATACTCTCATTTTGTAGATGATGAAATTAAGATTAAGTGACTGAACCAGCTAGTAACTGCCTTTAAGTCTAGCTCTAGCTCAGCCTCAAAATCTTGGAGAGATCTTTAACTATTCCCCTTTCCCCAGAATCCTTTCCTATCCATCTCCTGACTCCAGTATTCTCACTGGTATTTCCCATGCCTGGAGATCTTTCCTTCCTCATCTGTATCCTGGCTTCCCTGGCACCTTCAATTTCCACTTAAAATCCTATCTTCTGCAGAAAGCCTTTCTTAATTCTACTGCCTTCCCTCTGCTGATTCTATCTAATTTATCCTGTATATATCTTGGTTGCAGACAACTGTTTGCTCGCTGTCTCTCGCATTAGACAGTGAGCTTCTTGGGAGAAGGGATTGTCTTTTGTCTTTACAGCCCTACCATTTGACACAGTGTCAATGATATATAATAAATGCTTTTTGACTGATTGGTTATGTACTAGCACAGTGGTCTCAAACTCAAATAGAAATAGATCCCTATGTTTGTAGCATACATTTACTCTTTTAAAAGTTGTTGCAGAGCCTCTAACAACATCCCAAATCCAAATAAATGTTACGAATCATTATAGTTTTCACTTTTGAGAAGCCTTTTGATCTGAGTATTATTTTCTGCCAGTTGAAGACAAATCCTAATAGAGAAACTCAATACTAGACTGACATGGGAAAGGTTTTTCACCTGACATAGTTACAAATGCAAATATATTGCATCTCATAATTGACCACCTTTTTTTATTCACATACACCAGAATTTTCATGGAGTAAGTTAGCATTTGCAGGACAGTCTTCTGTAGCTGAAAGTGATTTTTTTCATCTGATCTCAGAACACTTGGATCTTTCAGGTACTTTTTGTATTTTAATTAGTATTATATTTGTGCACTTACCTTCTTCCTTAACCCCCCCCCCCCCCCCCCCGGCACCCTA
Organism: Notamacropus eugenii; assembly: GCF_028372415.1. Taxonomy (NCBI): domain Eukaryota; kingdom Metazoa; phylum Chordata; class Mammalia; order Diprotodontia; family Macropodidae; genus Notamacropus; species Notamacropus eugenii. The sequence goes on from NC_092877.1 coordinate 209,898,110, forward strand.
CTCCCTTCCCCTAAGCTCTGCATTAGATTCTGGGGAGACAAAGGTAAAACATGACATAATTCCTGCTTTCAAAGAGTTCATATTCTACTGGATTTTATTCAATTCAACAAATAAGTATTTTTTAAAATTTATTTTCAGTTTTCAACCTTCACTTCCACAAAATTTTGAATTTTGAATTTTCTCCCCATCTTCCCCCTATCTCCACCCCAGGACAGCATGTATTCTGATTATCCTTTCCTCCAATTTGCCCTCTCTTCTATCCCCTTTTATCCCCTTCCCTTCTATACTCCATTGCTTATATATCTTATTTCCTAGTTGCAGGTCAAAACAATTTTTAACATTCATTTTTAAAGCTTTGAAATCCACATTCTCTCCCTTCCCCCATTCCCATCTACCCTCATTGAGAAGGCAAGTAATTGGATATAGGTTATACATGTGTAGTTGTGCTAAACACTTCCATAAAAGTCATAGATTCCCCTCTATCCTGCTCTGCCCTCCATTTATTCTATTTTCTCCTTTGACCTGTCCCTCTACCAAAGTGTTTGTTTCTGATTACTCCTTCCCCTAGTCTGCTGTCCCTTCTATTATCCTCCCTCTTTTATTTCCCTTCTCCCCTGCTTTTCTGTAGGGTAAGATAAACTTTCATGTTCAGTTGGGTATCCTTCATTCCCTTCTGAAGCCAAATTAGATGAAAGGAAAGCTCACGTATTCATTCTCATCTTCCCCTTCTTTCCCTTCATTGTAAAAGCTGTTTCTTGCCTCTTTAATGTGAGATGGTTCACTACATTCTACCTCTTCCTTTCTTTTTTCTCCTAGTACATTCCTCTCAGCACTTAATTTTCTTTTTTAGATATCATCCCTTAATATTCAGTTTACCCTGTACTCTCTCTCTCTCTCTCTTTCTCTCTCTCTCTCTCTCTCTCTCTCTCTCTCTCTCTCTCTCTCTCTCTCTCTCTCTCCATATATATCCATATATACATGTATATATACATGTATGTATATCTTTCCATGTAGGAATATAAACAGTTCAACTTTAATAAGTCCCTTATGGTTTCTCTTTCCTGTACACTTTTTCATCCTTCTCTTGATTCTTGAATTTGAAAGTAATGATCTTTTTAACAAAAGTACTTGAAAGTCCTATTTCATTGAAGCTCCACTTTTTCCCCGAAGTCTGATACTCAGTTTTGCTGAGTAGGTGATTCTTGGTTTTAATCCTATCTTCTTTGACCTCTCGAATATCCTGTTCCAAGTCCTCTGATCCCTTAGTGTAGAAGCTGTTAACTCTTGTGTTATCCTGATTGTGTTTCCACAATACTTGAATTGTTTCTTTCTGACTGCTTGAAATATTTTCTCCTTGACATGGAAACTCTGGAATTTGGCTACAACATTGCTAGGAGTTTTCCTTTTAGGATCTCTTTCTGAGGCAATCAGTGAATTCTTTCCATTTCTATTTTGCCCTCTGGTTCTAGAATATCAGGGCAGTTTTCCTTGATAATTTCTTGAAAGATGACATCTAAGCTCTTTTTTTTATCATGGCTTTCATGTAGTACAATAATTTTTAGTTGTTTTTCCTATATCTATTTTCCAGGTCAGTTGTTTTTCCAATGAGATACTTCACATTGTCTTCTTTTTTTTCATTCTTTCTGTTTTGTTTTATAATTTCTTCATTTCTCATAAAGTCATTAGCTTTCATTTACTCCATTCTAATTTTCTTCAGTGAGTTTTTGGACCTCTTTTTTCATTTGGTCCATTCTGCTTTTTAAGGCATTCTTCTCCTTATTGGATTTTTTGGACCTCTTTTGCCATTTGGGTTAGTTTAATTTAATTTAATTTTTTCAACCCTTGAGGTTATTGAATACGATTTCCTTCCATTCTACATAACTAAAGTACAAATACAACATTATCTAAAATGCTACAAAGATACAAAACTCAATACAGAAATTTGCTAGCATTGACTGTACAATAAAAGCCAAGAATGCAATTTACATTTTACAAAATTAACCTGCTAGCTTTTCAAGGGGCCACAGTCTCAGAGGGCTGGCTCTTTGATGAGGCAGCACCTAGAGGCTGGCCCATAATTTGCTTACCAATTTCTGAGAGAAGTGTGCACTGGTCTATGTAAAGAACCATTTACAGCAACAAGTAAAGGAGTGATATGAAAAATCTGTACTCCTATCCAGTGTCTTTTGGCCCTCAAATCAGGAAAAAAATAATTCAAAGCAGCAGACTAACTGTTGGCCTAACTTTAGCAGGAGACAAAGTGGACATGCATAAGCACATGTCCTCTTTTCTTAAAGAATCAACCTGGCCAAAAAACAAGCATCAAGTTTTCATATTTGTCAAAAATTTATTTAGGGAGAAAAGTAAAACCAAACGCTGCCACTTTGGAGTAGGCAGGACTTTAGCATCTTGATCTTTGCTTAGATTGCTCTGGCTGTACTGGGCTCTTGATTTTCTCAGAAGTTACTAAAAGCTGAGTTTTCTGATGGGACCAGAAAAAAAAGATGGGCTTATTTAGGCTGCAATTCTGAACCTTAAATATTCTTGTGAGCCAAAATAAGCCCTGAGAAATGAATCAAATTTGCTGTCTAGAAGCCTTCAAGGGTAAGGAGACATCCAATGCGTTAAATGAGCCTTTGCTAACCAGTGCTTGATTCCCATTTTTCTTTCCCCCACCCTCAGCACAAATGGTCCAATACTGGGCTCAATCATATTTAAGTTACAAAGTGAGAACAGCTGCCTTGCTTTATCGGGAAGAACTGAATCTGGAGCAGCTTCAGTGATGCCCATGACCTGGGGAGCAAGACCATTTGTGGTCAGCAGATCTGTACTTAGGAGAACAGGACCTTCTCATGCATGGAGGTGATCTATGACACTTTGGAGGTGGTGGCAACATCCTTCTGAGTGGGCTAAATCACCTGTATCTGGGACCCTGGGCCAGGGAGCCAGTACTGCAGTGACTGTTATCTCCTGACCATCAATCTGCCCTCCATCCATGTGCTTTAGCCTCATCTGGATTTTCAAACTCTCACATATGATATATATGAGCCTTTGGATAAATGAGGATGCATCCTTTCCACAGGCATATCAATCATTTTAATTTTCCCATAAGTAGGAAATATTTCCATGATGTAATCCTTGGTCACATTCCTAGTAAACCTTCCAATGTGTATTTTGGTGGGTTTTGGTGAAAGACTTTGTCTCTTCCTTTCCTTTTCCTCGCTTTTAGGTCGTTTTGATTTGGAGTGGGAACACCTCCTATCATCATGCCTTCCTCAAGAGGGACTTGGAGATCCAGAAGAACTGCTGGAGCTGGAACTTTGGGAGGTGCGAGAGCTTCCTGATCAACTAAAAGCAGAAGAAGAGCTGGACCCACTTCTAGAGTCAGTGTTAGTACTAGAGCCAGAGCTGGAGATGGAACTGGAGCGAATCCTGCTAGAGGTGCTGCTACCACTGAAGGTACTTCGACCACGGTCCTTTTCACTTGATTCTTTGGTGGCCTCTTTATCTTTAGACCAGTCCTTTGACTTGTCATCAGTTCTATCTTTATGTTTGGTGGGAGAGGGAGCCAGAGTGTTCGACTTTTTATTACATTCTTTGACTCCCAACAAGCTCTTCTTTTTCATTTCTGATAAATCCATTCTCCCCTTCTGAGGTGGTTCAAAGCAGTACTGGATAAGTACTCACTCATCTGAGCTCTCACTTCTGACTCCTTGATTCTGAGAACCAAGCCCAAATCAAATTTATTCCGTAAAGCAGCATCTTCCCAAGTACAGAGCCTTTACCACCCGTTCCTCCTCCTGTACTCTCTAGAGACCAGAGATGACATCACGTGCCAGTGGGTTAGTCTAATTTTAAAGCTATTCTTTTCTTTAACATTTTTGGGGGTTTCATTTAGCAAACTGTTGACTTGTTTTTCATGACTTTTTGCATCACTTTCATTTCTCTTACCATTTTCTTCCTCTACTTCTCTTATTTGATTTTCAAACTCCTTTTTGAGCTCTTCCGTGGCCTGAGACCAATTCATATTTTTCTTGGAAGCTTTGGATGCAGGAACTTTGGCTTTGTTGTCTTCTTTTGGTTGTATGTTTCGATCTTCCTCATCACCATGACATACGAAAATACCTCCACCAAGAAAATAAGAATCTATAGTTTTCTTTTTCCCATTTGCTAATTTTCCCAACCAATTACTTGACTTTTGAGCTTTTTGTTAAGTGTAGGGCTCCAGAAGCCAAGGCTGGGGTCCAGGCTGAGGCCAGGTCTGTGGTCAAATCCCCTCTCACCCAAGTTAGAGACCCTTCCCACTGACCTTCAAAGCTGTCTTAGGCATTTGTGGGTTGAGAAGTCTGCAAACTGCAGCAACTGCCAGGGATTCAGTCCCCTAAGACCTGCTCCAGCTCTGGCTGTGGGGTCCATGCCAAACTGTGTTCCACTCCCATCTCAGTGCAAAAGATCCTTCTATCAATCTTTCAGATTGTCTTGGGCTGGAAATTTGCTTTAGTTTGTCCTTTTGTGGCTTCTGCTGCTATAGAATTTGTTTAGTCACTTTTTATAGGTTTTTTGAGGGGTTTGTAGGGATAAATCTAGCAGGTCCCTGCTTCTCTGCCACCATCTTGGCTCCTCCTCTCCCTCCAACAAATATGTATTAATCCCCTACAAGTGTGTATGACGCACCATAGATATGGGATTACAAAGATGAAATACAACAAAGTTCTTGCCCTCAAGGAGAATATAATTGGGGAGAAGAAAGAGAGAAAAACATGCAAATATGTAAATAACTAATTCAAGAGAATGAGATAAGTGCAAAGCAAGGGCCCTAGCAAAGTGCTATGAGACATTTGAGGAGAAACATATCATTTTAAGCTGGAGGGGAAGGAGGAAAGGTGAATAGCGGTGATTAGGTCAATATTAAACAATTGGTTCTCTAGAAAAAATTAAGTAGGGCAAACCTTTAAGTTTAATAATCTAATTTATTAACATTTTCTCCATCACTTTCTTAAGCCGAGACCAGGGGTGGGGAACTCACAGCCTTGAGATCACATGTGAGCTTCTAGGTCCTTGGGTGTAGCCTTTTGACTAAGTCCAAGTTTTACAGCACAAATCCTCTTATTAAGGGGATTTGTTCTGTGAAGTTTGGAATCAAAGGACCATACTTGAGGACCTAGTGTGGCCTTGAGGCCAAAGATTTCCCACCCCTGGTCTAGACAATCAACAAAACAAGCCCTGATCTGAAGTGTTTGTAGATTCCCAAGACTCATTGAAACTTTAACATTCTACTCTTTTGAGATTGATTCCATGTGGCTCCAGATTTCTCCTGGGGAAGACAAACTTCAAGCAAGGCTCTAGATAAGAGAGGATACCTGAGGATAGGAAGGAATGAATAAGAAGTAAAGTGGGATGAAGATCCAGCAAAGGTGGCAAAAAAGAGATGGTCAAATGTGGGAATATGTTTTGCTTGACTCTTTCTCTCTCTGTATGTGTATGTATACACACACACACGTCATATATATTTGTCATATATATATATATATATATACATATATATATATATTTGTCATAAAGGTTTTTCTTCCTTCCTTCCTCTTCCCTCTCTTTCTGTCTCCCCCTCCTCCTTTCTCTTTCTTTCTCTCTTTCTTTCTTTTTCTTTCTTTCTTTCTGCTATATATTTGAAAAGAAAAGCAAGTTCAATGTAATAGAGATGTGCATTTTCACATAAAATCTTCTGTTCTCTAATGTATCATGAAATGTTTTTATATTTGCTGCTTGTTACATTCATAATAAAAATCAGATAAATTGATTTGTTTGATACATTTGTGGACATGGCCAATGTGGGAATTAGTAATTTATTTGTTACACAGGCTTTTTTCCCTTCTTTTTTATTGGAGGGGTATGGAAGGAAGAATAAACATGCTTAAATTTAAATTTAAAAAATTATTTTAAATGTAAAAAGTAGTTAGACAGGAGGAAATCCATGAGAGTGCAGCATCACAGAAACCAAGGGGAAGAAGGATGGTCAAGAAGGTGGGTTTGCTCAGCAATGCCAAATGCTCATGTCCAGGAAGATAGGATAGCAGAAAAGGATTTAATGAGAAAGAGGACATTAGTGACTGTGGAGAGAATTGTTCCAGTAGAGGAGCAGGAGCAGGAGACAGGTTGAAAGGGGTTGAATAGTGAGTGGGTGGTAAGGCAGTGAAAGGAGCAAGTGTAGATTAATCTTTCTAGAATTTTGACTGTTAAAGGGGGGAGAGAGAGATTGGACAATAGCTTGATCACAGCATGGTAACACGTATTTATTAATCATCTACAATGTACCAGACACTGTGTTAAGTGTGAAGACAAGGATAGAGTTGGATAAAGAAAAGATTGTTTTTTTGGGATAGAGGCAACTTGAACATAGGGTCATAGATTCTGAGTTAGAAGAGAAATAGAGGTAATAGGGGGTTTTGTTTTGTTTTAGTCCAACCCCTTCATTTTACAGATGTAGCAATGTAGATCTGGAGAGGATTTGTCCTCCATCACACAGCTGGTGAGTCTATAGCAAAACTCCAGGTGAAGTCACCCAGGACTCTGCCTACTATAGCACGCTATCTATCTCTCCAAAGCAGATTGGTAACTTCCCTGTAATGTAGGCTTAGCTGCCTGGGACACTGAGAAGTTAAGTCCTTTGCTCTAGACCACAAATTCAGCTTGTGCCAGAGGCATGACATGAACCTTGAGTCTTCCTAATTCTGAGGTCAGTTCTTTATCCACTACCCCACGCTGCCTCTATATCAGGGGTTTTTAACTGGATTCTATGAACTTGTGTTTTCTTTTTTTAAAAAAAAATTCTGATAATTGTATTTCATTGAAATTATCTTCCTTTATAATCTTATCTATCTTACTCATTTAAAGATATTATTCTGAGATGGGGTCCATAGTCTTCACCAGACTGACAAAGGGATTCATGATCCAATAGAGGTTAAGAATGCCTACTCTCTTTGACTGAACAATGAAGGGAAGTAATAAGGTTAAGATGAAAACATGAGGTGAAGATAAAAACAGAAAAACAAAAAAGGATTACTCCTAGAGGAAGATCACGGTAGAGATGGAATTTGTGAGGAATGTAAGTAGGTTGAAGGATAAACCTAGACAAGGAGAATAACCACCTCTTTCAGACCAGAAGTAGAAAAGGTTGGGTGAGAATATAAAGTGTTTTAGATTAGTGAGCTTAAAGAAGTTCAGATATCTTCTCAATAATCTAGGGTATGGAGTGAGCATAGTCAATCAATGAACACATATTAAGTGCACCAGGCACCTAGCCCTAGGGATACAAAGAAAAACAAAATGAAAATAAAAACAACAACAAAACAAAACAACAATTCTCATTCTCAATGAGCTCACAGTCTAATGGGGAAGATGATATCCAAACAACTCCGCACCATCAAAACTGTATATACATACGTGTATATATATAATATGTGTACATATATGTGTGTGTGTGTGTATGTATATAAGTTATATGAGACTTGAAGGAAACCAACAATATCTGGAGGGAAAGCATTCCAGGAATAGGGAAGAGGAAACAAAAATTCCTGGAATCAGGAGTTCAAAGAAAGATGAGAAGCTTTGAGATGGCCATTGTATAGAATGTTATAGTCAAAAAAAGAATAAAAGACTTGCTGTTTAACAATGAAAGTCCACTGCTTGAATTTAGTGGACACTCAAATACTGTTATCCACTCAATGAGGAAGACTAAATGGAGGGAAGAAGAACATATCTGGGAGACAAAAGTGGAGGAGAGACATTATCAATATTAGGAAAGGAAATTAGTTCATGAGAAGTCTGAGAGATTTGGGGACTAGGGAAAAATCAAGGAATTTAAGGCCACATTGAGGATTGTTGTTGATGTTGTGTTTGTCCTTCATTCTCCAAATGGACCATGACATCAGGATGATGACATGACTTGCATTTGACTTTGATTTGAGTGAGGGAGGGCTGTGCAAGGTTACCAGCCTCACCTTCTTCTCCTGAGCCATCTGGGTCCAGTGGCCTGATATTCATCAGGATGACTGGAGATGGCCCAGAATGCAATGGGAGACCCTGGCCCTTTCGGGCTAAGGTCTTATCTCACTTTGAGATACACCCATTCAATGAATAGGCTTCTTTAAGTAGTTGCTCAAAGGGTGGCCCCTTTAATCAAAAAGAAATCAAACGGGAGGAGAAGACTCTCAGGGTTCCTGAGTAAAAGAGAAACAATTACTATTTAGTATTTACCTCCCCCCCATCCCTCCCCCCTGTAGCCCCAGTAACAATGAGGGTTAAGAACATAGAAAAGAGAGGGACTGAAGCAGGAGAAGTGGAAGGAAGGTCAATAGGAATCTTAAAAGTCAGGATCTAGACTTGAGAGTAGTTTTGAATCATGGCAAAGTTGAAGGTGTGATTCACCTAGTGGATGCTAAAGTATGATGGAAATGGAAGTCTTGGGAGCTGAGTCCACATAGGTGAGCCTATAGTCAAGAAAACCTGAGTTCAAATCTGGTCTCAAACACTATCTTTGTAACCCTGGGTAAGTCACTTGACTGCTGTTGGCTTCAGTTTCCTGATCTGTAAAATGGGGATAATAATAGCATCTGTCTCCCATAATCACTAGAGAATCAAATGAAATAATAAGTGTAAAGGACTTAGCACAGTGCCTCACACATACTAAGTGCTATATAGATGCTGGCTATTTTTACTATTTTTATTACTGTCATTATCTGCAATATAGATACTGAAGATTTTAGTGATATTTTAGGAAAGGTTGGAAAAGAAGACTGTGAATCAGGTGATAAAAGCTAAGAAAAAAATTCAGCAAGTTGGTTGGTAGATGACAGTGATAGTGATCAGGAAAGGGTGACATTGTTATATGACATGTACTTGAAAAAGAGAAGAATTTGTTAAATGTTGGCAAGAGAAGGAAAATCTAAAAGTCGCACTGGGAAGTAAGGAGTGTACCAGTTCTGCTTTCAGGTCCTGTGAATGGGGGTTGGGATTGGACAGGTTTCTTAGACAGTGGCTAGCCCTTGGACAGGGCTCTTGGAAATCCAGAAAACATAAATTTCATTCCATGGGAAGAGATGGAAAAAGGAAGAGATTGAGGATAGAGATTTCAAAGAGGAATCACAAGAGAGCATGGAGATACACCAAAGCTAGGCTAAATAGGAATGAAAGTATGAAGAAAGGTAGAAATAAGTAATTGCACATGAATCTAAATGACAGGGACTATTAGGAGAGTAGGAAGTTGGGAAATTAGTTAGAGTAGCACGTTAGTCACACACAGGTCAGGCAAAGATGACTAAGAGAAAAGCCTGAGAGTGCATGCCTTCACTCCTCCCCTGATTCTCTGGATTTTTTTTCTGCCATGTCCCAAAGACTTTTCACCCTGGAGTATCCCTCTTCTGTCATATCGCAACAACCTCCTCAACTTGGACAATCCCCCTTTCCCTGTGGCCTCTTCCTCTAATTGATCAGTCCCTCCAGGAATCTTAATTTTAAGGATGTGAAGAAACTACACTCCTTTACTGTAGTCTCAGCTCCATTCCAAATTGTTTGGACTTTTTTCTACACTATGCTCTCAGGTGAGTTCTTTCTTCTTCCTTCTACCTTCCCCATACTTTTCACTTTCTTTTTACCCTCACATTATATTAGAATACAAGCTCCTTGAGAGCGGGGACTGCTGCTCTCTTTGCTTTGTCTTCCAGGGTTTAACAGAGTGCTTAATAGTAAGTGCTTCACAAATGTGTGGTTGACTTGAGTTTGTAGTTTTGTTTAGAATGATGATGTGATGGTGTCTTTTCACAGTCTAAGACTGGGAAAGGTAATGTGGTATGGTGGAAAGGACATGGAATTTGTTCAGATCTCAGCTCTGGCATTTGATGCTTGACTGACCTTGGGCAAGTCTTTTAAATCTTTTGGGCATGAATTTTTTTCATCCATAAAATAAGGGGGCTAGACTTGAAGACCTTAAAATTCCCTCTAGCTCAAAATGTCAATCTTAAGGTGATGAGGTCCCATTGTTTTCCTGTCAACCCCTTGTAGAGGTACCACTGGAGAGGAGTGAAGGGAGAGAGGCAAGATGAGGAAGCGAGACAGGTGAAACCATATGGAAGTTTCCATATTCTTGTGTGTGTGACACATATGTCATATATAATATGCGAGAACATATAAATATAATATGTATATATGTTTATGTGTATGTATCTTTCCCTGCATAACTGCCTTGTCATGGCAGAGGGGCTTGCTTAGCTCAATGAAACTATGAGCTATGCTGTGCAGGGTTTCCCAATACAGACAGGTCATAGTGGAGAATCTTGACAAAAGGTGTTCCACTGGAGAAGGAAATGGCAAGGCACTTCAGTATCTTTGCCAACAAAACCTCATGCACAGTACAAAAATTATAAAAGAGATGCCGTTAGAAGATGAGCCCTTCAGGTTGGCATAGGAACCTGGAATGTAAGATCTATGAGCCAACACAATTTGGTGTGGTGAAACAGATGGAAAGCTTCAATATCTTGGGTGTCAGTGACCTTCAGTGGTTGAGAATGGGTGAATTTAATTCAGATGAGCACTACATATACTACTGTGGGCAAGAATCCCTTAGAAGAAATGGAGTGGCCTTCACAGTCCATAAAAGAGTATAAAAAGCAGTACTGGGTTATAATATAAAAAATGACCTAATGATATCTGTTTGAATACAAGGCAAACTGATCAACATCATGGCAATACAAGTCTAGGAGTGGGGAACCTGAAGTCTCAAGGTCACATGTGACCCTCTAGGTCCTAAAGTGCAGCCCTTTGACTGAATCCAAACTTCACAGAACAAATCCCCTTAATAAAGGGATCTGATAGAGAGAGTGCCTGAGGAACTACGGACAAAGGATCACCATATTGTAAAGGTGGTGGCAAAAAAATAATTGAAGGAAAAAGAACAAGAACACAAGATTGTTGTCTAATGAGGCTTTACAAATAGTTAAGGAAAGAAGGAAAGCAAAAGGGAAAGGAGAAAGGAAAAGACATATCCAGCTGAATACAGAATTCCAGAGAACAGTTAGGAGAGATAAGAGTTAGTTTGTTTGTTTTTCATTTCATGCTCATCCTTCATTGTCGAAGAAGACCACGCCATCAGAGAAATGATGCCATGACTTGCACTTGACTTTGTTTTGAGAGAGGGAGGGCTGTGCAGGTCACCAGCCTCACTTCTCTTCCAGAGCCATCTGAATCCATTGACCAGATATTCATCAGGATGACTCAAGATGACCCAGGATAGGCAATTGGGGTTAAGTGACCTGCCCAAGGTCACACAGCTAGTGAATGTCAAGTGTCTGAGGTGAGATTTGAACTCAGGTCCTCCTGACTCCTGAACTGGTGCTCTATCCACTGCACCACCTAGCTGCCTTGCTTGTTTTTAATGAGCAATGCAAAGAAATTGAAGAAAACAATAGAATGAGAAAGATGAGATCTCTTCCAGAAGATTAGAGATATCAGGGGCAAGTTTCACGCAAAAATGAGCATGATAAAAGACAAAAGTGATAAGGACTTAATAGAAGCTGAAGGAATTAAGAAAAGGTGGTAAGAATACACAAACAAACTATTCAAGAAAGATCTTAATGTCACTGATAATGGGGATGGTGTGGTTACTGATCTACATGGGACATCGTAGAGAATGAAGTCAAGGAGGCCTTAGAAAGCATTGCTAACAATAAAGCTAGTGGAGGTGATGGAATTCTAGCTGAATTACTTAAAACCCTAAAAGATGATGCTGTTAACATGCTGGATTCAAGATGCCAGTAAATTTGAAAAACACCAACAGTGGCCACTAAATTGGAAAAGATCAGTTTATGTCGTAATGCTAAAGAAGGCCAAAACCAAGGATTATTCAAATTATCAATGTGCTCTGTTCACATGCCAGCAAAGTTATGCTTAAGACTCTACAAGCTAGGCTTCAGCAATATGTGAATGGAGAATTACCAGAAGAGCAAGCTGGTTTTCAAAGAGACAGAGGAACTAGAAACCAAATGACCAACATTTTCCAGATTATGCAGGGAATTTCAGGTAAACTTTTATTTCTCCTTCATTGACTATGCTAATGCCTTTGAAAATGTGGATCATCTTACTCGTCTCCTGAGGAACCCTTATGCAGGTCAAGAAACAACAGAACCGAACATGGAACAACTGATCGGTTTAGGGTTGGAAGGAGTATGACAAGGCTGTATATTGTCACTCTATTTATTTAACTTAAATTCAGAGCACATCATGCAAAATGCCAGGCTGGGTGAATCAAAAGCTGTAATTAAGGTTGCCAGGAGAAATATCGAGATGATATTAATCTGATGGCAGAAAGTAAAGAGAAATTAAGAAGTCTCTTGATGAGGGTGAAAGAGGAGAGTATAAAAACTGGCTTGAAGTTTAACATTAAAAAGAAAAACTAACATCTTGGCAACTGGTCCCCAACACTTCCTGGAAAGGAGAAGGAGAAGAAATAGAAGCAGTGTCAGATTTTATATTCCTGGACCCAAAGATCAATGTAGACAGTGACTGCAGCCATGAAATTAAAAAATGCTTGCTCCTTGGAAGAAAAGCTATGGTAAATCTGGACAGCATGCTAAAAAATAGAGACATCAATTTGCTGACAAACATCCATAAAATCAATGCTATGGTTATTCCAGGAGTAATATGTGGCTGTGAGAGCTGGACTATAAGGAAAACTGAGCACCACAGTTGCTTTCTAGTTGTGATTCTGGAGAAGACTTTGGAGAGTCTCTTGGGCAGCAAGGTGATAAAAACAGTCAATACTTAAAGAAGTTAATGCAGGTTATTCACTGTAAGGTCACATACTGAAGCTGAAGCTTAAATACTTTGGTCACATGAGAAGACAGGACTCATTGGGAAAGACTTGGATGCTGAAAAAAATTGAAGGCAAAAGGAAAAGAGGCCAGCAAAGGATGAGATAGATAGATAGGCTCATGGAAACAACAAACATGAACTTGGACAGATTTTGAAAGATAGTGGAGGACAGAAGGGCTTGGCAAGATATAGTCCATGAGGTCACAAAGATATAGACAAAACTGAGTGGCTGAATATCAATATCGACATATGTGTGTATATATATATGTGTGTGTGTGTCATATAATATATGACATAACATATGTCATATAATCTATTATATATAATAGGTACATGCACATATGATATACATATAACATATATATGATGCACAAATATATATAATATATTTATTCATTCTCACATATTATATATTATACATAGAACATATATGAGTCATAAGATTATAGGTGCAAAGGTCATGGTCTCTGGAATATGACCACCTCAGATGCTTACCACTTGTGTGTTATCCAGGAAGTCAGCTAGCCTCCCTGGTTCTCGGTCGCCTAATATGCAAAATTAAAGGTTTAGACTAGATGAACTTCCAGCTCTCGATCTATGTTCCTATGAATAATTATAATATATATTGTATTTATATGACAATTCCCACTTAGGATTCTCAAGGAATACACTACTCTATGCTATCTGTGCAAATGAGAGGAGAGCATTTGTGTCTGGAGTTTAGAAGAGACAGCAGATATTTTAGTCTTCACATTTATTTTCACTGAGTCCCTAGACTCACCCAGAGGACTCTGAGACATTGTTATGCGGTAGTAGTCTTAGAGTCATGTGGATGAGAGTGTAGTGGGGGATGAGACAATATACTCACATAAATCAGCTACAAAGTAGCAACAGCTGTCTCTGGAGTGCAGTGGGTGAGAAGGGAGGAAAATAGCTCAGAGAGTCATATCCAAGGGGAAAGCAGCTGGGTCAGAGTGGGTGGGGGAGGAGTATGCAAATCCATATAGAAGATAATCTCTTGAGGATAATCACAAATTTACTGTCATGAGATCAATAGTGAAAAGATGGCTCATCCTTTCTCTTTCCTTTCTTCCTCTCTCAGAGGAATCCTGAAAACCACCTGACCTTTCCAACACTTATCTAAGCTGTGTAATGTTAATGCCGAACATTTACGTAGGATTTTATAGTTGTTGAATTTTAGCATGAATGGGACAAGTCATGTGATTTCACACAGTCATGTGGTATGCATCTGTCTGCTTTGGCCTTTGAAATCCCAGTAATTTCATCATATTTTCTCTCCTATCAGGCAGTAGGAAAGGTGACATCTTATCAGAAGTGCCAGGTTAGAAACATAGTCTATAACTATTACTGGAGCTTCATGACATTTGTTGGAGGAGAGGATATGCAAGGAAAAAAAGAGCAAAAGAGAAAAAAAAAATGGGGAAAATGTATTTTCAGGCATCTCATGTTGATGCCACTTCTGGATTTATTGGGCATAACCGGTTTACTTTCTCCTCTGAGGAGACTGAGCTTGGCATGTAGCATCTAACTCAATGGAGCAGTCGCTGCCCATCACTATCTGTCTCCTCTGGTCACTGGGCATAGATTTTTCATTTCACACATCACTCGGAGCTTGCTGTTGAGGTTTTTTTCTGAGGCAATAGCCAACTTTAATTTTTAAAAAAAGCAGATCAAATTACATATTACAGTCAAAGGGTGGTACATATAAAGTGGATGCATACTGTAATTTTTATTACACACATAAATGGACCAAGAAGCCATGGTGCATTGGGCACTGCCAATAAAAATGAAAGAAAATAAGCCGTACACATTGCAAATGTGCTTCTATCAGATTAGCAAACAGCCACTCACCCAGGGTGGGGAACAGATTAATCTTGGTAAATAGTAGCAAAATAAATGAAACTAAGATGCTTTATCAGTCTAGGAGATAGGAGACTTCTAAGGAGAGAGCTGGCTGATCTTGTTTTTTTGTGGACTGGGATTTACTTGCTAGTTTTGTGGTATACTTAAAGGAGTTTTAAGAAAATGTATACATGTAAGCAAACACTATATTTATCTGCAATGAAAATGATGATATTGAAATATTTAAAATGTATTTTAAGGAACAAGAATGTTTTAGACAGAATACTGAAGATTGACACTCAGGGTTTGTGATGATACAAATAACTGTGCCAGTTTTGATGGCTTTCTAGAGTATATGGTTTTCTCCAGGTTTCTACTACTCGTTAGCTGTTCTTCTTTATAATAACTACCAATTTTTAAAAGTTTTATTAGAACTTATTATACGTAAGGCACTGAGGTAGGCACAGAGGACACAAAAATGAGAAAAAGGTCTTACTCTTGAGTTGCTTACAACAGAAGTCTGACATGTTGAAAGTCTGACCATACTTTACCATATGCCTTAAACTTATTACCCAGTGTTCAGACATATGTTGGTGGTTGAATTTCAGATTCATATTTTCAGCATATTTGAGCTTCAGTAACATTGAATTTTTTCCAAAAACATGTATCATCCAAAAATTAGGTATGAATTTTTTCTGATATTATAATTAGTATGCTATCTCTGGCTAAGATTCAAATCTTATCTTTTCTGACACAATAAAACATTTTAGTCTTAAGCACATGATCAAATAATTGTTTTATTTAATCCAGCACAAAGATATATATATATATTGAGCATGAAACATGGAGCTGAACCTATGTTCTCAAAGTCTATACCAGCAAAATTCAAGTACCAATAAATTCTATCATGCAGGGGTAGTATCATCATGAGCAAAATAACACTCAGATTTTCTCCAAACCCATTCTTCCTTCAAATTCCCCTTTTTCTTTTAGGGTATCCCCTCTCTTCCATCCCCCTAAGATTCACAACCTTAGATTCATCTTTGACTCCCACCTCCTTTGACCCTCACATTCAATTAGTTATTGGTTAATTAATTATTCATTAGCATTCCTAATGTCTATTGCACCAATCCCTCTGTCTACTCACAGGGCCCTTATCACCTTGCACCAAGAGGCTCCTTTCCCTTTTCCATCAATTCTCCACAAAGCTGTCAAACTAAGACTCATAGAAGAGACCTGATCATGTCACTTCCCTTCCCAAAAATTTCAGCCCTAACTTTATTGCCTCTAGGATAAATTCTCACTGCCTCATTTTAAAGACCTTCAAAATATCACTCCCTTCTATTTTTCTAGTCTGATTTCAGATTGTTTCCTTTCATGCATTCTCTTTTCCACACAAACTTGTCTCTTAGCTGTTCCTCATATATGACATTTGGTCATTCAACTTCTGTTTTTTTCCTTCCATATGTGAGTCCTCCATCCCAGGAATTCCACTGAATACACAACTCAGGGGCCACCCAAGAGGCACTTAATTCCTCAAGGTTACTAGTATTCTCTCCTTCTTAAAATTTCTTTATATTATTTTACACAGGGATATGGACTGGAAATATTCATATGATTTTGTTGATATAGGAATGTCCCAGATCAGGAAATTATTTCTATTACTATCAGTGCAAGTCAACACCTTCTATGTAACTTACAGTTATAGAAAGCGTTAGGTGACTTTCTTGGTCACATAACCAGTATTTACCCAAGGTAGGACTTGAACCAAGGACTTTGAGGCCAGCCCTCTATCCCATGCCACAGACTGCTACTCATTATTTTTTAATATATTTTATTTTTTCTGTATACATTGTACTCACTCTCCAGTCTCCAGCATAGAATAAACTTTTTGGGGTCAGTAGCTGTTTTGCTTTTGCTTTTATGCCATAGCACTTGGCATAGTTCCTAGAATATATTAGACATTCAATAAATGTGTGTTGAATATAATTGAATTAGGAAGATTTTGAGCATGGTTCCGAAGACAGACTACATCTGTTATCTGAGGACTAGCCTAACAATCTATGGAGAGACGCATCCCTAATGGAATCTTAGTGGTCTTTGATCATGGCAACCCATGATCCAAATGAAAATACAAAATGATCTTTAGTCCTGGGTAGGTCCTTTCAGCTAGTAGAATGGAGGAGATGGGAACAAATTTGCTAAGAATTGCACAGCTATTAGATAATTTGTTAATTAAATTAATTAACTGCTGGTCCTCTAAATGTGAGATTCCTATCCAATAATCAGTTGAACATTGGCTGACATACTACTGGAGGAACTGAAGAGCATTGTCTTGTCTTTTTGGGGGGCCCATGGAGGTGTACTGGCAAGAGTCGCTCAAAATGCAGAGGTATAGGTAGTTTGTGATCTATACCACTGATTGATTGATGAAAGCAGAGAACCGAAATGTCATGTGACTCTTAGATCAATATAGAAAGGGGAAAGAGAAATAGACTTGGAATCTAAAGAATTGAGTTTGAGTCCTGGATCCTTGGATCAATAGCCATGTGACCTTGAAGAAGTCATTGCATCTCTCTAGGCTTGTTTCCTTATCTGAAAAAATGGAAATTGGTGGGACTAGATGACACCTAAAACTCCTTCTCAATAAATGCAGTAACATTTTGGTTACCAGAAGCTGATTCAGGAAATGGTTTCTGGCTGACTAAATTTTCTGGTTAATTGAAGATGAATCACAAATCTTTTTTTTTTTTTTTTCAGACTTGGCAAAAAATCTATGTAAAATGCATTGGTCCATGAAAAACAAATGGAATAGGGAAAAATCCTTACATTAAATATCTCGGTTAGAAGTTTGACAGGTAAAATCTACATGGAATTAACACAAATCTATACAGTTAAAGACCATTCCATGGGTGACAAGTGCCCAAATGATATGGACAAAAAGTTTTCAAAAGAAGATATGTAAAATATCAATATTCCTCTGACAAAAATTCAAAATCACTACTAATAAGAGTAATTCAACTTAAAATATTACTTCATATACACCAAGTTAGCAGAGATGGTAAAACTCATTATTGAAAAGTTATAGATTGACAGGACGCTAATTTGCTGATGACAGGGCTTTGAATTGGTGCAGTCCTTCTGGCAAAAAAAACAAACCACTTGTAATCATGCATGGACAGTTACTAAAACTTTCAGGCCCTTTAACCTAGAGACTCCACTAGTGGGATATGCCCACAAGAAGTCTTTAGCAGTAAAAAGAGCCACATACTTACAAAAATGTTCACAGAATATTTATGACGATGGGAAACTGGAGACAAAATATGTACCTGATTGAAAAGATGTCCAGAGTATGGTTGATGAAAATAATGGAATATTGCTATACCATAAAGAATGTTGACTATAAAGATTTCAGAGAAGCATAGGAAGACTTTGGACAGAGGACTGGGTCTGGAGTCAGAATGATTTCTGTCTCTCAGTTCAAATCTGACCTCAGACACTTACCAGCTGTGTGAATCTGGTAGGCCATTTAACTCAGTTTACCTCAGTTTCCTCACCTGTAAAATGAGCTGGAGAAGTAAATGACAAACTAATGCATTATCTCTGCTAAGAAACCCCCAAAGAGGGTCACAAAGAGTCAGACACGACTGAACAACAAAAAGAATGTTGAATATAAAGAGTTCAAAGAAACATAGGAAGACTTTGTTTAAAGAAAACGGAGTTAGAAGAATAATATACAGAGAGACGGTAAAGATAGCTAATGTTGAAGGACAACAGACACTGGTCAAAAACAATGTTAGGGCCATACTGCCAAAATTAAAGGGCACAACCCTTCTTTCCATGATCAGTTGATCCATTGGGCTGAGGGAATGTCATTTATAACCAAGTCATGACCTCACCTTCCTGAGGTCATTGGTTCTCTTGGAGAAGAAAAGATGGACAGCAATAAAGTGGGGGGAGATTGGTGGATCAAAATAAAATGTATCAATAATTTTTTTTAAAGTATTAGTCCGTTCACTTGCTTAGTAAGTACAGAATACTGGACATCATTGAATCTTTCTCTGTGGATTTACGATAGTGGCAATACCTCAAGATTATCGGAAGACCAGATCTCATTTTGCAATGCTGTAGAAAGTATAAAAGACTCAGTCCAAGATAGACATTGGAAATAGACTTTTGACTAACCCTGAAATCACTTTGTTGCTTCTCATTTTCCTCTTTTTTCTAAAAGCCAAGTCCATAAAAATTCTAGGGAAATAGGGGATCTGCTGTGTAGGATTTTGATTGAGCTGTGGCTTTATTGTTGAATCAACAGAGGTTATAGAAATAAGATGTGTGTTTGTCCTTCGTTGCCGAAGAAGACCACGCCATCAGAGAAATAATGACATGACTTTCATTTGCTTTGTTTTGAGTGAGGGAGGGCTGATATAAATAAGATAGAGAGTAAATGAAAGAGGAGGTTGGGTGTTTAGAAAATATTATACAAGCAATAGGACCAAAGTCTTTCTTTTTGTCTCTTCCAGCAATACTTAAGAATACCAAAGACAAGGTTATAATAGGGAGTATTTCTTTAAAAAAAAAAAAGGTACACCAAATATAGATATATTCTACACGGTCTCTGCTTAAAGGACCTAAGAAAAGAAAACAAGTAGCTACTAAGCTGCTCAGATGCTAATTGGCAGATGGCCAGTCACTAGTATTCAGGCTTGTTGCTGTCAGGAGCCTCTACACTAATGATGATGATTTGCAACCCAGTTGGCCTACTAGGGATAATGAGCACAGGACTCCTCACCAGATGAAGGAGAAAGCTCCAGCTAAATTCTGAACACAAGCAAGCTTAGAGTTTAGTTACTGCCTCTCCAAATAGTGCCTCCTACTAACCTCCCCTGGCCCACAAGCAAAGGGAAAATAGAGATGAACCACAGAGCCAAAATAAGCCACGAAGCTTAGAAAAGAATAAGAAATATAAGACATATTATAAGAAATATATATATGAAAAATAAGAAAAATTAATCAATTCTAATTTTGAAAATCAAGACTGATTTACAGAAAGTCAGTGGGGTGCAGTGGATAGAGAATAGTACTCAGAATCAGGGAAACCTGGATTCAAGCCCTACCTTCCTGAGAATTATTGGCTGTGTGATCATGGGAAAGACATACTCTCTCAGATTCGCAGGCATTATAAATTTCACGAGCTACTCATATGGAGTTTCCATACTGGGGTCTCCCATACCAATGAAGTTACTAATCTTCTTCCTCCTCCCCAAAAACAACAAAAGAAGATTTAAAGAATGATGACAATACAACATAGGATTATAGATCTGGAGGTCATATAGTTTAACCCCTTCATTTTACAGATAAGGGAGTTTAAGTGACTTGCCCAGGGTCATACAGGCAATAATTTAAACTTGGGTCTCCTGACATGCTCTTTCCACTGTACCGAAGAGCCTCACCATTATTGTAAATGTTAGTCCTATGATCATAACTACAAAGAACTGAGCAATGCCTGCTTAACTAAAAAGGGCCACAGTCACCTAAATCAGCAATTTTTGAACATTTCCATTTTGTGACTCCCTAGAGGATTTTGGGGACCCCCATCTCTTTACTGCATGTCTGTTTTTCAGGATGTTGAGAAGAGGAAGAAGAATTTACTCTTTGATCTCTGTACTTCAGGCTTATCAGTAACTGAAGAATGGGAACCATTGCAAAATGAACTTAAGATACAAGTTCTTTTTATTGTTAACAAGCACATAAAGCATGTGTTTATATAAAGCAGCTAGGTGCCATAGTGAATAGGAAAATAGACCTGTAGTCAGGAGGACTCAAATTCAAATGAGATATTTATTAGCTGTGTGTGACCCAGGGGAAGTCACTTAACCTCGGTCTGCCTCAGTTTCCTCATTTGCAAAATGGTGATATAATAGCACCCACCCCCCAGAATGTTTTGAGGATAAAATGGGATGTTTGTAAAGTGCTTTGCAAACCTGAAAACTCTTTATAAAAGCTAGTTATTATTATTTTACATGTGATCATGAATGTATAGTTACACTTTTATATACACTATGTGCATATATGTATGTATACATAAATGTGATATAGCTGAAGCTCCATAAATGCTGTTGTATTTATTGAGATATATATATGCTATATTTCTGCTTATATATTTCTGCTTATAATACATAGAAACAAAATGTTTATTTACATGCAAGTATGCAGGGTATCCCAAGGGATGGACTAGTCCTCACCTGCAGATTGGGGGATTTGTTATGTGGTCTTCATGTGTAGGACATACAGCCATTAACATTTCCTAAATGCAAGGGTTCCTCTCCCTCCCTCCCACATACATACATACACCAGTAAATCAAAATGTGAAATTACTCTCAATGTTTGATATCTCTACCACAAACTGGATTATCATTTTCCACAAATTAGATCATTATATTCTCAGGGAAGATCCACCTGGTTGAATATATTTATTTATATGCACATATATATATATACACACATCTATGTATATATATACACAAAAACACATGTGTAATTACACACATGAACATTCATCTATACATATATCTTTACAGATTATATATATATGCATGCATAAATTTTTTATGCAAAAATTCATATGTATATATATATATATATATATATATATACACACACACCTATTACTCAATTACCAAAATGCTTCAAAGGATCTCTGCAACCTCACTAATGCGAAATGGTGTTGATCTATGATTTCCTTGATGAAAAACCTGGGGTAGAGCTAACCTGGCTAATGATTATAGGTCAAAACCTAGGATATTGACTAGCTACATGACCATGAGCAAGTCTTCTGACCTCTTTGAGTCTCAATTTCCTCATCTGTAAAATGGGGAGGTTGGACCATATAGCCTCTAGTGTCCCTTATAACTCCGAATTCTACAATCTTATGATTCTGCTGACTCTTGGCTTGATCGTCAGAGAAGACAAGAGACTTACATCAGACTTGCAGCTCCTCTCTTACCACACAGTCAATTGTCTGGGATGAAATAGCACCTCTTCACTCTATAATGTACTCAACATTAGAGCAAACCCTAGGGAAAAGGTGGAATATACTCTGGGGAAGAGGTGACATCTCATATAATAGGAGGATGAATAATTCAAACACTCTTGACCATTCAGCAAGGCCACAGGTCACAACCTGCCCCTGTCTTGAAGACCTTTAGGCAGGACCAGGGACTTGCCATCTGCCTTGTCACAACTTCCTTGTTCAAGGCATGGTAGAAAATCAAAAAAATTGTTGCGATTTTGTTCCTGTGCAGGTGGTGAACATCTCCTTTCTTATTGACTTTACGCACAATCTCCAGAGTTCTGAATTGCACACTATTGAAGCAAAAGCTCCATTCCTTGTTAATCACTCCCTAAGCCCTTATCTTAACATATGTCAGCCCTGTCCTTACGCCATCCTACCCTCTCATTCTGTTGTGCCCTATGGAACCCCCATTGTGTTAGAAACAACCAACCTTTTATGCCCTACTTACTTCTCTCAAGTTCCTTAAATTTCCTTAAATTTAATGTAATCGTTAAATTAAATTATTTTAATTCTTTAATCTCCCTCTCTTTCAGTCTCATCCCCAGTCACACAGGTCAGCACTGGATTAATCTTTACTCATGTCAATACCTTTGACAAGGAGCTGCAACCATGTTTCTTGCCCCTCACTTCCATTTCCAGATTCTCCTCCCACCACTTACTCTACAATCTCTCCATCACTGAGATTTACTCCATATATAGTACCCTCTGCAGATCCTGGTGACCATCATCTATTGACAGTTCCTTAAGCAGATTAGCACTTGGCTTCTAGTTTTCCTCTTCCCCAAATCCAACTCTTGTATTAGGACACTTTAGGTTATATGTTTATGTCTCCTTATACATATCTATGCCTCTTGGTTCATCTATATTCTCAACTTCTCTCACTCCACCTCAACCATATAAAGATGTTCATACCCTTGATCTCAACACACATGTGTTTCACTTTCAGCAACCCTAATAAGATACTTTTTTCATTTTTTCCCATTTCTCTGAATTCACCAGTCCTAAGCCTATTCTCTGACCTCACCCCAAATGCTACCCACTGTTTCATTTCTCTTTGCCAGGTCATCAGCCTTACCCTGATTACAGTTTCCTGCCTTTAAAATCTTCACTCTATGGTTAAAGGATTTAAGTTTACACTGTCTTGTTTTGAGTTCCTGGACCCTCCATCCTATCATTGCTCATCATTTCCAAACCCTAACCCTAGATTACTACCAGTATTTATCTTTATTCATTTCTACATGTAATGGAAGAAGTCACAGAACTGTGTACATCAAGTTCACTACAAATTTATGGTCTAGGATCTCATTGCAACACTCCACATCTTCTACTCTCACTTAATTAACTCACTCAGTGTTCAGTGTAATCATTCTCTTCTTTCCCCAAGTCATCTGTATCAGTCCTTTCCCTCTCCCTGTCAACACAGGACCTTGCTAAAAACTTCACTAAAAAAATTTAGGTCATCTGTCTTGAACTCTGTCTTCTCTTTAACTCTATACTCCAAATAGCCATATCATCATTTCCTATACTCTTCTCCTTTATTCCAGTGTTGGAGGATGAGACCATCCTTCTCCTTAACAATTCTAACCTTTTGCCCTTGATCCTATCTATTCCCATCTGCAGGAACTTGCCCCTTTGATCATGTTTCTCTATGTAATTTTCAGTTTCTTACTACCCATTGTCTTACAAACAATGAACAAACAAAAAATCCTCTATTTGAACTTACTACCTTGAGAAACTATTTTCTCTCCTTCTTTTCTTAGACAATCTCCCCCAAAATCAGTCTATGTTTATTGCTTCCATTTCCTTATATCCAACTTATCTCTCAATTCCTTTGAAATCTGTATTCTGACCTTTTCACTGAACTGAAACCTCTCTTTCCAAGGTTATCAATTCATTACCAAAAGTTATGGCCAATCCTCAGCCCTTATTTTTTCTTTATCTTCCTGCATCATCTAACCTTGTTGACTTGTTGTCCCTTGTCAATCTCTTTTTCCTGAGTTTCCATGGCTAACACTTGTCTAATCACTCCTTCTTGGTGTCCTTTGCTATATTTTCATTCTTAGCCATTACCTATTCGTGGGTGCATTCTAAGGCTCTATCCTGATCATTCTATCTCTATAGTCTCAGTCTTTGTCTCTCTTTCTCTGTGTTTATCTGTCTGTCTGTCTCTAATCTCATTTATTTCCATGGCTTGAACTATCACCTCTGTGAAGATAATTTCCATATGTATATATCCCCAGAGATCCCCAGTCTCTCAAATTTCAGTTTTACACCAACAACCACTTATTGGACAGCTCCAATTAGATGTCCCACTAGCACCTCAAGTTTATCAAATCCATAATAAAAATCATTATATTTCCCCCAAACTCGCCCAACTTCTTAACTCAGTGATTTCTATGGAGGTCACCATCATTTTTCCAATCACTCAGTTTGGCAACTTTGGAGTTATACTTAAATTTTCATTCTTCCTTACACCTCAGCTCTAAACAGTTGACTAGTCAAGACAACTGTACCTCAGTAATATAACTCAAATCTGCAACCTTCTATCTACTCATACAGCTACTGCTCTCATTCAGTGCCTAATTATTTCTCACCTGGACTAATACAATAACCTCTTAATTGATCTTTCAGCTTCCAGCTTCATCTAGCTGCTAAATTGATACTACTTGAGTATAACTCAGTCACCATCCAGCTCAGGAAGTTCCAGTGGCTCCCTCTAGTCTCCAAAATAAAATAAAAATTCTGCTGCTTAGCTTTTAAAGCCCTTATCAATCTCATCCACTAATTCCATTGTTGGGAATAAACCCTGAAAGTGCTATAAAAAAGCAACAAAAATAGCTATTTGTTCAAAGATGTTTATCTAAGCAGTATATGTAATTGCAGAAAACCCTGGAAGCAACCTAAATGTTGAACAATGGGGGAATGGCTGAATACATTGTGGTACATTAATGTAATGGAACACAATAATGCAATTAAGATTGACAAGTTTGAGGAATATAAGGAAATATGGAAAGATCTTTATGAAATGATGTAGAACAAAAAAAAGTCAAAGCTGGAAGAACAGACTAGACACTAATTACTGCTCAAAGAGAAGAAAAGTTAATGGAAATGAATGGACAAACAAAGAATCATGATGGAGATAGGGTGACTGAAAAGTTTTTTATGACCTTTTACGAATTTAATTTCATTTGTTCAATTGCTTTTACTCATATTCAATATTGAGCAAATGATGCGAAATATAAGGAGATAAGATATGATTTGTATTTTGCGAGTTAATAGTAAAATTTCCTACTATTTGATTATATTTGTTTTTTGTATGTGAGTGACATAACTACTATATCTGTATGTTTATATAATTATTAAATGTAATATTTTATTGATTCATGGTTTAAAAATCAATAATCCACTAATATTGCTGTTGTAACATTTTATTTAAAAGTTTATTTGTGCAGGGTAGTTTAATTGTTCTTGATCATTTATAGCTTGACTTATGTATTTCACATGTATATTGTTTATTATAAATGATTTAAAACTCTAAATTTCTTAATCTGGCCTTCCAAGTTCTCTACTTACTGATTTTAAATTACCAAGCTTACTTTTCATAAAAAGAATGATTAAAGTGGAGAAGATTTTTAGTATCTATAGGAGAAAGTAATTAGGAAGAAAACTGAGGACAATACTTATTGCTCAGATATCTATACACATTATGCACATATACATACAAAAACACCCCACACCTCCCCCAACTCAACAGCAATTCCCAGGTTAGATCTCCAGATGGTTGACTCTCTTGGTTCTAGAGGTACCTTGTAGATTTTACTGTTCAGTTGTGACTGACTCTTTGTGATCCCATTTTTAATGGGGTTTTCTTGGCAGAGAAAACTACTTTGTTATTGCCTTCTACAGTGGATTAAGGCAAACAGAGGTTAAGTGACTTTCTCATGGTCACAGAGCTAGTAAATGTCTCACATGTTCTACCTTAGGTCTTCCTTACTCTTGACCTAGGGCTCTATCTCCTGAGCCACCTACATGCTTCCTCCTTGTAGGCACCAACTCTGGGAACTATAGTTTCCAAGCCCCTACTACTGGTGCGTTTCCAATTAAAAATCAGCCGGTAGGCCTGATTAGCTTAAAGCAAAGAAATTTGCTAAACTGGCATAGAAGAAATAGTAGCTCCAAAACATTTCTCCTTAAAACTTGAGAAACACACTCCCATAAATACATATTACACCAGCACAAACTTGCACTACCTTGATAGTGGGAAACGCATGGGGAACACAGGTGATTAATGCAAGTCATGCTTTTGGTACTTCACGGCCTCGATGCCCTTTCTCTCATTGCAAAGTCCTCATATAACTCAGCTCTCAGCTGCCAGGGCTAGTTTTTTCTGAATCTGTTGCCATGGGTCACACTTCTTAAATCTCTTTCCTCGCTCACATCACTATCTCTTGAATCCATAATTTTGTTTTTCCATATCAAGGAGGGGAAAGTTAATGAGAAAACCATTGATCAATTGATGAGGAGGAGTGCCTGCCTTGGGCAAGGAACTGTGCTAAATTATGATTTATAAATATTATCCCATTTCATCCTCACAACAACTCTGGGAAGTAGATACTATTATTATTATTTTAATTTGATAGTTGAAAAAAAAACTGAGGCAGACAGAAGGTAAGGGATTTGTCCAAGGTCACACAACCAGTAAATGTTTGAGGTTCAATTTGGACTTAGGTTTTCCTGACTCCAGGCCTGAAAAGAGCATTAGGCCTGGAGTCAGGAGACTGTCATTGCTCTTGTTCAAGCCATACCATTTCAGTAAACATCTTTGCTTGGAACGAATTGTGTCTGACTATTAAAGGTGGGGGTTTCTGAGCTATAGCCTTAGGAGTGCAGACCCAAAGATAACTCTCAAGCTGTAGAAGTTGTCCCCTAGGCAATCCAGACTTCAAGTGCAAGTTGGGTATCCCCAAATAGGACATTATGTGCAAATAACTACAGACACACAGAGAAGATATAAAAACAGTTATGTGAGTAGGTGTTAGTGGTAGAGATCAGAACTTCAGCTAGAGTATGAGGGAATTTAACAGGCAGTAATATTGGGAAGAATGTTGTAGCAGATAGAAAAGATCAAAGGAACAAAGCATGGAGTTGGAAAAGGATGGAACATGTCTAAGGATAGTGAAAGTCCAATTTAGCTGGGTCACAGATGATGCGGAAGGAATTAATTTGTTTTATGTCTTTGCTGTCTTCCAGTTATGTGAACTTGGATATTATTTTACATTTCTGACCTTGGTTTTTTTTTATCTGCAAAGTGAAGTATTGGGTAGTTTGGATGATATCAGCATACTCTAACGGGAAGAGCGATGGATCGAATCAGAGGAGTTACTTAGCTTTGAAGCCCAGATCTGTCACGTATGACCTGTGTGACCTTGGGTAAGTCACAGCTACTAGAATTTAGTTTGGTCTTTGTGGGTCTGCACTCCTAAAGCTGTAGCTCAGAAGCCCCATCTTTGATAGTCAGATAGTTGACACGATTAGTTCCAAACAAAACACTTAGTGAAGTAGCACATGTACGATAGTAAGAAAACGTTCTCTCTGTAAACACTACATTTTCTCACATATATACATAATGGCAATAGGAAGAGGACACTGGTAGAGGACACTAGTAGAGAGGCATGTAGATAATTGTTCATTTGCATTTTATACTACATAAAGTCTGTGGGTTGCCCTAAGGAATAGATCTCTTTCTAAACTATTGGTTCTATGTGAAAATGTGCTCCAAGTTCCAAACTCCTCATCCTGTAATTGAGAAAAAAGAAAAGAAAGGTCAGTGAAAGAAGGAGGACCCAGAGAGACTCTAGGACTCTTCTGCTACTTCACGTGATCCCTCCATTCAGTGGAAGGAAGGTCTGGGGAGGACATTCTGGAAGAAAAAGAGTAGGGAGAGGAATCCTGGGATGAGAGCACAAGATGGAATGGCTTTAGGCTCCTTTGTACTGAATAATGAAAAAAACCCATTGGATTTGGTGAAAGGAGCTCATGGATTGAGTCCTGATTTCAGTGGTTACTGCTTATACAATCATGGGCAAACCATACACTCTTTCCATATCTCGACACAATGGTATTTTCACTGTCTGCCTCCACAGAGTTATGCAGATTAAGTCACAAAATGCATGTGAATACATGGTTAAATCTGTTTCAGTGACAGTGACCAGGACAGGATTCTGAGAAGATGGTGGTAGGCTAGGACCTAGAGGATTCCCAATCTTCCCCAAACAAACACCCCAGCAAAGCTCTGAATTGCACCACAGGGAACACAATAACACAATCCAAAGAGAATCAGCTGTGAATTTCTCTGTTCAGTTCAGGCTGGCAAGAAAAGATGGTCAGAATCCTGAATAAGCCCTGAGCAGAGGAAAGACAGTAGGTGAAGAGCAAAGCAGTGAGGGCTCAGAGAGATACAGGGCCAAGGACACCAACCCCTGGAGGAGACAGGACCAGACCAGCACCCAGGCAGCCTTTGGCTAAAGCACAACAGGAAACAAGAGCAGACAATTCCTGCAAAACACAGTGACTAGTCTTAGCTGCCAAACTCCATCAAGCAAGGCTTACCCACACCATCCAGAAGGATGGAAATAGAGTCTGAACTAAGCTCCAGTCTCTAGAAACTGAGGCTAGAGGTATGAGTAAATGGAATGAAATGCTGAACACAGTGAAGAAACACACCAGACTAAGAAAAGACCAAAGGGTAAACCCAAGAGAGACCCAATATGAGCATACAAGTCCATACTATAGTTGGTCACAAAAAATTCAGATAGAGTTTCACAGTAAAGAATGTCTTAGCCCCCAAGTCTACAAGAATACCTGGAAGAAATGAACTGAAAGGGAATATTATAATCAAGATATCACTGCTGCTTCTACTGAGTTCACAGACTTCTTGCTAGATGGATATTATTGATTCCAGGGTTTGTTGAATCCACCCAACAGCATTGTGTGTTTTTTTGTTTTACTATTTTTGCAGCATTGCAAAGATACTGCCTATCCAAAATATAAAATCTCTCCCTAATAGCTGTGGTTACTGAACAAGTATTATTAAACTTATGGAAAATGTTCTATCACTCTATTCATTTTCCATATGAAGAACCCAAGGTCCATGGAAGTGGCTTGCCCAGGGTCACAAAGTATTAACCATTGGCTGTGTGATCTGAAGCTGAATCTTCTGACTAGAACAGGAGGGATTGCCAACTGGCAGTACATGTGTCACTAGTGGGTAGAAGAAGCTTCTCAATCGAGTACAGGAAATAATTTGGTAAATAGTTGTATTGTGCAGTTGAAATGTTCCAAAAAGTAATAGTGTGAAAAACAAAGACACAAATTATGGATGAGAGATAGAAATGTAAAGAGGAGGGGGTAGAATGGGAAAGATTGAGATTATTATAGTGAATACATTATAATTTATATAACATATGTAATATATATTATAATGATTATAATATATAATGTATAGTTACAGTGAATCTGAAAAATTTGAAAGACATTATTTGAATAAGATTTCCTGGCCAAAATCAAATGAAGGAGATTTGGATATGAAACTCTTTTCATACTGAGATAGAAAAAAAAAAAAACAGTGACTATAACACACTGAAAGACAAGCCAATTGATGTGCACAGTAACCCAGAACTCTGAATTTATTTCCACTCAGTGAAGTTAGCACAATTTTGGGTGTACCCTTGGAGAAACACATCCAATTTTTTTGTTAAATGAGCTTAAAAAGACTTTAATTCCATTTACAATAACTTAATTCTGGGACTTAAAATTCTTAGTCCTATTCTCCATCAAATTCAAAATGGGGACACAAGTCAGAGGCTGATCATGACATGCATGTATTTCACTCAAAAATTATATGAATAAAGCTATGAATTGACAAGAAGTGGAAACGAATTTCTTGCTCATTTGTTTGCTTGCATTTAATAAATCTTTAACAATTTTATGCTACTAAAATGATACATAAGGAATAAAGTTTTCTTTATAAAAACTTAATCTCTTTATTTTATTTCCTACATGTATAAACATACTGAATTCTAGAATGTATTTTCTTTTGTTTTAAATAAGGAATATAGGAAATTATACAGAAGGCCAAAGGGTATAGGGGCTAAAAGATTGGGAACACTTACTAGAGAGTCAATCTTTGACTCTCTACCCCCATTCCAACTCTTTCGCTCTTCCCTGATTGCTTTCAATAATAGTCATCCAATATAACCAGAAGTCAATCCAGTAAATTTTAAACAAAACTCCACTCTACTTTGATGAGCACAACATATGTGTAGGGAGAACAGAACTGGTATGGGATATCCAAGTGACTGGTCAATACCTTGAAAAGATTAATTTCCTATTTCCTAAAATAACAGGAGATTCCCAATGTGAGGAAAGCTCATGGTCAATAGAGACAGGGGAAAAAAAAGAGAGACCAGAAAAATAAACTTTAAGCATTGAAAAAGATAAAGTAAAATTTTGGTTTTACATTGTCTTATGTGAATGATGATATTGTCAGCTGATTATTTAAAAATATAGATATTTGCTTTTTCAGATTTTATTTTCCTAAATTTTTCTTTATTCTTTTATTTCAATGTATTTGTCTGGTCAACTATACAAGGGTAATCCTTTCCTTTTAGTAAACTAAGTTTTGCAAGGTATGTTTATCTTACCAATTCCAAATAGATCATAAAACAAAATATGCATTAAATATACAATTCAAGTAGCCCAGATCAGATAGATAGTTGCCATTTAATATCCACCTCAAAGTTTTTTATCTTTACCAGTTTTACTATTCTTTAATAAAATTGTTTATTTCCTACCTCTACCTCTTTTGTCCAGATTGCCTGGAACACTCTTTCCTCACTGTTGTCCCTTAGAATCAGTACTTTGTTTCATTCAAGGCTTAACTCAGGTGTTACCTCTTCTCTGTTCCCTGCCTTCCTTGTTACTCTCCTTCCCAAAATAATTTTGCATATATTGTGTATTTTGGAGGAGGGGGGTATGTGTGCATGTTGTTTCTAGCCCTTAGAATGTAACTTAAGCTCTTAACTCTGGGACTGAATTCATTGAGATCTTTTTATTTCCCAGAACAGTGCCTAACATATAGTAAACATTTAATAAATACTTGCTGAATTGAATCATGGAATTGTTTTAGGCTCTGATGAATCCAGCAATCATCTGTCACTTGTTTCCACTTCCACTGACATCTATTTTAGCACCTGTGCTGTGTAGCCAGAATGATGGTTCCATTAAATGACAGATCTCTAGGATCCTGTTAGAACCAGTATCCTCTATAAAGGGCCCTAGCCTCCTTAATCAGTTCCCAGAGTGTCCTGACCTTGGATACCATGGTAGCATAAAGACAGGAGAACTATAATATTATCCTGGAAAACATAATTAAGGTGAAATACTTGGGGCTTCTTCCCTGAAGGACCCCATCAGAAATCTGGGTCAAGTCTCTATGAATGGGAACTATTGGTTGAGTAGGCTAAACGTCCTGGGAGCCCCTGGCATGAAACTAGAGCTCGCTATACCAATTTGGAATATCGCAGCCCACTTGAGAACAGCATTTCTAGAACCCTTTGTGTGGACTTAGACCTGACCAGGTGCCTCACAGGCTCTCTACTATGAAGACTATAGACTGATAAATTTGCATTCCAGCATAGTACAATGGTCACTTCCAGAGCTCTCTGTTCTTTCACTCCCTGGCATCTGGGTAGGTCACCTTGGTGCCAGGGTTCCTAGGCCCATCTCTTCACATTGCCCTTTCCTTGAATAATCTTTTAAAGCTCAACAATTATTACAGTAGCTGTAATTTTGCCCTTTTGCATGTGAATAAGCCCAGAGGTTGCATGTGGCTGGGCAGCTTGCCAGGATGGCAGGGCAATGACAGCGATGTTGTTATGTAGGAGGCTGAGCAACCTCAAATTGTTCTCTTTTCTTCGCCTTATATTGTCTTAAAGGGTTTAAGAACTGTTGGCTTGAGAAGTTGAAAGAGATGTGAGCAGATGCCGTAATCTAGGAATATTTCCACTACTTTGTTTACAGGAAAGCTTTTGTTAAGCAGAAATCAATAAAAAAGAAAGGGAAAACAACATTAAAAAAATGTTTCTTAAAAGCCTCAGGGAGCAGCATCTGAGAAGTAGGTAAATATTTCAAAACAACAAAAACCTCCCAATAGTCTTTTTCATGTGCCAAAACAGAGGTACGGAAATAGCATTCTCTGCAAAATACATTTCTTTGGACACCAGGTGATGATTCCCAAAGAAATAAACTTGAGCACCAGGCTTCCAGTCTCTAGGTTGGGATTCTGATATTGAAGCCCGTGGAAAATTATACTACAATGAAATGTATCAAATTCTATAACCAGCAATTTCAAATTGTGCATCCCAAATTGATATATTCTACACAAATAAAAGGATCTGATTTTGTGCTTTGTAACCAGTCGTTTGCCTTCTGTTAGCTGTACAATGCCATCTGACTTCTTAAAAAAACGGCTGCTCCTTTTTTTTTCCTCTTGCACCTGCTTTGCTTCAGAAATGTCAGCAGCACATTCTCAGCCTGGTTCTGCCTGACATTCGCGCTGTGATCAGCTGACGATGACTAGGGAACGCAAGGTGAGCATGGAAGACGGAAGGCAGGCTGCAGTGTGGCGAGGCAACCCAAGGCGGAGAAACATTGGTGGCAACCGACTGGGCACTGTGGCAGAATGAGGAGAACCCCATCCAAGCGCACTGTCTCCACCATGATCCATTCTGGCCTGAAAGCCATGATGCACCCAAGTTCTGAAATGTATGAGAAGCCTCAGAGATTGTAAGAGGCTTTCAAGAATGACATTTTTTAAAAATATGATTAGTCAGTTTAGGTTGCCTGATGTTTATAGAGCATCTTTTCTAAGGATAGGAACTGGGAGAAAGCACAGTTGATGTAATTCTGTTCAGTGATAACAGATTGGATTTGATATCCCAGCTTTAATCCTTGTTCCTTGAATGCTGCATGTGGGATCTCAGCAGTAAATGCAAGGCATAACTCAGACCAACCCAACATTTTTTAATAGCACTCAGATACCACAATGATGATGTAAGGGGAGGAGAGACCAAGTCAAAACCCAGGGACACTTCTGCTCTGGAACTCTTAGCTCTTACTGATATCTCTTCCCTAATGTTGTGCTATGAGTAGAATAAGAGATTTAGAGCTGAAAGGAATCTTAGAGGTCATCAAATCCAATTCCTGCTTTGTACAGATGAGGAAACTAAGGTACAGAGAGGTTAAATGGTTTGCACAGAGACACATAGCTAGTGTTTGAGACATAATTTGACCCAAAGGTCTTCCTTACTCCAAGTTCAGTGCCATGGTGGCTTATACTCTCTCTGCTCATTTATTCTATCCCTCTAAACAATAGCACAAACATTTTGCCCTCCACTGGCATCGATTCTTCTTCCTAATACCTCTAAATACTCCTGCAGAACTATAACAAGTGAGAATTTCAGAGAAGAAGATTTAAGCTCAATATAAGAAAAACTTTTCTAAAAATTAAAAGCTATCCAACAGTGAAATCAGTTTTGTAAGGAGGTAGAGAATTGTCCATCACTTAAGGTCAAGAAAAGGATAGGTGATATCATAATGGGGATGTAGATCCCTCTCAAGTCCCTTCCAGCTCTAAAAGTCTATGATTCCATATACTGCCTTAGAGTTTATAAATTTATTTTGTAAATATCAGTGAATGTTCCATATATGTGTGTGCATATACTTTTGTATATGTAGCTAGCATTATATATAATTAGCTTTATATGCAAAATTTTACTTTGAATGTAAATTTCAATTACTATGAAATTTACTTTGGTCATATCAGTGAATGCATTATATATACATATATTTAGCATTATATTGTATATATATTATATAAATGATAAATGTAATGAATAATTAATGCCAATTATATATTAGTAATATACAATAACAATTAGTAATTTTTGTTGTAAACTCTTTGTAACCTCATTTAGGATTTTCTTGGAAGGGATACTGGAGTGGTTTGCCATTTCCTTCTCCAGCTTGTTTTGCAGAGGACGAGACCGAAACAAATAGGGCTAAGCAACTTGCTCAGTGTTACTTACACAGCTATTAAATGTCTAAGACTGGATTTGAACTTAGATCTTTCTGACTCCGGGCTCAACATTCTATCCACTACCACCTAGCTGCGTTGTTTAGTAATTGGTGCTGATTATATATTCATGTTATATCACTGATTCTCTGCAAGAGCAGCAAGCAGTGCTGACTCTATATACATATGGGGCAGAATGATGAAATATATATCTCATCATATAATATATGTATATAGAGTCAGCATTGATTGCTTCTTTTGTAGACAATCAGCGATAGCTTCATTGTCTCTTTCTCCCCCTGCCCCCCAACTCATGAATCAGCACATGGATCTCCCTCTCTACAAACTTTTATTCTCTACTCTAGCAGGCCAGAAGCAAAGAGCTTGACACATAAACATTTGGAAGGTTGCTGTTTCCTGTCAAAAACTTGCTATAAGACTTTAGAGGAGATGAAGATAAGCTTGAAGTAGCAAATGGGATCTGAGCTGGACTTTCACAGGCTGGGGAGGATTTGGAAAGGGGAGGAGGAAAGAACATTTCAGATGAAGAAAGAATGAGAGAAAATAGAGACAGAAATGGGCAAAGTTTATTGATGAGGAATTTAAAAGATGGACTTGGCTATGAGTGTGTGTATGTGTGTGTGTGTGTGTGTGTGTGTGTGTGTGTGTGTGTGTGTGTGTGTGTGTGTGTGTATGTACAGAGATAGACTAAGAGAGGCAGAGACAGGGAGAGGTGTAATAAGAAGGAAAATGAAATAGGTCCAAACAGTCCTTATCTTGTAAACCATACAAAAAGAGTTTAAATGTGATATATTAATAAACAGAAAACCATTGATGGTTTGAGGCAGTGGAGTGCCATGATGAAAACTATGCTTAAGTAAGAAAACGACATGCTAAAGCAGAGAAAGAGCTACTTTGGGCAGTTTTGATTTTGCACCCAGAAATAAATGTTTTTCAGGTCTGGTTAAAGACAAAAGATGAGATTGTGATGTAGACTTATAAGTGCAAAGTAGTACATCTTGCAAACCTTATAAAGGGTCTGCTGGGAGGTGCCCCTGTATATTTATGGCTCTAGGAGCCAATCCCTCTCTGGAATCTCTCAGTGGAACATGCAAAGGCTTAATCTGAGTGAAGGAGGTTGGCTTCTCCCTCAAATTAATCATAACATTTTCTTCAAGCTTCTCTTTTGCATGCATTTTACTCTGTCTCATATCACAAATGAATGAATCTTTGAGAGTGGGATCTAAACCACCCTATCCTATTTTAGTTCTGATGCCCTTAACTTGGTGAAAGACCATATCAATCAATTAGTCTAAATACTTCAGACTAAGTGCAAAAAGGCATTGGAATTATAATGAAGTTGTACCAAAAATTTTTATTCAGATAAAGAAACTTGACCACACTTTAGAGACTGTCTGTAAATTACCAACTAAGTTGAGAAACTGTAGTACATAGCTGTCCAGAACATTACCAAGGAGGAACCATGGAGCGTGTGAGGAGAGACACCTTGGTCACAACCTTCATTGGTTTTCTTTCCTCCACCACCCTTGATTAAAGGAGCACCTCTTAGTTCT